>NC_139354.1:120137044-120604544 GCF_055883805.1 Amblyomma maculatum | reverse complement strand
TTCTTTATCCTCCGTTCCAGGTTTATCATATAAAGCATGAACAGCAGCGGTGATAAAGGAAAGCCTTGTCTTAATCCTTTGCATACTTTGACATCATCCGTGCTTCTATCATTTCCCATGTAAATTTTACTTGGTTATCTCGGTATATTTCTTGTAGCAACTCTGTTATCTCATAACCGATACCTTCTTCTTTTAATATGATCCACAGGAGTTCCCTGCTTACGTTGTCGTACGCCCCGTTTATGTCCAGGAAGGCCAAATACAAAGGTCTATTTTCTACTCTAGATATTTCGATGCATTGGGTAAGAACGAACAGGCTATCATCTAAGTGCCCACCATTTCTAAAGCCGTTCTGATGTTCTCCGAGTATCTTGTTACTTTCAACCCATGCTTGCACCTTTCATTTCACCGCCTGCATGTCTAACCTGTATACATAACAGATGTTATGGTAATCGGCCTGTAGGATTTCATGTGCATCCTGTCTCCTTTCACTTTATAAATCAAATTCATTTTACTCTGCCGCCAGCTGTCCGGAATATGCTTATTCGTTATGACTGTTTCCAGAGCTTTTAACAACGTTTCGTTACTTTTTGGACCGAGTTCATTAATCAGCTTGATCGGAATTCCATCTATTCCTGTAGATGTGTTTTTAGGAATATTTTTTTCTGCCTTTTTCCAGTTTAAATTGGTCAGTTCTAAGCTGCTTTGTATTCTGCTACCTTGTGTTGCTTCCTGATTTGCGGAGATTACCCTATTGTCGCTCTTAAATGACTCGGCTATAACTGATGTAATGTAGTTCACTGAGTTATCTCCCTTTAAACAGTTTCCCTCGTTATCTTGAATCCGATCCTGCTTTCTTTGATTCTTCTTCCCTAGCCAGCTTATATGGTTCCAGAATTTTCTTGCTCCGCCTCTAGAGGCATCGTGTATATCAGCCATCCAGCGATCGGTGGACTGTCTTATTTTACTTTGGACGAGTGCCTGCACCTGAAGTTTCTTTTGTCGATAGGATTCCATTTTTGGTCGATTTCCTCCTGAGATACCTGTGCTTTCTTTGCCATTCGGTGTTCCATTGAAACAGCCCGTCGTTGTTCAATAGCTTCTCCGATTTCCTTATTCCACCAGCTCTGTGGCTTCCTCTTTCCATTCCAGCGGTTTGCTACTTTAACCTCCTGAATTTTCCTCCTCATGAGTAGTCCTACCTGTTGATAATCCCAGTCTTCCAAGGGGCTTTTCTCTATTGCTTCCTCTATGTCTGCTGCTATCTGCGCTATTTGATCGTCGTTTTATTTTGCGTTTACGTTTTGTCTAAGTTCCATTTCTCTTTTCATCAAGGGCCCCATCTGCAGACTAGTACGTTTATGATCACTTCCCAGACTACACTCCCCTTCTTCGTCTGTTTCCATTTTTGTGACCTTGCTATAAATTTCCTAATAGTCAATGGTCGTCTGCCTGTTGCGGAATTCCCAAGTGATTTGGCCTTCACATTTTGTTTCTCTATTTACTATAACTAGATCGTGTCGCTCACAGAAATCTAGCATTAGCTTGCCGTTACAATCCGTGTATCCATCCAGATCGTTGATGTGGCCGTTCATGTCCCCCAGTAGAATAATATTGGCCCCGTTTCCAAACTGGCTTATATCGTCACTGAGACATTCAACAAGATCCCTGTTTGCTTGCCTGCATTGATGTCCTGTTCCTAAATAAACTACCTCTAGCCATGTCCTTATGCCGGCAATTGTTCCTGAAACCCAGATATGCTCTTTAAAAGCTGATTTATATTCTTTGCCAATTTGTTCCCTGGTGTATCAACATACCTACACCTCCACCCTTTATTTTCCGTTCTCGTTCTGTTGCACCCTTCCCAGACGTAGCCTTTTATAAACGGCGGATCTTCTAGATCCCTGAGATGAGTCTCGCAAAGTGCGTACACACCTATTTTGCCATCTTTCAACTGCTGTTCTTTGCATGCCATTTCGCTCTTTTTCCACCTCTTTGCATGCTTATGTAGCTGATCCTAGTGTTAAATTTCTTTTTTGTACTTTTCTTTCTCGACCTACTCTTTGCCATTTCGGGGGGCTCAGCCTCCATTATTAAACTTTCTTCTGCTTCACTTCTAACTACTTCTGTGCACAGAGTCCTCGCGGACCCCCTAAAAAAGCTACAGCCCTGCCTGCGAGGCGCCAGCCGATCTCTGCTCCCACCCTTCTGTTAAAATGAATGCCATCTCGCTGAAAAGCCCTACCAAAACCTGCTTTATGTGCCTCCCTGTTTACCTCAAACACTTCGAAACGCTTCTCTAGGCTTAGCTTTCTTATGTCCTAGTTAACTGTCACCACGCCGTTTTCCATCTTTCCGTTCAATCCTAGCACCTCCGGTACTGTGCATACAACTATCTTCACCTGCTGTGCTATCTCCCTGATCTAGTCAACTCCCTTAGCTAAACTTTCCACCACTCCTGCAGCGTCACCATTTAGGACATCGTTCAGCCCCGCGGCTACTATTACCATACTGCGCTCTGCGGAATTCTTCAACAGCATATTTTTACTCTCTTTTAGCACTGCCCTCATTGTTCTCCCTAGGAAGGCTCCAACCAACACTCTCTTATCACCCCTCACACGTTCAAAATATCTCGCTTTCACCTTTTCATGTTAGAATCTCCGGTGATGAGCACCTGGGCCTTCTCTCTTCCTCTCCCAACTGTTGGCTCCGGCTTTCGGTTATCTGTGTCCTTATCTCTGGGATTTTCATTCTTCCTTACTTCCTTTTTTTCCGGCGCCTTAGCTGCTTCTAAATAACTGATGGTTCGGATCCGCCTGACCTACTTTGCTTATGCCTTCCATGCCAGTGCTGGCCCCTTCCACGTGGCCCGCATTGGAATGTTCATCCTCGTTGGTTCCAAGGATAAAGTCGGCCCCTTTTTTTTTCAATTTGAGTAAGCTGTCCAAGCAGTTTGATTTTCCACTCTTAACAAACTTACTTGATTTTCTAAATCATCCGCACGAGACACTAAACTGCCCCTTTCTTGATCAAATCTATCTAGACGCGCACTCAGTACGCAACACCGACACAAAAGTCGCTGCCTTCCGCTTCACCTACAGAGTCAAAACGTGTTTCCTTGAGATTAACCAGCGCCTCACACTGAGTACACTTTACCTTCTTTTGATTGCACATCTTAAGCGCTCGTTGACTGAACTATATCTATTACGAATTCTCAGAATATACAGATTGCCAAAAGAAGACACAAGAAACGACTAGCAAACACGCGTTAAAAACCAATTCTGCGAATGCCAATAGCCTAGAAAAAAATATTTCTCTAAACAAGATAGCTAAGTAATGAACGCCAAGAAAACCTAGCTCCCGGCACGAAAAAACCAGGCCGCTAGGACCAAGAGCTAAAATCTATTCTTTTGGCTGCACCTAACCTAACTAGCTGGAAACGAAATAAAGTTAATAAAAGAAAGAAGTCATCTATTTGACGCTTCGGAAGCTCCCGCTGTCACCAGTCCGTCCGTTGCCGGTAGCCACGTGCAATCGGAGCGATGGAACACGCGTCCGCACCACACGGCTGTCAACTGTTCATGCTATATTATATTAGCTATATTACCACACAGTGACCTCTGGTTATTTGAAAGCCTTCCCATATTGCACCTAACGCTTCGACGAAGAATACAAGGCAGCAATAGTGCAAAGATTCAACTTGGCTTGTCAATGCTTCCAAATGAATAAGGTACCAGATAAAAAGTGGTAACCATCAGGAGTATGCCGGCTTGGAAGACATGCACCGTGCCCAGGTAGCACATACGATCAGCCCGATATTGGAAATCGACTGGAGACGCTAGGTCCGATAGTGGCCCAACATTGTCAATGCGCTACGAATAATTGTAGAGTCATCATCATCATCATCATCATCATCATCATCATCATCATCATCATCATAAGCCTGATTATACCCACTGCAGGGCGAAGGCCTCTCCCATATCTCTCCACTTAACCCGGTTCTGTGCTAGCTGCATCCACTTGACCCCTGCGAACTTCTTAATCTCATCCGCCCACCTAACTTTCTGCCGCCCCCTGCTACGCTTTCCTTTCCTTGGAATCCAGTTTGTTACCCTCAGCGACCATCGGTTATCCTCTCTTCGCACTACATGTCCTGCCCATGTCCATTTCTTCTTCTTAATTTCCACTAGAATGTCGTTAACTTGAGTTATTTTTCTGACCCACTCTGCACGCTTTCTATCTCTTAATGTAATCTCTTAATTGTAGAGTCATGCGACAACACTGACCGCTATTGGACCAGTGATTTACATGTTCTCCCCATGTTGGATTTCAGGTGGCTAACAGCGGGCAATAGTGACCTCGGATATAGAATTGTTATCCATCATTGTATACAACACAATGACATATCATGACCTCTATTGCCCAGCCATCTGCAATGTCTTGCCCATATTTCGCTAATCATGGCATACATTGGTAAATATTTTCTGCCAGTATATATGGCTTGTCAACATTGCATATATATTAGAATACATTAGTTAATATCATCCCGCCAGTCTCAGTAGCTTCCCAACATTATATGCATCTTCAGTTTCAGTCGCCAATATTGCCCAACTACCGGTGGTTGCTGGCCAACATTGTACTTATCATGGTTTGCATTGGTAAATGTTGTCCCGCCAGTACTGATGCTTGTTAACATCGAATATATTGTTGCGTGGTGACAAGCAAAGAGACGGCACAACATGGTGACACGATGAACGATGATTATCTAGCGTAAGGGCTCCTCTCGCGCCACTGCCGATCTTCTTCGCAGCATTTCTCGGGGCGACAGAGCGATCGTCCCCATTGTTTCCTTGAAGTCGATGTGACGGGACGGTGTAAATGTTCAAAAAAGAAGAGAATGATGCGCTTGCCACCACGATGACGATGAACACATTGATGCTTGGGTGATCCGCCTCCCCTGGAGCTGTTCAACCATCCGCCACCAGAATCCATGGGACCGATGGTTTGAGGTCGCGACGAGCGGCTGGGCAGGGGTTGCGTGTACATGTGCGGTTGTTTTGGGTCTTCCGGGTCTTTCGTCTCGGGTCTAGTTGGTCTGTCTGTTTTCCTTGTCTTCAGATCCGGGCTGGGAACTTAGCGGTGATATTTGGTCGGGTCTGGACCGCGATGGCTGGGGAGAAGCGCCTCGGCAATGTCTCAGGGCCATCGGTCCATGGTCTCGGCTTACAGATGGCCTCGATGCTCCAAGGCGAGGATGAGGATGACATACGCCGCACCTCAAACCAAAACGGTACGTGGTGAAAAGCAAAGAGATAGCACAACATGGTGGCAGAATGAACGATGATTTTATGTATGGCTTATCCTGAGGGCTCCTTTCGAGCCACTGCTGATCTTCGTAACAATATCTTGGAAGACATCGGTCAATATCCCCTGCCAATCGTGACGGCTTCCCAACATTGTGTATATCTGCAGAGAAAATGGTCGATGATGGCATACAAAAGAAAATATTGTCTTGCGAGTATAGCTGGCCTATGGACATTAAATATATCTTGGCATATATCGGTCAATTTTTATCTCGCATGTCTTAGTGGCTTCCCAACAATGTATACTTATTCCAGTGGGCGATACTGCCCAATGAGCCGTGGAGACTGGCCAGCATTGCATCACTCATCGCATACATTGGTCAATATTGCAATGCCAATATTGAATGGTTGTCAACATCGAATGTATCTTGACATACAATTGTCAATATCCTCCGGCCAGTAGTCATGGCTTACCAACATTGTAATGTCTGCAATTACAGTGGTCAATGTTGCCTGACGAACAGTAATGGCTTGCCAAAATATCATACATCTTTATATAGGTTATTCAATATTATCCTGCCATCATTGATGGCCTATCAACACAGAATATTTACTGCCATACGATGGTCAATGTTTTATTACCAGTTGAGGTGGTTTCCAAATATTGCATCCATCATGGGTTATAATGGACGATATTTTATGGGCAGCTGCGATGGCTTGCTAGCATTGTTGCCCGCATTGTATGCATTGGTAAATGTGATCCTGTTAATATAGATGGCTTACTTACATTGAATACTGTTTGGCATACATTGGTCGACGTAGTCCTGCCAGTTCTGGGGACTTTCCAACAATGTATATGACTCTGGGTTATCGTGGTTGATATTGTCCGCTGAGTTTTATGGCCAAAAAACGTTGCACATACAACATTTATTCACCGGTACTGGCTTGTAAATATTGTTACGTATATGCCACCGAAGAGGACGACGATAGAAAATAGAGTGAGAGACGACGATACCGAAGAAAACCGTTAGGCTTGCCTGAACACCTGCTGTGTTCTGCTCTGCTGTGCTGCGAACACTTGCTCATCACCTGCTGTGGTTTCCTGTGCTTGCCTTCTGCCCCGTATCATCTTGGTGGTGGTGCTGGGTATCGATCGCAGTACCTCTCACAGTCGAGTCGGTGCTTCAAGTTTTCCGAAGATTCGAGCAAGCTAAACAACGACGCCTGGTACATCGCTTTGAGCGCCTTCCCAACACGGCAGCTACATCATCCTGCGATGATCTGGCTCCTCTGCAACAGCCTTCCCAGTCCACTACCATGACTCGGATCGTCAGGCGAGAACTCGAAGCCTTAGCTTCTGCACCACTCCCATCTCCACTGCCCGACACCGTGGCCATGATACAGGCTGTTGTCCGCCAGGAACTTGCCAACGTCGGTCTTTCGTCCAACCCCGTACCGCCCACGTCACCATCGCATCCTGTTCCTGTAGTGGCGGCTGAAACCACTAGCCAAGCTCCTCCACGTCGCTACGTTAGTCGCAATCCTGCAGAGTGGCGCACCTCAGACGAGAGGCCAATTTGTTTTATTTGCTGTCGAGCCGGCCACACTTCACGATATTGCCGCACTCGTACCTTCCCCACCCCTCGTCCTTATTACAACGCTGACCGTCGGTACTACTACGTACCTCGACGCTTCCCTGCCCAACCTGAATAACTCCGCCCGCATATGATGGACCTGGAAACTTCCCTTCTCACCCAGATGAACCTCGCATCGAAGCCGTCTCAAGGGTCCGTCACTCCAGCCGATCTCCATCTCCGCGGTCTCGTCGATCCCGTTCACCAGTGCCTCCTCGCAACTCCTCCCCATCATACACCGGCACCTACTCGGGAAACTAGCGAGTGCAGCGCCCGGGAGTGACGCTGCATTACCGACCCGGACTGTCAACTCGGAACTGACCCTCGCACCCAGACGTAACCTCATTGACATTTTTGTGGACGGAGTCTCAGTTTCTGCTCTTATTGACACTGGCGTCCACATTTCCGTCCTCAGTACCTCGCTTCGTCAACGCCTCAACAAAGTCCTCACACCCGCTCCCTCATCTACCGCTCGTGTTGCTGATGGCAACACAGCTACTGTGGTTGGTATGTGTACTGCGAGAATTACCATTGCCAACCGCCATATCCCTGTGCTATTTACAGTCCTCACTAGTTGCCCTCACGACGTTATATTAGGACTCGACTTTTTAACTGCACATTCCGCGCTCATTGACTGTTCGTCTAGATTGCTTCATCTGGACCTGCCACACTGTCCTAACAAACAGGCCTCTGATACTTCAACGCTCCGTCTCCGCTCCTCTACATTTATACTCGTCTGCCACCAGAAGCTGCAGTGTATGTGCTCATGTCGCCTTTCCCCTCCGTTCCTGATGCCGACTACGTTGTTTGCCCCATAACCGACGTGACACTGGAGCGTAGGATCCCTCTCCCTCATAACATAGTGCACATAGAAAATAACAACGCTTATATTCCAGTCTTGAACTTCGGCCTTTTTGTGCACGTTCTTCCTGAGGGCATTACTCTCGCCGAACTAATCCCACTGTCTGATGTCACAGTTGCCGCTCTTTCACCTGACCCTACTGCTAAAGTGTCCACACGACCTGCATCGTCCCCACCTCCGGAGGCCCGCATATCAGGAATGGTTGCACCTAACTTGCGCCCTGATCGAGCTACAGCACTTACGAGTCTTCTGACTTCGTACAGCGATATTTTCGATTTTGGTGACCGGCCCTTAGGACAAACGTCCCTCGTTACACATCGTATTGATACCGGAGACGCCCAGCCAATCCACAGAAGACCATATCGAGTCGCCATTTCTGAACGACGCGTCATACAAGGTGAAGTGGACAAGATGTTAGAAAAAACATTATAGAGCCTTCGAGCAGTCCCTGGGCGTCGCCTGTCGTGCTTGTTAAAAAAAAGGACGATACCTGGAGATTCTGCGTTGACTACCGACACCTCAACAAAATTACAAAGAAAGACGTTTACCCACTCCTCAGGATAGATGATGCCCTCGACTGCTTTCAGGGTGCCAGCTATTTCTCTTCCATTGATCTTCGTTCCGGTTATTGGCAGATCGCAGTCGACGAACCAGACCGAGAGTAGACCGCCTTCGTCACTCCCGATGGCCTGTATCAATTCAAGGGGATGCCTTTCGGCTTGTCTAATGAGCCCGCAACTTTCGAGTACATGATGGACTCTCTCCTGCGCGGTTTGAAATGGACGACGTGCTTGTGCTATCTCGATGCGGTCATTGTATTTTCTTCTACATTCGAGAGCCATCTCCATCGCCTTGATACCATTCTTGGCGTCTTCCGAAGAGCTGGCCTTCAGCTGAACTCGAAGAAATGTAGCTTCGGCCGACGTGAACTCAAGGTGCTCGGTCAAGTGGTCGACGCCCGTGGTGTTCAACCCGATCCAGACAAAATTCGTGCTGTATGTGCATTTCTTACACCCCGTTGTACCAGTGACGTGCGTAGTTTTCTTGGGCTTTGCTCCTATTTTCGGCGGTTTGTACCCAACTTTGCGGAGACGGCTTGTCCACTCACCAATCTTTTGAAGAACGACGCTCCATTTTGTTGGCACCAAGAACAATCCCAAGCATTTTCTGCGCTCATTGCAGCCCTCACCAACCCGCCCGTCCTGGCACACTTCAATCCCTCGGCACCAACGGAGGTACGCACCGACGCCAGTGGTCACGGTATTGGTGCCATACTCGCCCAACAGCAGATGGGACGCACTCGCCTCATTGCTTATGCCAGTCGGCTCCTTTCAGCGGCTGAGCGGAATTATTCGATCACAGAACGTGAGTGTTTAGCCCTCGCGTGGGCCATTACAAAATTTCGCCCTTACTTGTTTGGCCGCCCGTTCTCCGTCATCACCGACCACCACGCCTTATGTTGGCTTTCTACGCTGAAGGACCCTACTGGTCGCCTGGGCCGTTGGGCCCTCCGACTTCAGGAATACACTTTTTTTGTCGTCCACAAGTCTGGCCGTCTGCACGCTGACACCGATTGCCTGTCCCGCAACCCGGTAGATCCGCCACCTGCGAGCGAGTGCGACGATGACACATGTGTTGGCCGTCTCTGACTTTTGAAGCATTCGCCATGAGCAGTGCTTAGATCCCAAGCTTTGCAGCATTATTAATCGCCTCAGCAGTGATCACCTTGATGTTACCCTTGCTATGTTTGTGCTCCACAACGGCACCTTATGCTGACGGAATATGCGACGAGATGGCGCCGAGCTTCTGCTCATAGTCCCCGAACACCTGCGTACCACCGTTCTTCAACAACTGCATGACGCACCCACTGCGGGTCAGCTTGGCGTGTCTCGTACGTACAATAGCGTCCGCCACCGCTTCTTTTGGCCAGGCCTCTATCGCTCTGTTCGTCGTTAGGTGGCTTCTTTTGACCGATGTCAGCGACGGAAGAAGCCCTCGGTTATGCCTGCTGGATCCCTGCAGCCGATCGACATCCCAGTAGACCCGTTTTCCCGAGTTGGCCTTGACTTCCTCGGGCCTTTCCCACTTTCTGCGTCGGGAAATAAATGGATTGCGGTGGCTACAGATTATACTACGCGCTACGCTGTCACCCGAGCGATACCCACCAGCTGTGGAACTGACGTGGCTGCGTTTCTTCTCCATGACGTCATCCTGCTCCATGGTGCTCCACGCCAGCTGCTCACTGACCGTGGCCGTTGCTTTCTTGCTCGAGTAGTCGACGAAATTCTTCGGTACTGCTCTATTAAGCACTATTTTACCAGCGCTTACCATCCACAAACGAACGGCCTCTCCGAACGCCTCAACCGCACGCTCACGGACATGCTGTCAATGTATGTCTCGGATGATCACCGTGACTGGGATATCACATTGCCGTTTGTAACTTTCGCGTACAATTCCTCTCGTCACGACACAATGGGCTACTCACCGTTTTATCTTCTATACGGCCGCGACCCTCCCCTTCCGTTTGACAGCGTACTCCCTCCCACCGCTAACGCCAGTTGCTACATTCGTGACGCCATCTCCCGAGCTGACGCCGCCCGTGGTATTGCTCGCCGCCGACTGGCCTCCTCCCAAAATTCTCAAAAAGACGCCATGACTCTCGCCACCGGGATGTCCACTACTCTCCGGGCTCTCTCGTCTTGCTCTGGACTCCCGCTCCTAAAGTTGGGCTGTGTGAGAAGCTCTTGCCACGCTACGCAGGACCCTACCGTGTTTTACGGCCAGTCACTCCTGTGACATACGAGGTCGCCCCTGTATATCCGCCGTGACAGTCCTTTATGCCACGCACCGAGATTGTTCATGTGGCCGGAATGAAGCCATACTACCCCTGCAGTAGTTTGTCCTAGTGCGCACCAAGACTGCTTTTCGTGGCGGGGTAATGTTACGTATATGCCATCGAAGAGGACGACGATAGAAAATAGAGTGAGAGACGACGAAGCAGAAGAAAACCGTTGGGCTTGCCTGAACACCTGCTGTGTTCTGCTCTGCTGTGCTGCGAACACTTTCTCATCACCTGCTGTGGTTTCCTGTGCTAGCCTTCTGCCCCGTATCAATATTAACGATCAGTTCTCAACCTGTATATCCTGATATAATTTTAATGTACCGAACAATACTGTTGTGTCCTTCGCAATGGCTTTTAGGCATGGTTTATACGTCGTCAACAATATAGTAACAGTAGCAGAGAACATTTATTCAACAAAATGGCTTAGGCGGTAAGGGTGCGGTTGGTATAGGGCCCTCCCCCATTGCTCCGGTGGCTGAACTCCTGCAGGCGTAATGGCTTCATTTTTTTGACAAACCCAAGCCATAACGGCAGACATTCTTGCGACAAAACATTTAGAAAGCACCGAAATGCATGAGTGAGTGGGAATATGAATGCACGCAGGGCATGCCTCGTGCAATGTGTATTTCATTGCCATCGAATGGGACTCGTGGCTTATGCCGTCTACAAAGCGCTATAAATGCCCGACTGTTGCGCTGTTCTCAATTGTGAAAAAGTTTACTACTGAGGTGGGACGCGCAGCAATTACGACCCGACTATTCGTTCTTACGTCTTCAGCATGATGCGTGAGACCATTCATACGTCAAAATTAAAAGAATACTTCGTCGCCCTCTATAAATTCGCAACAAAACAGACGCATAACTTTTTTCAAGCTGACAACGCTCACTGCCTACGTATGAAAACAAAATACAGCGCAGTATACAAGCATATACACTTCTGCAATCCGCGATAGGGCAGTAGGACCTAACACCTTCAAAACTATATTTACTATAGGCTGCTATATTTACTATAGGTTTTCCATCCGCAACCTGAAAGCGTTTGTCCATGACTAAAAGTAGACTTGTAAATGTTTTATTTATGCACTTTCATTTGCTTGGTGAAAGAAAACTGAATATGATGAAATGCTGCAAAATGAAGTTCGAAGAGATTGTGCCAGTGAAGGCAAATGCTGCACCGTTTCGCCATGTAGGCTAGCTGACTCCGCCACTCGGTGCTAGCACCGACTGTATTGAGCCGTAGGTGGTCTTGCAGCACATAAGACGAGCTAGCTGCAGCATATTTTGTACTGCAATTTCTATTAGCTTTAAACTTGCACTTTATTCCTACATGCCGGCATGCTTTGCTTTGCAGTGCTTCAGCGAGGGACGAATGATGAACAAACCCTTTAGCTGTTGATTTAGCATAGGTCATAGTCAAAAGCTATATCCGCGCATATAAAAAATAAAATCATTATTTTCTATACGTTCTCTACCTTCGCCTGGCAGAGAAAAAAAATCTAGCTTTAATTTTCAGATGTCTGGAATGAAGTGTATTTAATTCAATATCATTACACGTTGCCTAACTTTGTACTACAAGTAGTGTACGTGTTGTGGCAGCTGTTTAACTAGTTCGGACTTAACGTTTGCAGTTGAAGTTTTCAAAGAGAAAATATTGAAAAGCTTGAAGCATAGCAATCCCACTATTGGGGACAGGACATAAGTGTCAGTTAATTGTTTTGATTTAAACAAAACAAAAAAAAACATGATGTAATAAATGCGTGCTTATAACCGAAATATTTGTCATGAAATTATTGTTGCCTAGTCATCCTGCTCTTCAAGAAAATTATTTTTGTCTGAGAGCTGTATAAACGCGTGCTTAAATCTCATGACCTGCCCTACTGAAAAAATTGTATGTGAGCTGTACAAGAAAGTGTGAGAGGGAATGAGAATGTATAAGAATATGTGAGTTCTTGGTAGATTAAACGTGGATTTATGAGAGCACGTAGAGCCACTGTGCAGGAACGCATGAGATTGTACAAGTTCTTGTGAGTTTGAATGAGCCCATGAGCGAGATCACAGAAGCACGCACAGCCACTGTGCAAGATTGAATGAGAATGAGCTGGTCACGTATTTGTGCGAGCTTGTAGAAGCACATGGAGCCAGTGCGTGAACAGATGCTCTAAGAGAGCATGCAAACTACGTGGCCATGTACATGCTTGCATGCTAAAAAATTAGTCGTTGAGACTGTGTAGGTCCTTCCAATATGAAAGAGGTGAAAGTTAGAGCTTTCATATAATGATTACTTCATGATTATTTGCGACAGGTACACTTTTTCATATTTCACAATTTTGGTCTTGGCTTGCAGCATATTTTCAACATTAGTAGAAAAGTGCTTGCTTCCATTCATTATGCAGAAATCTTTATATGACAACATGCACGCTGAGCAACAACTACTCGACATATCAAGCTTACTGTAAAGCAATGTCAAAAGCGAGATACTTCAACTAGATCTAATAGCATCATTTGCTTCTCTTTCAACCGTTCGTTTCTGAAAGTTGGACGCAGCCATAGATGCACGACAAAGGCTGTGTGCACAACATTGATGTGTTGCCTGCCAAGCAGATGACGGTCAAACTGGCGATCAAAATCTCCCTTACATTGTGTTTTGCATATGAATGGAGACAACTCACTATAACTGCACACTATTACCACCATTAGGCATCACAAGTTTGTATGAAGAACTGGCTTGTAGTTTCATCTGTAGAAGGAAAAGTAAATGTGATAGCAGAAATGTGAAAGCCAACTCCAGTACTAAACTTCACGAGCTCATATTCACTTGTAAAGACCACAGAAAGACAATTCTCAAACGACTGAACAGCACTAACAGATGGGATGGGAGAGAAGATGACAACAATTCTGCTTCTTTATCTCCCTTACTGTCTTAGAGCACTGTTCACTCAATCGACTCATTATAACCAACCAGCCTGACTCTCTTTTTCAGCACAAGGATAGGCTGAGCAAAACAGCTCCTACAGCCTTTTGAGTTTTGACTTGCACATCTACACTATATACACCATTTTTAAGTTTCCTGAGACTATAGCAAAAATTTGCTGGACTGCACTACTCTGAATTGAAGCTTTCTGCTGCGTAATGACACTTGCAAATGTTGTCCGTCTCAATGTCAAATAAAAAGAAAAAAAAGAAAGGATTGAATCGGTGATCTTAGACTAATGAAGAGATACACAAATCCTAGTACTTTATGAGAGGCGATACCAACAGTGTGTGTTGCATCTTGAAGCTATGCACACTATACACATATATGCTGAATCATCATATTGCAAGGAAATGTATTTTATTTGGCATATTTTTCAGTGTAACTGTAGGCTGCGTCACGCGAGAGGCATTAAGGAAAGCTGCATGTGCAACTCCACGAATATATGTTGTGCAGTTTCCACCAGCAGTGCATAATCATTATGCTGCATGGAAAGAGCCGCTTGATTGCTTTAGCTTCTTTACTGTATGCTGTAGGCCACAGAGATAAGTTGAAATATTTGTATGGTCAGTTTCTTAATTGAAGTAAAGAGCGTGCAAACACCCCACACTGCCTTCAGTTGAAGCTTGACCGGTAAGCTATTTTTGCATATCGCATATCTTTCCTGATTGAGAGTTCAGGCTTTCACCCCACTGTCCTTGCTTTTGCTATAAGCTACAGGCATTCAAAAATTTCGTCACCATTTAAGAGTTAAACACTGAAGTAGTGAGGCACATATCACACAAGAAATTATCACTCTCAGGTGACCAATTCGAGCTGACAGCCATAGATGTGGCGCCCATAAAGGAACAGCGGGCGAGCCGAATTGGGCTCGCCCACTGTTTTTTATGAGCGAGCACAATTAATTCAGCATCTTCTGTTTCCAAACAAATCACTTGATCTGTAAAACGCCGTATAGTCTTTCAATATTAACAAACAAACAATTGCCACTGTAACTGTTTATGAACAGGAGTTTTCGCAAGGAACTTGGCAATGAATTTGGGCCAAAGCTCCGATTCGCCGAACCACAGACCGCGGTCAACCTAACGTCCATGACAAGCAAAGCACGCAGTTTGTCCAGCATCGCGAGAAAAGAAGCGAAACTCACGGTGGTCTTTCGCTAGCACTGCTAATTTTTGAATGTACAAACTACAGGCGCGTATACACGACAAACATGCAGCGTTAGCGCGTAGACGCCCGACATCGTGCTTGCCACTGTTCGGCGAGCAGCAAAGTCGTTAGGTCAGCGACTTACGAAACCGAAACAAGTCGAAACCAGACGAGGCAGCCGAAGCGGATCGAAGTGCTAGCCGTAGCCATTATGAGTTGGTGGCGTCGCGCCTTTTTCTCTTGTGTGTTGTTGGGGGCCTTGCTGCTGGCGGCTCTTTATTTCGAGATATACGAGGCACAGAGCGCAACAAAATAGCTCGTGCGATGTGCAGAAGCGTGGTAAGGTTGTGTGCATACCTGTGCAAAAAGTGTGCTCGCGTGCCCGACAGGTAGTGCGTTTCCTTTGTGCGCTCTCACTGCAAACACTACGCTGACGACGGGACTATTGGAGGGCGGCCACCACCCAGCATATATTTGACATCTCGGAGGTAAGTTAATTTCCATCTTCCCTGTACATTCTTCTAAAAACTTTGCGCAGAGCTGATGATGCATGCCAACACAGCGCTAGTTCGTAAACATCAAGACGCGCATGTCATTATAACATACGGTAGTTTGCTTTTGACGAGGGAAGGGTGAATGCGTTTGCAGTGTCTAGGAAAAGAGACAGTTAGTGCCAGGGGCTGCACGCTCAGAGTAGAATATGCCGTACAAATCATCACTCGTAAGACCATTGCGGGGTGCACGATGCTGGCGCCTACTGCAATTCAGCCTTCGGCAAGAATTTAGAATGGGCCAGTTCCAAGTGCCTCGACCCGGGCCTTATGTTGCGCTGCAGTTGAAGATCCGGCGCTTGTGCAGTTGCAACTACACGGATTGAATAAGTGGTAAAACCTACCTGCGTTACAACAGGGCTAGATCATTATTCTTATGTTCCATAAATATTGCGGATGACGAGATATAGAGCCGGCGAACATGCGACGGCAGTATGATTCAGCAGCAACCGTACTTAAACTCCAATTGTCGAGCCTTGGGTAGCAGAAGGGGAAAAAAAAGTTTTGAGCTATTTTGAATTTTTTCGCCTGTATTGGGCTTGATATTTTCTTTTTCATACTTTGGTCGTGACTGAAGTAATCCCCAAAAACTACTAAGCGCATATAAATGACAGACACCAAACTCAGACCTTCAGTCCAGAAATGTCAGTAAGGTGTAATGGTAATTATGCATTCAACAGTACCAATAGTATTGATTTTCTTGTTTAATTATTTACAAATGAAGCGAAAAAAAATCTTAGTGCTGAGATGCCCCATTTTCATCTTCTCTAATATGAAATGTGAATCAAAATGTGCAGTTTTTCTGTACTCAGTATACCACTGATTCATCACAGATGTGAGAATATGAAATTCATGCAAGTTTCAAAATGAAGAGTGCATGCAGAATTCCAAGCAAAGCAAGCCTTTGATTAAAGTATCATTCAGTTGTGGTGTTTTTGTTTAAATTTATGCATGTTTTGTAGAAGCAACGGTAGATGTTGATATGGAATTAGTGTTGTGTCTGGATCTAGATTATGAATGGCTACCACATTTATGAATTGCTTGGTTGCCACATGCACTTCCAGACATTGTTTGAACAGTCACATCACATTCTGCATTTGGCTTCTTTTTACTTTTTTGCATGAAACTGTTTCCACTTTAGAGTGTGTAGCCTTTCACAATTCATAATTGATCGGGTGAGCATGTTTTGGCATGATAAAAGGTTTGGAAGTTCGAGAGCATTGGCCCTTCATGATGCACAAGGGGCAGACTGCTTACTGCACTGGTACCACTATCTTCCTAGATTCCTAGATATCACTCATATTTCTATACAGAATACATGTTTTCAGAAATTCATATTTCTTGTCTGACTCTGCACATTCTTCAGTTGACATAATGGGAGCTAGGGACGAACTTTTGCCTTTCTTGGTGCACTGCTCCTATTTCATTTAAAGAGCCGCCACATTTTCTGTAACCCGATTTGGGGTGCAAACACTGCATGTTCATAGGGTGGTCAGGGAGCAAACTTGGTGGCCCTGTGAAGGCCATGAACAATATGCTGATGATAGGCTGCCTTTAGACTGACTGGCTTGCATTTCTCGGTGTGTTTTGTATGTGCGAGGGTTCCATAAGCTGCCACATATATTGCTTTGATTTGATGTTGAGGTGACTGGCATGATTAAAAAGTAAATGTGATGATCGAAGTCTTCAGAACATTCAGAACATGCTGGGATTGTACTCCTGGCTTAAGTTGCAGACATTGTTTGCTGGTTATACCTTTGAGAGGAAATCTAGTAGATAAAGCTATGGGCAGAGTGCTTGCTTGGTATTCCAACCTAACCACCCAAACGTCACTGTTTACTGGAAACAGATTGTTCAAGCTTCCAGCCTTCCACTTGTTTACTCGTACATTGCAGTGAAGTGCATTTACGCCTTGGCACATGGCAGGCTCAGGGGCTCGTTCATCGCCACTGTACTAGGTTAGACCTCCAGTTGACTCGAAATGCCTTTTGCCATTGCCATGAAATAGTATTTAAAAGAAGGTTCGATGACAGAAATACTGTTTGCTCTCTTAGTAGGTAAAGAAGAGTTAGCATAACATTTCTTTCGAGTTACATTACCTGGCATCTCTAGATGCGCGTTGTGCCTGCTATGGGCACTGAATTCTTGGTGTGAGATCAGAGGTTCCTGCAGAATCGCAGACTTTTATAATGCTACTTAAATTATGAGCAGATCGAGGTGATAGATGACAAGACTTTACTAATAGTCAATTCCAATCACAGGGTTTAGTGACTTACAGAACATTATTTTCTGCTCTTTTTGGAGTAACTGTATTCCAAATGCAGATCCGGAACACAGGTCCCATCTTCCCAATGCAGATGGGGAGCGATTGCTGAGCCAAGATCGGTCCCTGGAGCAGTGGATTGCTCTTCCGAAATCAACAGAACCGGCTAGAAGTTTGCTTGAGTATTTGTTCAGCTGCACCTTCTATTTCCAGTAGCATGCTCTGCTGTGCTGACTGTGCCCTCTGTGCTCCATAATAGATGATTATTACTTGCCACTGCTATGAATGCAAATTGCTGTCATGAACTAGTGCTTACTCTTGAGGACAGCAAGTCTAAGAATAGCAGTATTATGCAATATTCTTTTTTAAAGACCTCAGCTCGGAGTGTGACTAGAAGATTTTGTGCGGAAATCATCTTTATGTGCTATTCATGATCTTAAAGCCATTCCTGAACTCTGAAACAGTGAAAATGGTGAACTGCGACTTCCTTTTTTTGAGAATAGTGCCAAAGAAATTTTACCCTGCTTGCCCGCACTCGGCTATACGAAAGAATGGCATAAACTGTTGATGTCAATGCCATCCCAAGAAGCAGCGGGAGAAATGCAGACCTATTACAGGTTTAAAAACAGCTGGCACGTGTAGACGAAGCACGGGCTAGCACACAGAATAACAGGCAATTCTTCTGTCAGTTCATGGGCACCACCTACTTGCGCTGGCATGAGTTCCAAACGCAATGGGGACACAATCTGTACTGGATGCAGGTGCTCTTTTGCGGAGCAGGCAGACCACTTCACTTCTGGGATTGTAATTCACTGTATGTGCAGAGGAAAAGCAGGTGAACGTGTCTCTGCTGGCATATGTCGCATTGCCTGCTGTCATCCTTTTTACTTTCAATATGTGCTAATGACAGGAATGCTCATAGCACAAGTAGAGTGAAGACACTGATCTGCGCCATTATGGAAATGCCGAGATGTTAGCATGGGCAAACATCTCTTTGCATCACCGCGAAGCTTGCTAAGGCTCAGTTCAATGTACGAGCAAGCTAATACAATGCGGGCATATGTCAGAGAGCTCTTTAGCTATGGGCCTACGCAACTGCTGCCATACCTTTAATGAGAACTCTTGACTAAAAAGGCAACATTTTACAAAGAGCAAAGTAAATGATAATGACTTTTTTTTTTCATTTAACAAAGCTGGTGGTCACAGTGAAGAACTCATGCCACGATTGTTAATATGCCTCTACTGCCCCATTTGTAAAGCAAGCATATTGAAATTCTCGAATGAGCATGGTTACAGTCGTGAGCAGCTCTGTTAGATGTATGTCCATAAGGGTGGCATATTGTTTCATTGTTCAAAAGAATTCTAAACAATAGGTGGTTTGGAACTTAAAGGAGAAAGAACAGAGAAGCTGGCTGTAGAGGCAGAAATACTGCAAATGGTGGGTGGTGGACAGGTGCCAAGCTGTCGGTATCTGCACTTTGCAAGGAGCCTCATGCTACTCATTAGCCGCAGCTTGGCCATACCCAGCTTATATAAGCTTGGCTTGCACAAAACATGCCTGCAAATGTAACCCTCTTCAAGGCTGCCTGCACCCTACTGTGGTGGTTTCAGTGTTTAGGGCATTTGACTAGTGAGCTGGGTGACGCGGGCTCGGTCTGAGCCGGGGTGGTTACATTTCGGTGGTAGCAAAACGCTAAGTCCCCATGTGCTGTACAGTGTCACTGCACATTGAAGAAGTGCAGATAGTCAAAATTATCCAGAGCTACCTACTATTGCTGACCCTCATTGTCTAAGTTTCTTTGGCATGTTGAACCCTGTCATCAAATCAAGGTTGCCTACTGTTAGCCTTAGTAGATGACCTTCGTAATGCCACAAAGTCTGCTCCTCACCACTCTCCGAAATTTTGTTGTTTGCAACTCAACTCAGGTTACTTACAGTTTGATGACCCCTTTTTCTGAAACACTAGCAGTTGACGAACTCACTCCCATGCAGTGAACTCTGAGAAAAGTGCTGATTTAGTCATAAACATTTTTTTTTCATGAGAATTTGGTCAGTCATATGACCATTGAAAAGTCATCTGTTGATATGTTCATGTAACAAGCTAGGTAGCTTTATAGATGGCTTGGATATGATATCAGAAGTGCTATGATGGTGAGCTATGCTTAGTGTCTGCAATACCTTCATGATGAATGTGGTGAATGCAGATGACATTTTGCTCCACTTTTATTTCACCAGTGGGTGCCTGGTGAGTTGTCAGTGCAAGCTATTGAGTTTCACTTTCTTCATGCAGTTTACAGAGCTGTGGAATCTTGATAATAGCAGAAGTATTATATTTATGGTTCACTAACTACTGTTTTTTTTAAATATAAAATACGTAAATGCGCAGTCAGCAACCCTGGAGTGCAGCGTGCTATTCACCTGGACACCATAGATATTTTAATCATGCCATACCCCTTTGTTACTTTCAGTTTTCAGTTCTACAAGTCTTGATCACGGTAGCTCATCACTATACTCGGGGATAACTGTGGCTATGCAGCTGAAGTTAGGCAGAAAGGAAGAGGCAACATACCTCTTTCCCCTTGCCATGTAGAGTGGGTTACTTCAGCCCTAGTGACCTTGCATTAACTCTCCAACTTCCTCCCTTCACTTCAGCCCAGTACACTCCTAGCCCAAATAGTGAGCAAACCACTCTTCAAGGCAAGGGGACAGAAACTTTTCTCCTTTTCTTTCGTACCTAGACTCGGCTGCATAGCCCCAAAACATTGCCTCCATGTACAGCAAGATTCAATGCCACATTTCTTCTCAGTGTCAGAGCACCCTCTGCTTGCTCTGTACCGCCCTTGCAGCAGCCCAGTGTTTTGTTTACCACAGAAAATCATGTCTGTGCAAGCTGTGTTGGCATGGAGAGCTGCATATCTGAGCCAACTTTCATGCTTTATGATGAGGCTCTCATTGATTGGCTTTAAGTTCCATGAAACGTGGTCATGTGTGTTGATTAGTGTCACATGAAGTAAAATTTCACTGACTAAAATACAATTATAAGGATGTAATTTGGGTGAGTTGGTAAGGTGTCATCTTGAAAGTAGCAGCACGAAAAAACAAGGACGTGAAAAGAAGCAAGCAGATGCTAACTCGCAACTAATGTTTATTGATGCAAATAAGAAATATATAATGCCAAGCAACACTGCAAACCGCTCAGTCACCGATAAGCAGACAGCAAAACATGAATCACTAAAACTTCCGAACGGTTCCATTTGAGTAGATATAGGTAGAGGTCAACTTGGCTGTGCATTGTAAGAATGCACTGGTTGCTTTCAGTTTCTTTCTGCTGTGCACATTCTGGCTGTCATCCATTGCAAATCAGCCGAGAAATCATTGAAGCTAGACATATTTTACAACTAGGTAATGAATGTGTTAGTGAGCCATCCATCATGTTACCATGCAGTGAGTTGGGTTATCTAGATAGGGAACTGTTCTTAAATTATAGTGATTCATGTCTTGCTTTTTGCTTATCAGTGATTGAGTGGTTTGCGTTGTTGCTCGTCTTCTCTATATATTTCATGTGTGCTTCAATAAACATTAGTTGTAAGCTAGTGCCCGTATTGTCTCCTTTCACACCCTTGTTTTTTCTTGCTGCTTCTTTCAAGATAAAATACAATCTTTGCTACTTCGGTCATAAAATGAATTTTAATGAAGTTCCACATCTCTTAGAAAAGTAGTATTGTAGTTGCAGGCATGTATTAGGTGCTCGCTCGATGTAAAGCATAAAGAAAGGGAGGGCTTGTCTGATCTCGAACCTAGTGGGAACTGGTGGATTATGGATAGGCTGTTAAAATGCACTTGCAGTTAAGGTCAAGTAAATGCTTTTTTATTTGTAACTAGGGGCACTGTGATGCCTGACTTGCTCTTTTGCCAGGCTGGCGACGAGATGGAGTGAAAGGAGTTATTTTATTTCACTGTTGGTATGTCTCGGGTGATGTCAACATTGTTTCTTCTCTGGCATTGTAGGCAATCGCCCTTCAACTAATTGAATCCCAAAGCGAAATTTTAAATTAAAAAATAATAATTTAAGATTATTTAGCAGGCAGAGGCATATTTCATGCAGTGACCTGCACCAGCATGTCGTGCATCATTTCAAGAAAAAAAAACAGTATTGTGGTGTTCCTACTCTGTGCCTTTATTTCTTGCTCACAAAGCCTCTGCATGTACGTGTTGCACCATATTACGTTTTCACTAATTTCTTGGGTCATTGTACTTTTTACCTTGCAGCAAGTTCCATGTGGCTTCGTAAGCAATGGCTCCTTCAAGCTCTATACCCTTTGCCGGAATTGTGCTGTGCTGTGGTGGGCAAGAAGCAGGACATTGATGTAAGTACTGAAGACATCTTTCAGTATGTGTAGTTTTTTATTTGCCTAACCCACTACTGCATTTGTGACCCCTCATGTTTATTTTGACATTTAGGTTTCTTCAGTGTTTTCTTTGCTTGCTGCCGTTGCTTATTGGCTATGACATTTGGCTGTTGAGTTTGAGAATGCGGAGTGGAATGGTGCCTGTGGCCTGTTGATATAGGCAAAATGCAAATTTGCCTGCCCACAGTTGGTGCCACTGCATAGCTTGAAGAACTTTTGTGGAAGAGGGCTCTGGAAATTAACCCAGAGCCCTCTTTCTTGATGTCTCTCATAGCTCATGTTCAGCTTTAGAGTAATAAAAGGACATTGAGGACAAGCTGAAGCTGTCTTTTATTATAAATTACTGCATTCTATCCACTAAAGTGCTACTTACTGAAAATGCGAGCTTACTTTAAGATAGGAAAAGCCAGAAGTTTTGAAACAGATGTCATTACCAGCTGATTTCATAGGTTCTACATGATGCATCCATACTTTATTGGGCACAGGCCCCAGAGGCTGGGCTGGTAAGCCATTCCCTTCAATATGATGATCATGGAGTGTGGTTTACACAGGTCTTTGATATCATTGAGTACGCTTGGTTTTCAGGAACTATTTCAAGGAGCTTTGGAACTCCTGAAATTATTTGCTGCTTAAAATTCTAAAAAAATTGCATGGTTTTTCTTTAAAAGCAAGCCTACATGAAAACTAAAAGCGCACTTCAGAGGGAACAATCGAAGAGAGCATGAGCCTATATAATATAAACCCAAAGTGACAGCCTGGCATGCGTCTAGACCATGGTTACAGGTGGCTCTCTTTTTCGCAGTTGCCACCTCTCTTGTCCCTATTTAATTTTTCTTTTTTTCAGCATGTTTGTCTTTGTTTTCCTAAATTTCACACATTTTGCAAAACTACTGTGAATAAATTTTTCTCAAATTGGAACTCCTTGAAGACCTTTCTGGAGGGTTATTTTTCTGGTCTTCCTGTCTTCAACTAGACCCGTTGATGGCTGCTTTCTTATAAATCAGCTCTGACAAATTTCCTCTCTAAAAGGCCCCCCTGCACTTTTTTGGTAGCTAAACTGAGTGCGAATATAATTTGTATGTAAAGTGAAAAGAGAAAACAGGGGAGTGTTATTGATAATACTATACCATATGTAATCATAGACCATGAATGAAGTATGGGGTTTTTCTGGCAGAATATTTCTGCAATGCTTCTCTGCTCAGCGCAAACCCCTTCACTGTGGCGGCCAAACCTGTTTTGGGGGCAGAAATAGGTGGCTGCCAGGAGACATTTCTTGTGACAATGACCACATCCATTACCTGCTCCACTCAGTAACAAAATTCATAACCCCCCCACTTCCGCCCTTCTGGTTTTCAATAGTGAAGGCATGCTTCTCGTCAGATTCGTGCATAACATGAGGTTTGATACAGAAATATTCAGCATTGCACCCAACTTCTGCCCCAAAGGGAATTGGGAGGATATTTTTGCATGTATTCAGTGCACAATCATGTGATACATCAGTGACATAGCCTATGTGTTACGTACACATATCTTGTGGAGTTTGTATTCTTTTTTTCCTTGAGAGAGAAGCGCTGCTCAGTCAAAAAGCATGATGCAAGGGAATTTAGAGTGAGCGCCGATTCTGTGCATTTGCTATCTTTTGCTTAGCTTTCATTCTTTTTCTTCCGGTGGTTTAGTGGCGTTGGTGGTATTCGAGCAATGCAAGGACACGGAGTCAAGAGTGTTCTTCTTCACAGTGCGCTGCAGGGATTGTGCATTTGTTTTCCTCATTGTAATGAAAACATGCAAGGCTAGTGCATGAGTTACTTGCACATACGCACGCCACACACATGCTGTTTTGCAGTGGCAGAAAAGAAATAACTGTCAAGACTGAGAGCATCTTCTAAGGGCACATAAACGTTGGTGTTTGAAGTTAAGTTGTAAATTCATAAAAGATGTGGCTTAGCTTATGAACCAACAATTTTCCGGCACTATCGTTTCACACAACGGGTTTAACTTAAGGTACAAGGGTGGCCGATCGAGCCCTGTGCTCTAACGTGCTGCGCAAAGAAGCAATCAAATCTTGAGCGCTCCCTATACTGCTGCTCAGGTCAAAGCAACCCAACCCCGCCGGGGTGGAACAGTGGTTACGGCGCTCGACTACTGTTCCCAAGGACGCGGGATCGAATCCCGGCCTCGGCGGCAGCTTTTCGATGGAGGCGAAAAGCAAGGCGGCCGTGTGCTGTGCGATGTCAGTGCACGTTAAAGAACCCCAGGTGGTCGAAATTTCCGGAGTCCTCCACTACGGCGTCTCTCATAGCCTGAGTCGCTTTGGGACGTTAAACCCCACAAACCAACCAAAGCAACCCAAACCTCATTGAAACAAAAGTGACGTGGCTATGTCACTCCTGCATGTCCTGCATGGGCTTTTTTTTTCATTCTACTGGGAGAGAGTGAGAAAAGGGTTGCCTGGTCTGTGCGGGAAGGACGCAAGGGAGCTGGGATGTTGGTCCTTTAAAATGAGTGGCGGGTGGGAAGGGGGAGTGGAGGTAATGGGAGGGGAGTCTAGCTGTCCTGCGAGCTAAACGCACAGCAGTATGCATGCTTTCTTTTTTTTTATTTAGCAGTGCGGAAAAAATGAATGAATCGAGGGGGGGGGGGCAGGCTTGCCAACGCAGGCAGCACGGTTTCAAGTGAGTGATGGCTTGGAGCTTCCTCGGCAAAGCACAGAGCAGTGTGCATGCTAGCTTTTTTTTTTGTAGCACCGAAGGTTTGACTGCTTCTGTGTCCGCACATGGGCTGGTTTTGTACCTTGAGTTAAGCCCCCCATGTGATACAAGCCTGAGTCGCTTTGGGGCGTTAAACCCCATAAAGCAAACCTTATGTGAAACATCTTGTATAATTCCATTGCTTAATCCAAACGTCAAAGTTTACGTGCCCTTTAGAAGATGCTCTGTCTTGACAGAATTACTTTTTTTTGCGCCACTACAAAACTGCATGTGTATGGGCACGTATGGGCATGCGTGTGTGCAAATAACTCTCACTCTGGTACTCAATATATATGCAGCCCCGCACACGGCAAGTACTCTTGCACATTTTTTTTAGACTGCAGAAAGCAAACGCACCATCCCGGTGACATGCTGTGAAAAAACAGACTCACGACTCCAGAATCCCGCATCGCATTGCATACCAGCCGTTCCACCAAACTATCGGAAGAAACAGAACGAAAACAAAAAAATGCAAACGCACAGAATCGGTGCGCACTACACTCCCGCGCATCGCGTCTTTTGACTAAGCAGCATGCCTCTGTAAAAAAAAAAATCTAGGAGATATGTGTATGTGACATATAGGCTACATCACCCATGTATCACGTGACTGTGCACCCAAGATGTGCAAAAATATTCTCCCACAAAGATTTTGCTATATAATATAGGTGACGCATTGAGTTTTGCAAAGGGTCCAAGTAGGTCATTGTGCTCCTACTTTCTCCCTGGCCAATTCAAGGGGTGAGAGGCACCTAAGAGCACAATTACCTACTATAATCTATATGATCTCGTATGGGCCAGGTGCAGCAGACAGCTTGTGAGATTGAGTATAGTGACAGGAAATCTTGACTTCATAAGAATACATTGACTTCAACTCCACGTAGCCCTGAATGCCTGCTTTTCATTTATTGGCAGTTATGTGACCTTGAGGGCTCATAGACTGGCACTCAACTTGTAAACACTTGACATCTTATCATTTGTTCTCTCTGTGGGCTTTGTTCTGCGGGTTTACAAGCTTTTTACTAAAGTGGATACAGTGAGTATGCACAGATCTGTTCTCTGAAGCATTGGCTGAGTGACAGCCCAGGTCAAACCTGGTTAACTTAGAACTTCTAGCACATTATTTTTTCTGGGTATGGCTTTGGTATTCCTCCTGACATCCCAGCTTCTGACACCAAGTAGGCATAATCATGGTCTATCACTAACTCCAGTGCTGTAGTTGATCATCACATACTTCTGTGGTGCTGCACATTTTAAGTTGTCGCTGTATATGAGCAGTGTTTCAGAACCTACTTAGTGCAGAGCTACGGTACAAATTTGAGGACTAGTAGTAAGTTTGCTCTGCTTGGTGGCTTCCACAGACAAGGACACACTTGTGGGGAAGGCATGTTGCATATATACCTGCAGCCAACCCTTCCGACTTTTTAGAAGACTTCAGATGCTTGACCAAACTTTCTGATTGCACGATCACTGCCCTAAATCTTCCGATAAGGGGCTTCTGCCTGCAAAGAATGGCTTTTGCGGAACCAGCACCGAGGAATCGGCAGCCGCATTATAATTTCAAGCATCTCCATCAGAGGCCACACTAGCACCATCGGCATCATTGGCTAAGCAGGAAATCAATCAAAACAGACTTTAGCCGAGCAAGAGTAGGTGTCGCTGGCTGCGAAAACAGTTGGTGTACTGCGCTTCTTGTAGGCAGTGATGCACAGCTAATGCAGCCACAGTAGATATAGATGCTGTGCTGGCTTTGCTTTCGATCTCAGCTAAGGGCAGCCACTCAGTGTACTTGAGGTTAAAGGCTTTGCCCAAATGTCATGTTATCTGATCCTTCTTATTGAGCTCAGCCGCATGCCTTATGTTACTAAGCTGCTCTATGCTCAGCAATGGCGTGATTGCTCTTTTTTTTTCGGAACCAACGCAGCCAACGACGGTCACGGATGAAATTACGTGTAAATGGGCTAGTTATGGTTTTGCATTAAAAAATTTAAACAGCGCTCCGATGGTACTGAGAGAAAACTGGTGGTGGGCATGCAGATCAGTTTTGCGCTGGCTATAGAGACGTAGTGAGAACATTTGGTGGCGGCCTGCAGATATCTCGACGGACGCACACCTTTAGACATGCATTGCATGCTTGCTGCTGCATGTTTTTATGCTTAGGATGTTTAGATTAGGACGCATCAGACACTGCCTGAAAGTAGCAGCCGCCTCCCCCTTTTGTACACCAATGCTGCCTCCTCCCCCCCCCCCCCATTTTTGCGGTCTTCCCATTTTTGGTCTTAGCAAGTACGTGTTGAAAATCAGTATGCAGAAGACTAAGGTAATGTTCAACAGCCTCGGGAAGGAACAGCAGTTTACATTAGGTAGCGAAATACTGGAAGTAGTAGGCGAATATGTCTACTTAGGACAGGTAGTAACCGCAGATCCGGACCACGAAAAGGAAATAATAAGAAGAATAAGATTGGGATGGAGCGCATTTGACAAGCACTCTCAGATTATGACTAGCAGCTTACCGGTATCGCTCAAGAGGAAAGTATACAACAGTTGAATCTTGCCTGTACTCACCTATGGGGCTGAAATGTGGAGGCTAACCAAGAGAGTTCTACTTAAGTTGAGGACAACCCAGAGGGCTATGGAACGAAAAATGGTAGGGGTAACATTAAGAGATAGAAAGCGTGCAGAGTGGGTCAGAGAAATAACTCAAGTTACCGACATTCTAGTAGAAATTAAGAAGAAGAAATGGACATGGGCAGGACATGTAGTGCGAAGAGAGGATAACTGATGGTCGCTGAGGGTAACAAACTGGATTCCAAGGGAAGGAAAGCGTAGCAGGGGGCGGCAGAAAGTTAGGTGGGCGGATGAGATTAAGAAGTTCGCAGGGGTCAAGTGGACGCAGCTAGCACAGAACCGGGTTAAGTGGAGAAATATGGGAGAGGCCTTCGCCCTGCAGTGGATATAATCAGGCTGATGATGATGATGAAGAAGTACGTGTAAAGGAAGCTGGGGCCACTAGTAGCGCGATTGAGCCTTGTGAACAATGTCAACATCTGTGCTACAGGCATCAATGGCTTGCTTGTCACATCAGGGTACTATGTACTCTACGGACACACGGTGCTGTCAAAGCGGTTGGTTCACTTGTTCTGTGGAGACATATTCACGGTAGGCAGAAGGCATGGCTTTTCAAGTGCAGTGACCATTGTGGCTCCAAGCTTTGTTTGGAAACTGAAATCAGCGAGTTCAATTTGTTGGTTTGGGTGTATATGTAGCGAAGAAGCACGCATATTTTCTTCCCTCTCCCCTGAGCCCTGCAAGCTTAAAGATCAAGTGTAGCAGCAACTTCAAATCAAATCTTAATAAACAAATTTGGTCACTAAATTTCACAGCATTTCTCAATGCATATGTCGTGCTCTACATGAACAATATCACAGCAGCAGCGACATTTTGCCTAACATTAAGCGTTTTCAGCTGTTTTTCACAGCTGCCTTTTCATGCAGCCTGGGAAACGTTCTGTTAGCCTGTGAATATCGAGTTTACTTCTGAATGTTCAGAGGACTTGACTTAGGACATGAGTGTTTTGCGTGTGGAATAGTTAATTCAAATTTTACCCTTGTGGCCAAATTCAAAAACATGTCTCCACTCGACGCTACCTCAGCTCCATAAAGTGCACAAAACAGTCTTTTCTCTACTTAAGGTTCAGTTCAGATTCTTGAATGCTTTTCAGCATTTCTTCCGACTTACCCTTCAGAAATATTTCTCCACTCCAGACAGCACAAGTGGCATACGGGGCAAGACTAATGGCGAATTCGAGTGGGAGAGCAGGCGCCCTCGAGAGCACTTCGAAAGTGCTCTCAGACAAGTTGGTGCCCTCCAGTGGTAGAGCAGGAGTAGAATCACTGGCTTCCAATGGTAGAGGAGGAGGTCTTTTCCTTTGCTGAGAGCACCTGAATGCACTCCCGGCTGCTCCCTCATCTAAAGCGAGCGTAGAGGAAGTCACATGACATAAAGCGGTGTATCCGCACCATCTTTTTTCTTTTCTCAAGTCGGTGACGCTCTAAATGGTGGCTGCAAAGGATTGCTCAGGTTTGAGAGTCACTGCTGGCATCGAAAGGGCCAAAAGAGGCAGATCGCCGCGCTGTGAGAACAAAGGCATGCAAAGCAGTTCTACATGGAGTGTTTGCTTCTCGGGTTGCAACTGCTGCTACTGCGGGTAGGCGGAGAATGCTTGGGAGGGAAGTGCGGTCACAATGGTCGTGGCGTACTGCTCTCGACACGCAGAGAGCGTTCCCGTGGGAGGAAAATTACACCCTCGCTCGGCGTGCTCCTGTACTTCTCTGTACTGCTCGGCACCTCTGCTCTCGTCCCCCCAACCGAATGGGCCATAAGGCCAAAATTTGGCCCGGAAAGTGTATGCCACTACGTGTAACATGCTCATTTTCTAATGCCAAGTCCTTGTGAACAGCATCGACAAGCTGCCTCAAGAGTCACAGGCTAGTAGGCTGTGGCGGCCGCTTTTCGATGGAGACTAAAAGCAAGGCGCCCATGTGCGGTGCGACATCAGTGCACGTTAAAGAACTCCAGGTGGTTGAAATTTCTGCAGTCCTCCACTACAGCATTTCTCATAGCCTGAGTCGCTTTTGGACGTTAAAAAAAAAGTCACAGCCTAGTAAAATATGTTTTGCAGACTGCATGAACAAGGCAGCTGTGAAAAATGGCTGAAAACAACTCACATCTACCAACATTCACTGCCAGTGACATATGGCTCATGTAGAACAGGATTTGGCATTGAGAACTGCTCGAACTGCTGTGAACTCTAGTGACCTAGTTGCATATTTGCCCTCTGAGTGCTCAGCGGCGAGCGTTGAGCACATGTGAGGTTCAAAGAAGCATGTCATAGCGCATGCACCCAAGTCAACAAATTTGTCTTTCCAGAAGCAAATGCCGCTTCTGTTTCCAAGCAAGCTAGGAGCTTTAATTTTAAGCGCGCTTGAAAAGCCATGCCTTCCACCAACTGCAAATATCTCTCCACAGCTAAAAAGACAGAATTGACCCCCCCCCCCTTCAGTACTGCATCTAGACATACAAGTATATTTGAGGCAATCAGAAAGCCATTGATGTGTGCAGCACAGGTGTTCCATGGCACAACTGCACCTCCGGTAACTCGCTGTCTTCCTATTTACAATATGACATTCCCCACGATTGCACCACTGTCCACAGTGGTTCACAGAAACCACTGCACATCTTTCATTTGCTGTTAGCCATCAAATGCTTTCTGCAACTTGGCACTCGGCGTGCTCTGAAATGTTGCTAAGGTATCTGGTGATGACTTGAAATGTGTTTACACCACAGTAGCATAATGCGATGATCAACTACAGCATTGAAATCTGCAACTGACGATAGTTATCCATGCTCAACGTCAGCCGCAGAAACTTAGGAGGCTTTTCTTGGTCGTACTTGAAACGATGTTTCAGTATTTTCGCGTCAGATTGAGGTTCTCGGAGCCAATGCTTCAGAGAGTGGGTCTGTGAATCCTTATTGTATCCACTTTCATGAAAGGCTTGGTATACAGTAGAACGAAGTCTGCACAGTGTGTGAAAGCTGCGATGCCCCATGTTTGCAAGTGGAAGTCTAGGTGTCCCCATAGTAGTGTCATTGCCACTTATAGATGCTCTGTTTTCTCATGCACTCGAGGAGCAATTCAAGTGGAGCTTCATTTCAAAAAAAAAAAAGGGGCCTCGAGGACCGCTTGGAGTAAAGGTGTTAGTCAAGGCATGTTTGTGAATATCAGTTAACCTGATCCCTATGCACTGTTTCCACTGCCTCGGGTGGTTAGGGTATTTCTCGACCTTATTGGAAGGAAGGCTGAGGGGCTGTCATGAATCCTAACCAAGCTTTTAGTAAACTTGGGGAGAGTTGTGCCACTTCTACATGGCATTCTCGATCACCATTGAAAGATTCCATCATCTCACTAAGCTCTTGTACCCCGCTATTGCCATTGATAATTCGCTGCTGGGCTCAAGTAATACTCGTGCACTTTTGAAGATGTGTTATCAACTGTTTTTGTACAAGTTGCAATGATGATATACTTTCCGTACTGTTCTGTGTGCAATTTTGTTTTTCTTCTATGACCATATATGTAGAATTGCATAATCTTTCATTTCAGGTTTGGTTTTATTCCTAGCTCTGTGTGCTAAGCCATATCTAGAATGCACACTTCTATTTCTCCAAGTCCAGTCTCCAGTTCTGGACTGCTCTGTTCACTCTAGTTATTGTAGCTTTCCATGAAGCAGTGCTCAGATGTCTTTGATTGATAGGATATCTGTTCGACTAAGGTATTAGATTTTGTGATGGACTGATGCTGAACGCCTGTATTCTTGTGTCAGTTCGTCATATTTCTGTAGTTCAGAATCGAAACTTTTTGAATTGTTATCAATTAAAAATAGAGCACCTAATTACCCCTTTCTCAGAATGTTTTGTAAAGACAGCTAAACTTTCGGATTTTGGAATATAGTCCTGCTTTTTTTTTTGCATTTTGCAGATGTCGCACAGCGAAAACCTGTATCCAAGCTCGAATCCAACAGGCCAAGAGCAGCTGAAGAAGGAAACCTGCATCCAAGCTCGAACCTGGTGGACCGAAAGCAGATGTTTTGTGACCACACTGTATCAGCCAATAAAGCCAATCCAGGTGACCACATGTATCTTTTCGAAGCTTGCATTCTTTGCACTTGAGACTCATCTCATGGAGAGCATCATTTCTGCAAAACATTTTGTGTCATAACTGTAGCAGAAACTGATTGAGGCCTTGCACAAGGCCTAAAGCTGGCATATTAGTATTATGCACAACACAAACATGAGGTGTGATGTAGGAGCCTTGCAACCATGCAGAGTATCACCATAGCATGGTAGCATTCCCATGCCGAATGTCTCATCGTTTGAGATCAGACTAATGTCTTGCACCTTCAGAGTGCACTCATTCCTTGCACTAAAGGCCCTAATATAGTCCGACGTTTTCGACGCAACTGGCTAAGTCTGCGACGTCAGCCACGGCACATCGGCCATGACGGGCGCGTCAAAAAACTGCCGCTTCTACAGGATGGCGCGGCTGGCGTGCCCGATGCCGCGGCGCGCATGCGCACAAGACGCCCTCGAGGGCTGGTACATTTTTGGGGTGCATTTTCGAGCAGACGATAGGGCCCCTACAGGGACCTGGCTGCAGCCTATCAAGGCACTAATTACTATTGTGATGAAGGCAATGACGCGATGTGTTTACTGCGAATGTTCAAATGGCACAAAGCATTTACAGTCAGCCGTGGAGACGTCCAGCCCAGCAACGGCCTGAGCCCGCGTCGACGACGGCTACAGACGGAACGATGATTGTGTACGTGCGTGTTTTACTGAAAACTAATCAAAATTTAAGTGTATGTACGATTACAGAGGAGTTGGAGATTGCACAGTAATGAGGATCACATTCTCGGCTGGCTGCAGCTCCTGTAGAATTCCATAAATTTCGCGAATTCCCTGGTTGTTGAGCCGCTGACGTTCCGTGAGGCCAAATCGAGTACGGCCTTCGATTCCGGCGTGTACCGGTCACAACTCTATGCGAAGCCGCTTCCGCAGTTTTTGGTATTCTTCCAATGAATGTACTGCAGATAAGTGAAACAACACCATCGTTACACCTTCTAGAGCAATGCATTAAAACGAGCATGGTACACACACCGCAGCGAAGAACTCACAGCTGTGCCCAGCCGCACTACTGACAGTTTGCAGCCCAGGCATTTTTCTTTCCTTTGAACGTCTGTGTATAGTCAATCCGCTTGGTATCATTAACGCAGGGCTGCCCTCGAATTCCTTCTAGCAGCTTTTCCGCAACAGTGTCTGAAATGCGCGCGTGGTTATAGCGCAGTCTCTGTCTACATGCAAGCCGCCATCTTCACTGCGCGTGAGGAATGCTGGGATGGATGGCCGACGCGGCTGAGGCGGTCGGCGAGAAATAGGCGAGATTCTGTTTGCGCGTCAGCGACGTTGGGCCGCGTCGGCTCGCGCTCGCTACGTCCATCACGCCGTGACGTTGGACTATAGACCTCGGCTTTTCGCCGACGTAACGTCGCGGAGGGCGACGTGCGCGCGCGCGTTACGTCGGACTATATTGGGGCCTTAAGTGAGTGCCCACATCCATGCACTCTGAATGTTGATAGCTATGCACAAATTTTGCCACACACACACGGGTACAAAAATCTTCACAGTGTGCACGCCTTCGCGCCGTGAACACGTTGCACGTTCTCCCACCGTGCACACATCGCACATCCTCGCTCGCACATTCTCGCTCGCACATTCTCGCTCGCACATTCTCGAATCGCACATTCTCGAATCGCACATCCTCGCACGCACAAACTCGCGCTGTGCGGGTCGATAACCACGCACAGATAATCACGCAGAGCCTCGCACAATATTTTCAGTAGGGTGCCTTAGAATATTTTCGCAATCTCGGCTTAACATCACGCGTTTAAATGCCTGTTTCTGTCCATTATTCTGGGAAGATTCTCCATGCTTTTGTGCGAACATTATCAAAACGTATAGCGACCAGACCGAGGGTATTTCTATCTAGAAATACGTTCGTTTGCTCTAACAGTTTAGCAAAAACGTACGTTCTTTTAGCAATGTTAGGCAGCCAGCTATTTGCGAAGCAGCTGCGCCAGCCTTAGCCGTGGCAACGTAAGAATTCTTCGTTCCCGCGTCTTAGCAGCGTGCAGTGAAATTCGGTTTAATTCGAACTTGAGGTGCTATTTGAAAGCATGCTGACAGCACTCAGCGCTCGCACGACTGGCGCCGGCGTGCTCTCTCTCTTCGCTCTTCCCTCTGCTCTCTAGCAGCCAGAGTGTGCCTCTCACGGGTTGTCTGCTGCAGCTTCGTTCACACACGAAGAATAAACAGTAGAACCACGAAATGCCTCGTCTTGTCTGGTGGATCTTAAAACAGTCTGCAACACAGTGTGAGTACCACTGGCCCTTTAGTTTAATATATACGTTCGTAACGGAGTAGCTTCTGGAGAAGCATATGTTGCATTATTGGCCTACCATGTTGCTACACTTCCTTGCCGGCGTAAAGACTCAGGATTACTAGTCGGGACCTTTGCGTGCCAATTTTCTCTTTGGCTGCTTCAGTTGACGCTGCATGCAAGGGTGTGCTGGCCTACCGGTAATAAATTCATTTTTATAAACAGCGGTGCGTTAACTGGATATTATTCAATTTTTGAGTCATTGGCACTTGATAATACTAACAGAATGTACGTATCTACTGTTTGTGCACGGCTAGAGTCAGAAAAGCGTTTCATTCAACTCTATTGCCAAAAACAAAAAGTATGCACTCTTCATGAATTCCAATTCCAGCACACTCACTTGGACACAGAAATTTAGTAGCAGTGGCAAATTTTACTGCTCATGAACAGTTTGCCTCAGTTCAATCGTTCAGTCGTGTCCGACTCTCCGTGACCCTAAGGACCATGTCACGCCACGCTTTCCGGTCTCTCACTATCTTCCTAACATCACATAACTTCATCTGCAGTGCCTCGAGGATGCCATCTAACCATCGCGTTCGCTTCCTACCCCTTCTCCGGCGACCCTCAACTTTCCCAACATCAAATCTTTCTCCAGCGACTCCTCTCTTCTCATCAGATGACCAAAGTAGCTGAGCTTTAACTTTAGAATTAGACCCTCCAATGAGCAGTCAGGGTTTATGGTCGACAATATTGACTTATTTGATCTTCTGGCAGTCCAAGGAACTCTGAAGAGTCTTCGCCAGCACCACAATCCAAACGCGTCAATTCTTCGGCGGTCAGGCTTTTTCACAGTCCAACTCTCGCATCCATACATCACAACTGGAGAGACCATAGCACGAGTTATACGGATCTTGGTTGGCAGACTAATGTCTGTGCTCTTTACTAGGCGGTCAAGGCTAACCATTGCTCTCTTTCCCAGAAGCAGGCGTCTCCTAATTTCATGGCTGCGATCTCCTTCCTAGGTAATTTTGGAGCCCAAGAAGAGAAAATCTGTCACAGCATCCACTTCTTGTCCATTGATGCTCCAGGACTTGATAGGGCAAGACGCCATGATCTTTGTCTTTTTAATGTTCAGTTTAAGCCCAAACTTCTCACTCTCTTCTTGTACGCGCATCAGAAGTCTCTTGAGTTTCACTTCACTTTCTGCCATTAAAGTGGTATCATCCGCATATTTAAGGTTGTTGATACGTTTTCCAGCAATATTCACTCCAGCTGAAGACTCGTCCACACCGGCCTTCCTCATGATGCACTCTGCATATAGGTTAAATCGGCAGGGCGACAGTATGCAGCCTTGCCTCACTCCTTTCTCGATCGGAAACCAATCAGTAAGACCATGCCCAGTTCTGACTGTGACCTCTTGTCCTTCATTCAGGTTCCTAAGGACACAGATGAGGTGCATTGGAACTCCCATCTCTTGGAAAGCTTGCCACAATCTGCTGTGATCTACGCAGTCAAACGATTTCGCATAATCAATAAAGCAGACAGTTTGCCTAAGTTGTTCTAAAAAACAATTCTGTAAATATTGTCTGTTAATTTTGTTTTTGCTTATAGATGTTTTGTATGAATGGAAAGATGGTGACATGCAAGCTGCTCGACAATAGATCGGCAATTGCTGCTGAAATCTGGTGTTCTTATCACCGAGAGCAAAAGGCGCATGCTAGAGATTCTGGCTTGGCAGACACCTGGAGCTGCCAATGTACCCAACCGGAGGTAAAGTTCTGGAAGTCTGAAAGAATCTTGCCTATAGTTTTTGTTGTCACTATGCACCACATGCGCGCCTAATAAGTTTCATGAAACGAACAATTCTGGTTTTTTGTGTGCATGTATGCTTTCAGGATGCTGTATATATATTAGCTGCATGTAAAATGCCTCCACAAAAACAAACAACTCTGTGTTTGGCAAATGATGGCCTTAGCTGTCTCTGCTTCATAATGCCTAGCAAATAAAAAATAGCTACAATAAAACATTTAACAATAATGGGATTGCCTGGATGCTAATGATGCAATGCCAATGGACAAGCTTGAGTGGGCAAGGTTGGACAGCCTACGAGCCTAGCTGGAAAGCAGTTCTTAAATGCCACTGTGTAAGATTGGTTGCAAGTATTGGACAGCCAGTGAGAGTGGCTGGATGTACGTTGTATAGGAGCCAGTCGGTATGCTTTGATTTAAGATATTTTGTAGCTGTTGAGTGAGGCTGCATACCATTAAATAACCTAGTCTGCCATTGGTGTAGATTGTAGGAAAGCCAGTCTAGAAGATTGGATCAAACCTTGGCATGGCTAGCACCCAAAGGAAACGCCATTATTGGCCCTAGTATTGGTGCCGGGTTTCCCCAATATTGGGTCCATGGTGGTCCATTTACACCGTGCTATTGGGTAGATACGCTTACTCGAGTAGTACTCAAAGCTAACTGCTTTCACTAAAACGGAGTTCTAAACTGTGAAGACACCAAATCTGCCACAAATGTGTCCTTTTCCTGCCACACGCGATAACTATTTTGCCAGTAATATCTCCACTGTGACAGGAGGCGAAAGCGCAACTGCTGTATTCGTTATGATTAAAAAAAGGATAACAACGGAATTTGCGGCATTTATTGCATTGTAATGACATGGAATTTGCGGAATTTATTGCATTATAATGACATTTTAAAAGTATTCTGTGAAAGCCACACGCGCAATTACTAGACGCGAACACGTTTACCTTTGTTTTTGCAGCGGTGACAATATCTAGACCTCTATACATAGACGCGAGCATTCGTATTTCGCTGTCATTGTATGTATGACGACAGTTGAATTTGTTCTTTTATTATTGGAAAAAATGATTACTGCGACTCTGATAGTGCCCGGACTTCATATATACCTCTGCTAGACATTTGCCTTAGAAAGCATATTGAGCGGGCACTTAGATTTCCGCTTTATCACATTAGAGCGTTAATGACTCTCCAATGAAGACCCTCTCGCGGATATAAGTTCACGAATACACGTCCTACATAATTCGCTTAATCACTAACCTCCTAACTTTTGTCTGTACTATCTCGCACATTTTCTTTGCCATGCCGTCGTCAGCTCTAATATTAGTGAACGATCACCAAAGCAGCATTCGCTCATGCGGCTCGGATGGGCCTCCGTGCCATAGAAGTACCGTATTTAACTGGTAACACAAGAGCCATGGAAATTTCAATCGCTGTCCTTACCTCCCGTCTCCAAAAAGAAGCTCAACTTGGCAGCGCTTGGCATGCCAAGGGCTGTCACGATGTCACTCAACGCGCCGACCAAACAGTACTTGGTCATTCCACCTGCGAACAACCATCTGCAGGTTGTAAGCTCGTGAGCTTCCACTCCCCAAGTCTACAGCACCGGACTATCTTCTGAACAAGATCCTAAGGTATCCGCCATAACATTCTTTTACAAACCGAAAGATAGCCGGAAAATTGAAAATGATGCAAGTGCTCATCTTCCACATGTGCAGAAAGAATTACTAGTGCGTGTTGCACCTGAATAATTATTTGCTTTCTTACGAGATGCCTGATTCCGTTTCAATAGCATTCCATGCATTTTCCTCATTGCAGAGGGTAGGTTTCTAGTGCATGTTTTCGAGAGTAAACTGATAAGACGCAACGCTCCCTTAAATCTTTCTTAGGCTCCTGTTTCTCTGTCACCGTGTTTTTGGCTATTCGGACTTTGTGCGCTGAAATAAGTAAACCTTCAAGCTGAGCTTACTGGTTTGAAATATTGTGTAGGCTATTTTTAGCGTAACAGGAGACGCTGTCATCTACGTTTTTCTATGCGTCCTCATGGAGTGAAGCGCGATATTGTCGAACGAACGGAAAAGAACCCAGGTATAAAAAGGAACCTGTTCGTCTATCATCATGCTATTGCGTTTCTCTGAGGGGCGGACGTAATACCTCCCACATGAGACTCACGCCTTTTAGTTCCAGGCGATACGTCCCCCCCCCCCCCCCCCCCGTGCGTTTCAAGTTTTCCTAGCGCACTTTTCATTCCTTCAATAATGTCGTTACTATTCTGCTTCAAAATTCATGCAAACTTTTCGGACTTTTCAGGTTCCAGGTTGAAGTAGCATTTGCCTCGTCTATCGCACATTTGCATTTCCATTTCCTTTCAAGTAACGCATCAGACACACCCAAACTATTTTCCCTATTTTCTTTTTTGTAAATATAGCTTCGTCCACGTGTCGATGCACGTGGCCTGGCCGCTGTGGGTTGTGTTGGGGCAAGATGGTAATAAAGAATAGTGAGGTGCAGAGTGGTCGCGCTGTCCGCAGCGCAGGCTCATCCGCCGTGGTGGCGCATCAAAGCGAAGCGGAACATGAGAAGGGCAACCCTAGAGAGTCTTTCGTGTAGGCTGGAGTTAGCCATGTTTTGCTATTTGTGAAGTGTACCCTCCTGAATGCATCTTTGCGTGCTTACAGAGGTAAGCGAGCCGATACGGCTTGCGCGAAAGGTGAGTCTTTAATTTCAGTGCATTATAGTTGGTTAGGCGCAAGAGAATCAAACAGCCTTTTAGTACCCAGAATTGAATGAAAAGTAATAATTGATGGAAAGTTCTAAGACTGACTTCGATCGTTCCCACTACCCTTATTCAGTGTTCTTTTATAATTGTGCTCAAATCATCCTGGAGAACTACGTATCTCACTAATATGTCAAGCATCCGCCTTTACAAAACTCTGCAGTTAAAATACTTACATTTTCCTATTCCACTGCCTCAGCTGTCCCTATATATATATATATATATATATATATATATGGACATATTGTCACGACTGAAGTCAGAGGAAGCCGTGAAAAACACGTAGCCGAGGACCCGAGAATAAGGTCGGCTTGTTGTTCCGAACACAGAGTCACAGATTCCAGCACCAGCGCGCCGCTCGTGCCAACCACCGCTTCGTCGTCGTCGGCACCAAACACGGCTGTCGCGCGGCGCTGGGAACGTGGCATTATTTAGGGAGCGGGTTGAAGCTCGAATGAGTCCGATAGGAATAAACGTAAAGGAGATGACGCGCGGTAGAAAAACAAACGTTTCGGCCCGAGTCCTGTCTTTGTCAAACATCTGATTAAAGTTTACTGTTCTTCTACCGTGCGTCATCTGCTTTACGTTTATATATATATATATATATATATAAATATATATGTCAACGTAAAGGAAATGGCCTACGGTAGAAAAACAGTAAACGTTAATATATATATATATATATATATATATATATATATATATATATATATATATATATATATTGACATCATTATATCCTTCATTTAGGGAGTCTGCTCCACCTAAGATTAGACACACTTATATACAGTGCTAGTAAAAAGTACATTGCAATTACAGCCCTTCCGTCATATCCCCTTATAACGCGTACTCTGAATAAATTTTCCCCGAACGACAATATGCTACTTCCTAGAGCTAACACTAATTATGCAACCAAACCCTTTTTTTTTCTCAGCTATAAATCTAAAGAACTCCCTACACTCATTTGTTACAACAGTTCAGCCGTACAGGCTTTTCAATATTAGAATCAAAACATTTTCATTACATAAGTTATAACGACACTTTTAAGTTCTATTTAATGATGTGACGTTGCTCCTGTTGTTCTTGGATTTTACAATATTTGAATGTTTAATGTCTGCCATTTTTGCATATTTGTTTCAAGAACTTTGTTATAGGAGGTCCGCCTGACAGCTCTGCTTTGGGCCCTCTTTTTGTAGCAGATAAACCACACTAATTTCTGTAATACATTTCTGAGAATGAAAATCTGAAATCTGAAACCGCCTTGTATTTCGACCTCAATGTAGAGGTTTACACTGGCCTAGTTACTATTGCATCTCATAAATGCAGATAATCTACAAAAATACAGAATTGACGACAAAACACAAGAGCAAACCTGATAAGATCAAGATCAAACAAGAGTTTAAAAAATCTAAGAGAACAAAACCAAAACCAAGCCCGAAAACACATAAACATGACATTACATGGCGTCACACTGCCTTGCCTTTCTCTTCTAATGGAAACGCCTCTTCCACCCCAGTCAACTTGACTGAAAGAGCACTAATTACCTTCATCTGCAATCGAGGCCATTGATAACGCCTCCCATAACTCACCTGTTACCGGGTTTCTTGACCATAGCAATATACCCCTCTTCTGATCACGTTTCCTGATCTCAGCAGGATATATGTACTGTTAAACAGTGATCCGTGTTTAACAAGACATCTGTCTCTCTGCAATTGAGAAACAAGGTTACAAAACCTGACAGGTCGTATGACGTTTATCATAAGGTGTTTTTAAAGTGCCCATAAAATGCGGCTTCATTTTGGCCGTCGGCATTGTCAAAGATAAATCACCTGCCTGACACTGGCTGGCTGTAGCTGGCAGCTGACAAGGCCAAGCAATAATTCTTCGATGGTCTATATAGAAAGTTGGAAGGAGCCTCCAAATTGGGTTCAATTCAATTCAATTGTATGTCGCAGGTTATGGTCAACTAAAAATACATGTAAATCACCTGGGCTCTTAGCCTTCTCGGCTATACCTTGGCCCATGCAATGAGTAAAGAAATGTGCTCATTTAAGTTGGGTAGGCGGGGTAAGAACCTTCCGGTGATCTTGAATGCCGAGGAAGGCATGCCACACCTAGGCCACGCAGACATATGCGGTTGGTTAAAACAGAGCTTTGTATGTGAGGTGGTCGCCGGACCTACCGCGTCTTATCCTGCAAAGGCGGGGTGTCAGTTTAGTTTTATTTTTATGCCAAGACAAACACCATGTTTAGTTTTAATTTTAGGCTTGGTCTCGTGCCGGCCATATTGTGTTTTGGTAGTGCATCTCTAAATTATCGCCTAAATGCAATATTATTTTTTCTTGTTTTCTTGGTATTACATCAGGAGTAGGCATTGCAATTCATAAAATGTCCAAAAATGAAAAAGGTAGATAAGGCTAGAATGGGGGAAAGGAGATGGCTACAAAGTATGAAAGAGTTCCCCTGTAGAAACGGTGGCTAGGCTTGCACACTGAGGCCCTCCCTCATCCCTAGTTCAGTATTCTTTCGTAAAGGTAACAAAAAGAGCACAAAAGAAGCAAAACGATGAAATGCGTACCACGCTTAGGAACAAAAAAATGCTGCGAAGATACGTTAGATAGGTTACAAATGGCAGAATTAAATGGCACTGTGTTTTCTATTGATGTTGTGTATGGTGAAAGGCGTTTCCGCTCTGCACTCGTCTTGGGCAAAAAAGAATCATAAAGGACATTCAACAACAAGAAAGGAAACCTTCAAGGTGGTTGTCTATGCGAGATGATGCGCACGTAGGTAGGTCTATAATTTTGCATTCCAGGGAGGAGGTTTAAAAGGACAGTTTATGAACGAGACAAAGACAACGAACTTTACTTCCAACTTTTAAATGGGGTAAATTCATATTACACTTCAGAAGTAAAACAATGCTTGTAAAATATTATTTGGAAGCTATAAAGCGGGTAAATCTATTTTGAACGGCTTCAATGGCGGGGGGTGTACTCAGTCTCTGTCTTCAAGGATATGCTGCCACAACATTTAGGGTCTGTATTTGGCTCCCTTTGTGGATCCGCTTTCATGTGAAGTCACTGGCTACTTCCTTAATCACTAATTCCTTCCTTCTTGGCTGAACGATTCCACTCCTACTCAGTACTATGCGGCTATGAGCTACAATGCTATGCAAAAGCACACTCGACAGAAACACAAAATCCGGTTTTCACCAAGACCTACTAACATACCAGGTTGGGCAAGGTGGTGGCGGCGACTGCCAACGACTAATAATGTCAGGCTAGGCTGTACAGCTGCAAACTCCTATTTGCCAAAGGTAGGACTTTAATATTTTGCTTACAACATCGACATCGTATATATTTCTTAAAAAAAGCTCAACTAATCGTTTTCGCATGAAGATAAGGTGTCGGCGGTCTGCTGAACGACTGAACTGAATTCTTTTCAACTACTAACAACAAAACATGAAAAAAAAAATTCCCAGCGTTTCACTTGGACTCGTAGACTGTCAGCTGCTTTAAAATATATGTATATTTTGTCCGACTCTTCGTGACCCTATGGACCATGTCACGCCACGCTTTCCGGTCTCTCACTATCTTCCTAACCTCACATAACTTCATCTGCAGTGCCTCGAGGATGCCATCTAACCATCGCGTTCGCTGCCTACCCCTTCTCCGGCGACCCTCAACCTTTCCCAACATCAAATCTTTCTCCAGCGACTCCTCTCTTCTCATGAGATGACCAAAGTAGCTGATCTTTAACTCTAAAATTTTACTCTCCAATGAGCAGTCAGGGTTTATGGTCGACAATATTGACTGATTTGATCTTCTGGCAGTCCATGAACTCTCAAGAGTCTTCGCCAGCACCACAATTCAAACGCGTCAATTCTTCGATGGTCAGCCTTTTTCACAGTCCAACTCTCGCATCCAACATCACAACTAGAAAGACCATAGCACGAGTTTTACGGATCTTGGTTGGCAGACTAATGTCTCTGCTCTTTACTAGGCGGTCAAGGCTAACCACAGCTCTCTTTCCCAGAAGCAGGCGTCTCCTAATTTCATGGCTGCAGTCTCCTTCCGAGGTAATCTTGGAGCCCAAGAACAGAAAATCGGTCACAGCTTCCACTTCTCGTCCATTGATACTCCAGGACTTGATAGGGCAAGATGCCATGATCTTTGTCTTTTTAATGTTCAGTTTAAGCCCAAACTTCTCACTCTCTTCTTGTACGCACATCAGAAGTCTCTTGAGTTCCACTTCACTTTCTGCCATTAAAGTGGTATCATCCGCATATCTAAGATTGTTGATACGTTTTCCAGCTATCTTCACTCCAGCTGAAAACTCGTCCAGACCGGCCTTCCTCATGATGCACTCTGCATATAGGTTAAATAGGCAGTGCGACAGTATGCAGCTTGCCTCACTCCTTTCTCGATCGGAAACCAATCAGTAAGACCATGCCCAGTTCTGACTGTGGCCTCTTGCCCTTCATACAGGTTCCTGAAGAGACAGATTAGGTGAATTGGAACTCCCATCTCTTGGAGAGCTTGCCACAGTCTGCTGTGATCTACGCAGTCAAACGAATTCAATAAGTACTTTCTTCTGGGCGAGTGGTTCATATTAGCAAAAGGTAAAAGACTTGCGCAAAAAAGACTTGCGCTCTGTCTTGTTGTCACGTCTCTTTCTTCATCTACTTTTTGCGCAAGTCTTTTACCTTTTGCAGTCAAACGCTTTCGCATAATCAATAAAGCAGAAGTAGATGGGTTTCTGGAACTCTCTTGCTTTTTCCATGATCCAGCGAAGGTTAGCAATTTGGTCTCTAGTTCCTCTGCCCTTGCGAAACCCAGCTTGCACGTCCGGAAGCTCCCGATCCACATACTGCTGCAGCCTACCTTGGAGGATTTTCAACATCACCTTGCTAGCATGCGAAATAAGCGCGTTCGTGCTGTAGTTGGAACAATCTTTGGCACTAGTTTCCCACTATCAGCGCGTTGTTTTTTCTCCGCTTTGCATTTAATATTCTTTATCCCGATAATCACTAAAATACTAATTCTTGTCAAGTACCAAGAACAAAACATAAAAAACAATATCCCCAACCTTCGCCTTGCACTCGTTGACTGTCAGCTGCTTTAAACTCTACAATAACTCTACAATAAACTCTACAACATTTGCCTTTGAATATTCTCTGTATATATATGTTGTTACGTATATGCCAATGAAGAGGACGACGATGGAAAAACTGAGTGAAACACGACGAAGCTGAAGCCGCGGTTGGTGCTTTTAAGAACACTTACGTCTGTCATCAGCTGGGGTGGTTTTCCTGAACTAGCCTTCTGCCACGTATCTTCTTGGTGGAGGTGCTGGGTCAAAGAGCAAAGCAGCCGAAACCTTCAGCTACTATATGCCATCTAGCGTGAATTAGTCGTATCCTTGGCATCTTCTATGATCTCGAATTTCTTTTTTATTCATCAAATAACCTGCTGTTCTCGTCGATGTAATTTCCTCACACCTTCTTCTCCTCAGATGCGTTCTTGCTGAAACAGTTAAAATGTGGAGAGCTCTCAGTACGAAAAGCACTGCTTATCTGCTCTCACCCACTGCGGTGTCGCAGTACCTTTAGATTTCGGCAGCCGACGCGGAGAGCTCCGCACAAGAATGTTAGCTCCCTGCTGTAGAGAATGCAAGGTAGCCTATACCAGGCGCGGGTGGCGCATACGTATACACCACCAACTGATATCAGTTTAACACAACTACACGGATCCTAGTCTTCATTACCCTTATTTACTTTATCTTACTTTAACGCAAAAGTAAAATTTGGTGTATTAGCAAAGCCTGTGTGGCGTTGTCGAAAGAATAAAAAAGAACTGAACAGAGGTAGAGGGGGTGCCTCACTGCATGTCGGGCCACCGCTTCGATGAGTTGACCTTTGAAGCCAAGTCAACTTGTCAAAGCGTCGGCTCGGTTTGCATACTGAGGCTCTCTCTCTACCCTTGTTCAGTGCCTCTTTCGTAATAATAATAATAATAATAACAGCAATATTAATAATAAACCTTTATTTGCCAACAGGGTGCAGTCTAGCCATCTCCGCCGCAGACACAAATGAAAGCATTGATGATTTTCTTGTGTGCGTTAACGAATGTGAAGTAATAAGAAATCTTGGGAACATTTTTTATCGAAGTAAGAAAACCTAATGACTCAGGTACGGTCTTGAGCCAAATCTTCCGAATTTCGCCCCTGGTGCTCTACCACAGAGCAAGGCTAAGAAAGTGTAATCTGCTACTTTCTTAGCTATTGATGTTGTGTGCAACCTATGCTTGAGCGATCACCAGTGTCACCCTCTGCCCTAGCGGCGGACGCAAAACATCTTATGATATCGCGAGTGCCGTGCAGAGCTAGCTGTAACGAGGTTGTACGGTGATCTAAAGGCACATGCGGTATGTCAGGGATAAAGCACCTGACGCTAAATTGGGAGGCCGTGGATTCAGATACTACCTCCGGGTATGCGGTCTTTTTCCTCGGATCGCACGCACGGTAACCAGTTTGTGTATGTCGTATTCTGTTCAGCTTACATGCTACCACGTGTCCCTTTATTTATATCCTGAGAAACTTCAGAAAAGAACAAGGCTGAGGACGATAATGGTTCCCAAAAGAAGTGAGCGTTGCCTCAAAGTTGTGAATATTTACATAATTACACCACAGCCACGAGCAGATTGCCCTGCTAATAGCATTCACAATTTACGATCTTAAACAACATTGCTCAGTATTAGTTTGCTTTCTTTGAATTCTTTATTTCGAATGGTGTTTTTTTTTATTCGACAAGTGATTTGTTACACTAATACACTATACGCAGTACACTTGGCTGCCCATACTGAACCCTGGGTGATCTCGCCACCTAGGTGCGTGCCATTTTCAAAGGATTAAAAAGAAATGAGGACTGGTTAACGAAAATGTCTGGCAGAGGACAGCTGCAGTAGGCTGCTCAAATAGCGCACGCCCGTGTCTTCGCACAGTCTGCCACGGCGCATCATTACGCGGCGCTTATAGACTTGTCTGTCGACACTGGCACGTTCATGCAAAAACCTGGGAAGGGCGTACACACGCACACCATAAATTACTGCAATAACTAGGTTTGCAACTATTTCACATCAAAGTAATTTGGCGCTCAACGTCTTCAGCGGTGCCTATACGATGCTTATTCAGTCCACTGCTAAATATACTACAAGTTAATATGTGAAATATGCTTTGCTTTTGATGCACTAGGAGCCAGTTATTTCTTGTTGGACTTATTCTCTACAGCGAACTCTAGTAATCGCTAAATAATGTGTAAACATATGCTCAGTGCGTGGAAGCAGACTATGTCCCGGAATTTGTTGTTGTGTATGTGTGTGTGTGTATCTGTGGTTTCATTTTTCTCCCTCCCGCAAAATGTTTTGCAAGCAGAAATTACAACTCAAACCTACCACAGTTGTATTCATGTCTCGTTGTGCTGTTCTGTCTGCGATCAGAATGTTACATAAGTGGAGAGCAATATTTTTCTGCACTGTAGGTATGAAGAAGCTACTTAGTGCATTGAAACGTACCTAGAAATACTATCTACGAAATCAATCGGTACAATTATTGATAACTGCAGAATTTAGCCTTCGTTGCAAACGTCGCAGCATGGAGTGCCAACGGGAGACTAGAAATCAGATCTCCCAGTCACGTTTTTAAACATAGTACCGGAGCTCAAGAGTTCCACCTCAGGCGAACGCAACTTTCTGATTTCATCCAAAAAATATCATTCATTCTGCCTTTGGTTGCAAATATTTGCAAACATACAAAAACATTTTTCTGATTACGAGTTTAAAGTGAAAACTATCGTTCTGGATAGGTTCCAAGTTCTGAAGTTGCCGGACCACTGCAAATATAATTACGAGAATTACGAAATTCAAAACGTTATTTGACATTTGATGCCAAAAACTCATCCTATTGTTTTCGTAAGCAACCTTTTCAGTTCCACTAATTTAAATAAATAAGGCTTGCCAAGGGAGTAAGCACGTTTTGCTCTGAAGAAAAGTCTCTGAAGAAAATTGGTATTTGATGCGAAAAATTTATTGGGAGAAAGGCGGGACGACACTATGCACTAAGGGAAGTCTGTTTACTTTCTATCGCCCGTTTTCGACTAGGTGTGCCCCCTCTCTTACCCTAAACAGCACATCTAGAAAAATAAGTTTGAATTCAATAGGAGTTCACTGAACTTAGGTAAAAAGAAGTATAGAGACAAAAATTGAGTTTTGAATATTGCGATGCCGAATTTCTTCTCCGAAATGGAGCCATTGTATCACTTATTTTTGGAAAGCTTCCAAGGTGCAGATTATGAAACGTTCATGTCCATGTGAAGAGGAAAGCATTATAGTAAAAAAAAGAAAAAAAAAACAGGTTCGCTCCTATGAGGTTTGTTTACGTTCGACACGGGTATACCATATTATGCGTCAAACAAACGTGAAGCGCTATCCTTAGGCCATAATACATTGAAAATAAACAGTGACACATTTTAGGGCTATGAAATCTTCAAACGCTCCCTAACGTGCGCGCTTTCGAAAGGACGCGACATGTCGCCTCTTTTTTTTTTGCTGAAGGAAAGCAAAATGCTTGTAAACGTCCGAATTTTGCATTTTGTATTTCTCAAGCGAATTGCAGAACTCCTGAGAAGCAAAGTCGCGCAGACCAGAGAGCAGGCGATTGAACAGTAGAAATTTACATTGGCGCATAGTGGTACTGTTTCTAGCATCACCGATTTCTTACGGCGTACGTCTTCAGCACGTTCAAAATCTTGAGCGGAGCAGAATGTTACAAAAGAACGAACATCTGCCCTTTTCCTTAGAAACGGGACGCCAAGGAGTAAAAAATCATTACTGAGCCGCCCGCCACTGTACCTTGTCGACAAGATAGTTAACAAGCCACGCTACAATCCACACTAAATATCCCATCACACCTTCAGTAATAGCCATCTTTGAAGGCAGGAAAAATATTTAGGGAAACTTATGCGTCACTTTCAGAAACCTCGTACGCATTTCTGGTGTAACATTAGGTTGCTTTTTGGCTGCTATGAATATCGAACTGCTGAATAAATTAGGCTTTTATGATTTCGCGCCAGTAACTAGATAGCGTGAACATCTTCGAGGCTGCAGCGTTTCAGGTTTTCTGCTAGAGCTAATTACTCTTCTTTTTTGTTCGATTTTTGCAACATTGGTTGTGCTTGTACGAAGGCCTCATCTTATCTTCGTAGATGACGAAAGACAAAACCGAGTCATGTGCTTACCTGTCTTGCTAAGCATATCGGCTAGAGATTTTAGGCATTTGAACACTCGTCTGGCTTTAAAAAAGGAACTGGCCGCCTGATGCACGGCACAGCGACTTACATTGCAACGACCACAGAAACCCCGAGATCAGAAGATATTGGTTTGTAGTGTTCAACGTACCAAAGTGATTCACTATTTGAGAGATGGCTTTGTAGGGGGCTCCGGAAATTTGGGCCTCCTGAGGTTCTCTAACAAGTACTGACAGCGCACAGTGCACAGGTACATGTATATTGCAGTCAAGGCAGAAAGTTGGCTAGTTGGTGTGTCATGATTCATAAAAATACTAGCGCTTCTCGTCTTTTTATTAATGAAACATGTAGATTGCTTTTTGTCTGCATCTAGAAAAGGCTGCCGTGGCAGAGATTTGTTCGCGCACATTCATGGATTCAGTGGTCGAGCGCCGTAACTACTGAGTAGCCGCGACTGGGAAGACAAGGAGATACTAGGGAGGAACCACAACAGGGATAAATATTTCATTAATAATTGTCGGTCTGTCACAATTTGCCCATTACTTTCTAAAATTATAGAGAAGCTGCTCGTATCACAGCTTACAAATAACCTTAGCAAGTTTAGTGTTTCGTCACCGAGCTGAATCATTTTGTTTTCTTCTTCGGCAAATCCGGAAGCGAATCCCTACTAAGACTAACATACTAGACACTATAGAACAGACTCTGTGATAAAAAAGGTTACTTTTACTTCAACAGATCAGAGACGCTCAGTAGCTCAGTCTAGAATTAAAATCCCGGACATAAATATGGAGAAAAGTAGGGATACCTCTTTATTAGCCTTATTTTAACTGGAATGTGTCCTCAAAGCGAAAACAATACGTAATTTGCGAAAGAGATTTGAAAATGTAAATTGTTACTCATCTGTGAAGCTCACTAACTTCTGGTCCTGTTTTTCTCCGTTTTGAAAATTTTTCATTTGGGCTGTGCCTCTAAGGCTTTGTTCGTACAAATAAGATAAGCATAGAAGGCAGCTTTATCTTAAGTGTACTGGTGGTCCAAAATCCAAAAGATATTTTCCTGCTACACATGTAGGAAACAAGCAAACTGATTGAAATACTGAAATAAATATAGTTGTTTGCTTTCTGCTTACCTCTTAGTTTTTGTGTGGCAGTATTAGCCGTGCATGAATACTGAACTAAGCTGGTGCATTCAATGATGCACAAACTCGCTCAGGTTTCCTTTGTTCTGCACTCCATAAACCAAATGATAGTGTACTTCTTTTACATTGTCCGGCTCTTGTGTTTGAAACAAAACACTTCGCTTCAAGGGTTTGGTAGTGTTCTGCTGCTTATTTTTAATATTTTATTCGCTTAGTTCTAATCAGCATAGATTTACCATTTCTTTAATACTGTGTATTTTATGGGTTGAGTATGGCGCAAACATCTTTATGGGTAGAAGTCATAGGTGAATCCAGCATTTAGAATAAATGTCATGCTACTAGAACGTAAGTTGCAGCAAATTATTTCATCTAATTCCAACCATTCTGTTAACCAATTTCTCACAAAAGTAAACTAGTGGGTGCCATATTTAAAATTTGCATTTCAGCTTCATGTAGGGCAGAAAATGGCACATAATTGAGAGCCACTGCGTAACATAGCCATTGTCAGTTTATTCGTATTTATCCAGCGCTCTCAAAAAAGGCCCAGGCAGTCTAAGCGTTCGCTTGATTTTTGTAGAAAGTTGCCCGAGGGACAATAAGTAGCCTACATGGAAGCTCTATACTTTACTTCATTTCAATCCTCCTTTTTTCAGTTATTAGACCACCCACATTGCGGTGAAACTCGGTATGGACTGTGTAATAAACATTCTACATTGGCTTTAGCGAAGTGTGGTAAACTGCTTTAAAGATTATTACAAGTTGCCGGCATGTGTCGGCGAGTCATTTTTTTTACGTTTAAATCCGCCCGCGACAGTTCCTTGTGAGTCTGGTTAGACTTTTTTGCTTTACAATATTTTTTACCAGCTTCCATAAGACGCATTGATGCATATTGCTGCAAACATTCAAATCTATATTTTATTATTTTTTCGACAGCCACTGGGATGCGGCATTATCAATTTGATTCTGGTATGCGGATCAAATCTGTATTATTTGTTTATACGTGCTCATTGTCGTGAGATGCAGCTTTATCAGTTTGTCGCGAAAGATGCGCCGAGATGTGTCTCGATGCTTCCGACCACTTGGGTATGTTTCTGCAATGTTCTACGTAGCTCTAGTCACTGTTTTTGTGTTTATCTAGATGTTTCTTCACCCCCTGCAAATTGAGCGTTGACGGGTGCGGCGGGGTTTAGTAATGTGACGACCAGCGAGCACGTTTGCTTCCATCGCCGCTGCAGAGTTCAGTTATTTTCAGAGCGCGCTCAGCTTGAAAATGAATTAATTTCAGTGCTTCTACACCTGTGTTTGTTTTGTTTTTGATCACGGCGTTGTCACAGCCACGTGACATCTGGTGGAGGTGCGCGGTGGAGGCCGAATAGCATTACCTTGAACTCGAAGAGGCCGTCTGGTGTGATGAACGCGGTCTTTCGCGGTCTCGTTCGCCCGCCTCAATTTACCAGTAACCTCTCTTTATGTCCATCGATTAGAAATACTTTGCGTTGAACCACCAGTTCAGTGCGTCGTCCATGTTAGAGAGACGGTATCATCCTTTTTTGTTATGCTGTTCAAGCGGCGACATTCGACGCCGCAGTGCAATGTCCCGTCTTTCTTCACCAAAACGACTGGTGCTTCCCGGGACTCTTTGATGTCTGAATGACGTCATGGCGAAACTTTTCATTGACTTGCTCGCCGATGTCTTGGCGTTCTCTTGGTGACACGCGGTAGGTGCTTTGGCGCTTAGGTCGGGCGTGTTCATCCGTGCTAATGGGGTGCTTCGCCAACGGAGTTTGTCATACTTCCGACGCTGACTGAAATTACTTGCGTTAGTTTTGAAGAAGAGTGCGAATCTGGTCTTGTCTTCTCCGGACTAGTGCTAGGTTTACGTCGTACGTGAGCGTATCTTCTCAGGTGGATGAATCGTCTGCAGGCTGGTCGAGGAGGCCAAAGACTTCTCCTATATCCGCTAATAATTCTTCGAGAAAAGCGATAGCCGTAGCCCTGTTGAGATGCCGGTATTCTTTTGTAAAGTTTCTTACCAGCACTCGAGCTTGTTCACTACGAAAAAGGGCTGTGCCTTTTGCGATGTCGAGACATTGCCCCAAGAGCAACAAGGTGTTTCCTTTGGTGAGGCCTTCGGTGGTATCGATGTCAGCGCTAACCGCGCAAACTACGATGCATGATCGGGTAGGACAGCGAGGACGATTAGAGCGACATATTGCGGCGAAATTGTCGTAGTAGGCTTGACGTTGTCGGTCGAAGGCTTGATGAGCATCGAGTTAATGTCAATGGTCGCTTTATGTTTACTGATAAAGTCCACGCACAAAATCACGTCCCGAGAGCAGTTCTGTAAAACCAAGAAGCAGGCAGAATTTACTGTAACTCTAGCAGTGCATCGCCGGACGGAGTAAGATTACCACCAATGGTGCGGATTAGTGGGCCATTCCAAGTGGCCGTCACTTTCTTGAGCTGGACGGCGAACTGTCTGCTGATGACAAAATTGCCAGCTCCGGAGTCTACTAGCACAGTAACCGTGCGACTGTCGATAGCCCCTTCAAGTTCACGTGTTTGTGTCCTTGAATTACGTGTTTGCTTCGTTGTTCAATCTCGGCTCCGTCCTGTACTGCGCGAGATGCCGTGCCACACCATGGTCAGTTTGTTGGGCGGTGGTATACGATTCAACTACGGTCGGTTGGTCGTCGATATCGTCGTACAGAGCGGCTATGAAATTTCTGCATCGTTGTAAATCGCCGTCGACGGCTTAAGATATCATTGTTTCGCCGTTGAGTAACCTCATCTCCAAAGGTTGCTGTCTTTAGTTTTCCATGTGGTTGCTAGAGGACCTCCTTGCGCAGAACGTCGGCCCGACGATGAAAAGCGGGGCCGAAAGCCGATGCTGAGCGGGACAGTGGAGTTGACGATGCAATTCTGCCGCACGAAAGCGACGAGGAGAACCTGGACGTCGCCATTTACCTTCAGCGTGCAGAAGCCCGACGGCTGCCCAGCTGAGCATAAAAGACCAACAACACATTGACACCCGACGATGCAACTTGCGACGACGCGACGCAGATAACAGGCCGGGTGACCAAGTGTGGGTTTGGGTGCCGACACGCCGCCGCGGATGGAGAGAAAAGCTCTTGCGGCGGTACTTTGGACTATACAGAGAGAGCCCTTCGATGCATCGGACAGCCTGACTACGAGTTCATCCCCGGCAGCACTACCACATCCCAAAGCGTCGGGCACACACAGAAGTCATCCATGTTGTGCACCTCAAGCCTTATTACGCGCACTAAAGTAATTTCATTATCTAGTATTTTATTTACCTTTCCGTAATTATTTTGTAAGCATAGGGTCGATGCCTTCTTAAGGGGAGAGGGAGAGGAATGCCTCAAAGCAGTAAAATTTTTGTTTTGTTATTTATTAAACGGCCGCTGGCATGCGGCCTTATCACTCTGATTCTGGTATTCGGATCAATTCTGTGTTTTTGTTTGTTCATGCTGATCGTCGCGAGATGCAGCTTTATCAGTTCCTTTGTCGCGAAAGTTTCGCCGAAATGTGGCTCGAAGATTTTGGACACTAACGTACGTTTCTGCAGTGTTCTAGGTTGCTCTGGCCACTGCTTGCATCTTTATTTAGGTGTTTCTTCTCGGTATTTGAATTGAGCGTTGACGGGTAGGGCGGGGATTCGTAATTCGATAACTAGCGAGCACTTCTGCGTCTATCACCGCCACCGAGTTCCTCAGTTATTTTGAGGACAAAGTCGGCTCAATAAAGAGGTAATTTCAGGGCTTCAACGCCTGTGTGTCTTTTGTAACCATGGCATTGCTACAGCCACGTGATAATATTAAGAAGTTAGTGATGCAATGTTGGTATCATTTCGAATTAAATGATACTGAGGTTTTACTGAACTGCATGTCATGCGGAAGTGAGATGATGAAGGCAGCGAGTTTCACGAATGTAGAGACATTTGAAAATCATCGTGGATAGCAATTCTTTTCAAGTTTTCTTGGGGGCAACCTTAGCGGCTGTCTCACATTCCGTGCTGAGAATCGAATGTTTTCCGGTAAAGAAAAGGTTTTCATGTGCTCTTGTCGACCTGACAACCGTTTGTATACCTAATTTACCCTGTCAATGTGCGTGAAAACGTTTTGCTTCCTACGCTCAGTCTGGGCAAGCGTCTTCCAGTATTATGCATTTGATAAGACTCGGAACTGCCAGTGTGTTCCGAGACGACACAACGCCTCAAAATGATCAACTTTTGTCTACCAAAACTGAGGTCGGTACTCCTCAAGGAGTGATGTTTCTTTCTTTTCAAAAGTCACAACAGGTACATTAGACATACCAATCAAATGTGTTCACATATGATAGGTCGAAGTAGTAATTTGAAAAACTTTCTCGAACATGAGCAGCGAAAGCATTAGTCCATCGGACCTTTGTTACCTCATTAATCATTATTGGAATTGTGCAAATATGATGTACAAAAAGATCCCGAACCTTAGGGCCTGTCACAATTGTTGCCTCAATATTCGCCATGTAGGGTGTACAAGGCGGGATGAACCTGTTCTCGCATATACAAATAACAATCAGGCAACACAAAGTTTTAACGTGTTTTCAATATTTAGGGTAATTCAGTCACTTTCTTACTCCTACACTTCTCAATTTTCTGTACGTGCCAGTATAAGCTCTAAAGCTGCATGACCGCTGCTAGGCCGATTCGCAATCCATCCTGAAATCGATTCACATGCTTGATGTTTGTCTGAGAGTGCGCACGTTTGTCTAATCACTCAGGAATTGTAGAAATTTGCAATATGCCTCAGTGCTGTAGCGTTTCCTTTCATCCGGCTGACATGACCCCTACATGACATCTCTGAAATTATGTTTTTGTAATTCGCAATTTGTGTTAAGGGGCGGAGGACTCACCAAGAACTACTTGCTCAGATAAATTTCCTGCGATCTGCCTAAAATATGACCTCTAATTAAACTTAAACAATCGGTCATCAGATTTCGATGAGCAAACCTACACACGCGATGATCACCAACCGCTGGAGACGCCGTAAACATGAATTAAATTTAATTCGTCTGTCTATCAGGTCTCCACAACTCGGAAGTCGAAGTGTAGAAATTACAACTTTACGAACCACTATTCAGGGTCAGTGACTGCTTGGCGTTTTCAAGGAAACTAAATACAAGCTAATCAGATTATCAGTTTAATTAAACACATTTTTTTTTAATTGGGTTGCGCTGGCTCGTCTGTTGCACTTCAAATTGTCGGGGCAGTTCTGCAGCAACGTATTATCTATACAACCCTGTTTCAAGGTATTACAAAAGTGCAATTGCATCGGCTTGAAGCCGTGAGCGGAGAAGCTATAAAGACTAAGAACTATTACATGCCTTGCACTTAATACACCTGTCGTGGCCCTAGCAGAGAATGCGGAGCTAAACTTTATGGTTGAGTTGCAGCCGTAGAGAAGTGATGCTGGCAGAGAGAAGGCAAGTATATCACCCTACATGCAATTACTGCGGGCTTATGTAACTTCACACTTCATTCTTAAGCCGTCAGTAAAATTTTTTCCTGCAAATTTGTACTGGTAAGTGACTACCAAAGAGATAATTGCAGACCAAAGCCTTCTACCTCGACATTGTCGCTTCGGCCAAGCAAACATATAAAGGGCAAGTGACTCATCTGCATCAAGGAATCATTTTGTAATACGAGGATGCAGGCATAAAAAGCCGTTTCATCAAGAACAACATTCTACTGTTCGTGCAGGCCTGGCCTAGTAAGACCTCCACGCTTCAAATTATGAGTCACCTACGTTCCTTCATGCTGAGCCCGCTGCAATCCGCAGTGAAGGGGCAGTCTGCTCTGTAGTCGCCATAACGGTTCCTTTTACAGCCCCCGTACACTTTTTCTGTGATGATCTTCAAGCAGTACGGTTACTTCGACGTATTAGCGGCTGCCCAGTAATATGTCAGGACATCCACCAGCTCGCGGCACGCCTCCCGCCCTCTATTCGTACTGGTTGGGTTCCACTGGAACCTTCTCAAAGCTGTGCAGATTTAGTAAACCGCCTCATTTGCGGAGGCTGATCGTCCTCTGCTCATTATTTCAGAGAAGACGTGCTGCTCTCCTTGTATCGCGAAAGGAACATCTCCAGCGCCGCACACGTGTTCCCCATCTGAGTGAAGTTACCCTCCCCGGCGGACGCACCCGTGTAGGGCACGTTGCGTTTCCTAGGCAACAGGACAGGGTTGCCAACCCTCCTGTCTTCGTTCTGACGTTGCACAATTTTCATAATATTATCCCCGGCCATGGTGTCCAATATGTAAATGCGAAACTACTGAAGCCAGCCAGCATTCACCACTTGCTGCGGGACTGGCCAGCACTGAAACCGACATGATTGCGGTACTTGGCTCTACAGGGCCTTTCCCCGAGACATCCAGCTTCATACTATCACTCACTTCTGGAGTTCATAAATATTGCAAGCATTTTTTCATTAGTTTAATCACTCCTTCATTCTTGATAACGTACTGCTTGATGCCTCGAGGAAAGAGACATTTTTGAAAAATTATATGACAGGAGGATTTCTAAATTTGGCCGAGTAGTACGTACTAACTAGTAAATGATCGCATCGACAATTCAGTATGACATATACCCCAGTCAAGCGTGCAAGTTAAAGTGCACTTCCGCGGAGTGCACTTCACAGCTTGAAAGAGACTTTACGCTACGCAGAGCTAAACGGAAAAGCGAAGTGCACTCGCATAAGCACTCGTTGGCACGAAACTAGCAACTGAAAAATATGTTTTAAAAAAGAAATTGGAGCCTCCAAGCGCGAAGTTCATGGAACTGCTTTTTAAAGTAGTAAAACATTTAAAAAAGTATTAAAATTTGATACCGGGCCTTGATTCATAGACCCCTTATCACGAACACCATGAACAATAACAACCGCCCCCTAACTGAAAATGGCGTAGCCGCAGGGACGCACCACTGATAATGTGGAAGTTGCGTACGCTGTTAAATCACGTTTCTGTTATTTGATATTTTGCCCGTCACTATTATAAGACATTGCATTAAATGAAAATATGTACAAATCACGTAAAATCAACCTGTATACATATCTTATTACATAATACATTTGTGACCAAGACATTTCTGCCGGCGAGGCTACGCGGTCAGCCCTCGAAGTCTGTTTTGTGAACGCACTCCGATCTGAGTGCACACTTTGGCAAGTGCCCTTATGTTACGCTGTTTAGCAGCGGTAAAGTGCACTTTTCGTAAGTCACACTAGCCGTAAGCGCACTTTATTTTGCGCGCTTGACAGGGGTAATAGTATCATGACAATTATGTCTTAAACAATCGTAACGCCATTGTTGTCTTTAAAAAGTCATATAACGAAGATAAGTTCTCAATAATTTGTGCAGCAGTAACTCCTAAGTAGTTATTGATGATGTTGCCAAAATAATTAGCCTATAATGCCAACGCGTAGTTGTAAAAAATGATGATGTCAATAGTATCATGACGAAGTCATATGACGTGGGTGAGGTCTAAAAAAAAGAGGAGTGGTGTGCAACAGATAAAAAGACAATGACGTCATAAAGTCTTATGACCAAGTTGACATAGAAACATGGTGACGACATGATTAAGTCACACCCCCAAGTGAAATCCTCAGGGTGATTTGCAAGAAAATGAATAAAGTCACCAAATCGCGGCATAGTCACATGGACAAGGTGACTAGCAAAAAGGTGATGATGCCGTCGCATGGCAAAATAACAAAACCACAATGACTTGTAAAAACTGATGACGTGTTCAAATGAAGTGAAAATCACATAGGCAAGATGACTTACAAAGGGTGATACGTCATCGAGTCACGTGACTAAGTTACATGACCAGGGGGCAATGAAAAACTGATGGCAAATCTTGTAGTGTTGCAGCCGCAAAAGGAAGGCTCAAGCCTTCGCATATCTGCAGTGTAAGTCAGCAGTGCTCTCAAAGTTTTTTTCTCTTCAAGTGTACTGACGGCTCAGTGTTGAGAATATTTTCTGCCTTCTTCTAGTGGCACATTCTCTCATTATTTTGCTCATAATGATTGCAAGATGAATTGTTCGGTTTGCTTGTTCTGGGTATTCCTTCACTGCTTGAGCGAGTGATTCTCTACTCCGATTTACTCGCGCCACCACTTGACTCCGTCGACACTCTGCGCTCTAATATTTTTATGTTATATTGTTATGTTTTAAAATACATATGTTCCTTTCCTGCTTATCGCTTAAGAATGCTGTTGGTGTGCAATGTAGAATCACCATCAGCATCATCAGCGGAACTATACACGCTGCCGAAAGAAGTCCTCTCCATTTTCCCTCAATTAATCCGCTCCTGTGCTAGCTGCATCCTCTTAACTCTTGCGGAGTTCTTAACCTCATCCACCCATCTAATTTTTTCCGCCCCTGTTACGCTTTCATTCACTTGGAATCCAATTGGCTAACTCATAGAGCCCATCAGTTTTTCTCTCTTCGAGCTACATGTCCTGCCCATGTCCATTTGTTCTTCATTTCGACTAGACAGCAGCTCGAGTTATTTCTCTTACCCGCTCTGAGCGCTTGCTATCTCTCAAAGTTACCTCTACAATTTCAGTTCCATATGCCTCAACATTGTCTCCAATTTATGCCACACCATTTTTGTTAGCCTCCGCATTCTGGCCCTAAAGGTGGGTACCGGCAACATGCAGCTGTTACATTCCTCTTGATCGATATTGGTAAGCTGCTAGTCAGTGTGCGAGTACACTCCAAATGCGCTAAATCACAATCCTATTCTCCTACTTATTTCCCTTTAGTCGTCCGGATGTGCGCTTGCTACCTGTGCTAAGCAGACATATCTCAAACTGTTCAATATTACCTTATCTCAATCAGAAGGCCTAGCTTTGTGCTTAGGCTGCTCAGGTCATCACTCATTCGTTGACTTTGATGCCATAGGTTACTTGGTAAGGTCATGTCATCAAAGCTTCACAGATTACTCAAATATTCTCCATCAACCCCATTCATAACTGCTCCCATTCCAAATCCGTGAATACTTACTCTAAGCAAAGATGTAATTAGTATTCGGGTGATCGTGTCTTCTTGCCCAACATCTTTTTCAAGTGGAGTTTTAGTGCGTTATTTCTCCGAAACTTTTTGCTGTACAGCGAATATAGGTATCCCCTTCCTATCCCCTTGTTTATAGTATAGATATTATTGATGGTTCAGTACCTTTTCCGGAAACCAGCCTGATATTTTCTTCGTCTCAACTCTAAGGTAGTACTGATCCTTTTGTGAACCACTGCACTACAATAGCGGAATAAAGGTAGGCCTTCGTACACGCATCAAATACAGGTTTAGTGGATAGTATTCTACTCAACCATGACCGAGTGAATCCATGATGTTGTGATGCTTCTTTTTGCATGTACAGGTAGACCTTCATACCTGGGAAAATAAGCATCAGCAGCTTACTCATAAACTCACACTGTTCAGTAAAATGTTATTCCTAATATAAATATTTATTCCTTCACCTGGTGAATGCGAAAAATGTGCTTATTCTATAAATGAATGCCGACATGAGTGCAAATTTCAATTCCTGTCTTTTTAAGCGGTATTGAACAAGTTATCTCGGCACACAGGTTTTCTCAGCATACTAAGGAACACCGATGTGTTTTCGGAAAACATATACCTTTAGCTATCGTTGTCTGCCTGGAAAACGCATCAAGGAAAGTTTGTTTCAGAGGAATTTATATATAGAATTCAGACTACTACCGTATACACTCCGTAATATGGACCTCAAAAATTACAGCTTATTTAAAGCGACTGAAAAAAAATATATATATATATATGAAGGAAAGAAGCCAACAGTCGGCGAGGCCTAGGAAAGCATTGGGGATTATGTTTGTCTTTTTTTTAATTTTTACTTGGATAATCACAGAAATGAGTAATGTAATCTGCTTAGGGGAAAGCTAATTAAGCACAAAGTAGAAGAAAAAACAACGTGCCGATGGTGGGGACCGAACCCACGACCTCCGAATATCGCGTCCGGTGCTCTGTGTATATATTTATATATATATAGTGAAGTATACGCTTCATTAAAGGAAAAATTTTTTATTTTTCATTTCACTCGACGTTTCGATCGGAGACCTACCTTTCTCAAGAGAAAGATCGGTCTCCGATCGAAACGTCGATTGAAATGAAAAAGTAAAAAATGTTTCCTTTAATGAAGCGTATACTTCGCTATATACTCTTTTAGCAATCTAGAACGTTATGTTCTCGCAACCTATATATATATATATATACACAGTGTTCTGAAACTTTATCGAACCCCAGTTTGAAACATTCTCCGGCTCAACCGGAGGCTCATGAGCGCTGAATTGCGCAGACAGCTTGCGCGTTGTTTGACCCCTTCTTTACGAGGTACGTTTGACGATGGTACTTACTTTATTTGGCCTCACATGTAGTGAAACCAGAACCGTCTGCGACGGTACTGAGAGGCAAAAGACGCATACGTAAATTTTTAGCCGAAGGGCAGCAGTGGCGCCATCTAGCACCACTGCAGGAACGTGCCATGCTTGCCTCGGCGCTCTTGAACCGCAGCGCTTGCCTCCAGCGCCGCCAGATGGTGTCACAGCTGCCTTTTGCTGCAAACTCTGCGCTGGCGTTTTTTGCTCCTCAGTCTCCTTGCAGACGGTTCTGGTTTCTCATCATTCGCGGACAAACCAATTAAGCACCATGGTCAACCTACCTCGTAAAGAAGGGGGGAACTCGCAAGCTTTGTGCGCATTTTAGCCCGAATGAGCGTCCGGTTGAGGTGGGAGAATTTTTGAAACGGGGGTTCGATAAAGTTGCAGGACACTATATATATATATATATATATATATATATATATATATATATATATATATATATATATATATATATTCGTAATAATGCGATGCTTCAGCCGGAATGACAATATATGGCCTGTAACTACATTAGTGAAAGAGAGTATTTTGCATGGAGTGGTCTCAAGATAAAATAGGAGTGCTGACATTACATTTAGATTACTTCTGTCTGATGCTGAAGGTGTAATGCACACGTTTATCATGAAGGACCTTGTGCACAGTTAGTCCAAAACTTGATATTTTTGCGAATTTACAATCACTTTAGAGTAAAGGTAACCGTTAACAAACACATTCCATTCACATCCAACAAACATTTGGACCTCGTATATAATGCGCTGATGGCAAGTGCTTTCCAAATTGTTATTTCGAATAAGAGTGTGTCAGTATATCATTATCTGGGCGTTTAACATCGGCTTGGGCATTTACTTCGCACAGACATTATCATCCTTCTGGGTGCTCTCTCTATAAGTTGGTAGAAAGCTGTAGAAGAATGGTTAGTATTCTAGTTTATTTTCCACAGAATGCGCGCATCATCTTGGGCTCCACAGAGCAGTTATAAAGCTCTGCAAGTAGGGCCTGAGAGCTTTAGTGACCGTCTTTTCTGAGCGATAAGGTGGTTTCTTCACTCAGAAAAGGTCACTGACCCGTCTCGATATTAACGGTCTAGCATTGTTGAAACATGGCCTTTCTCTGAAGGGTACAGGAGATAAAGCTTGACATCGGGCGCTTACCTTAAACTGAGGTCAGGAACAGTCCCTTTAAATCCAGTAGCATTGCGAAAAGATCCTCTCCCAAGAAACGCATTGCAATGAATGGAAAAAGAGGATAGCAAAACGAAAGCACAACCACTTCAAACATTCGGCATCCTTTTACATTTCGGCCTTTTTCATTTCTCTTGTTACGTCAGCACCTCGCTTCTTCCTTGCTTGAGACCACTGTTCACCTTTTTAGTACGCTGCGAGCACGAAACAAAGGCTGCTGCTGGAAGAACCGCCTGCACTGTTGTTCTCTGCAATGCAAGAGCGCAAATATATCTTATATAACTAAGCTGCTGTATTCTGCAGCATTGTGCTTCTGAAAATACATTACATATTCAGATAACAGCTGAAAAAATAGCAGATGGAAAGCATTCTGCAGCTGAAAGTGACAAATCGTAATTGCTAGGGAATGCAAGGAACATTATTGGTATATATTATTTCAGGTGCGCTGGTAGACTTGACAACAAAATGTTAACAGAGTGCTTTGTTTTGAATTTCGTATTGAATATTTATTTTCAGTAGTACAGCAAATGGAACCCGGGCGAAGAGCTACAAGGATAGCTTGAAAGATGCCCGGGGCCCAGTAAAAAAAGAGCAAAAAGACGTGTGCGATCAAGGTGGATATATACATATATAACAAAAATTATGAAGTAAGGAAGAACACAAATATATAAACGAAACAGCAAATTAAAAACTAGGACAGTGAACTAAATGCAAACAATCGCCTAACACTATGCACGCAACATGAAAAAACGTAATGAAAATGAAGTCACTATTCTCCTGACAATGTTAACCATGGCAAGGAAGAGAATGTAGATAAATACCTAGCAGAAATAATGAAATATAGCATAAAGCCCTTAATTGGGGCGGTAAAGATGTTTGCGTCGTGCATACTATAATGATTTAGTATTCATGGTAACGTAAAACGAAGGCTCTGGTTACCGTATAACGTCCTCATTCGGGGAACGTCCCATATTTTGTTTACTTCTGGTGTAGAATGTTTTTTGTAAGGCTTAAGACCAGCAATGGTCTGCAGAAACTCGGTTGAGCATAGGGGTAATAGGTGCACACAGTGCAGCATAATGATACTCAAACATGGTGTGCACAAGATGAATCTTATATTGCGGAAGTAATATTTCCGTGTGGACAGTGTACCATGAACCAGCGATCAATCTAATTGCCTTCTTTTGGAGACCGTGTTTGATGTTTATGTTTTTTTGTATGTTGTATCCCAAACGAGCTGACAGTAGTTTTTGTGGGATAGAAATATAGCGTAGTAAATAAGAAGCTCGTACTTTGTAGAAAAGTCGTCCTCAAGTTTCGAGAGGAAGCCTAGAGAATTCATTATATATTCAAACCATCTCATGCAAGAGTCGAATACAACACAGTCATTTGGATTGGTTCACAATTTAAATAATGGTATTTTTTTTCGTAGGCGCACAGCATTGTTTACAGTACTATCCAGCCTAAGAGGCCGAAAACAGACGGCTTTGGTCTCTCTAGAGTTAACTACCAAACCTTTCGACCATTTGTGAAAAGACCAAAGAACCAGATTTGCACTATTGATTAGTTCGTCCGAAGAGCCCCTCAGAAAAAAAAACTTATTTTGTCAGCATAATGAATACAACTTGTGATATAGGCTATGCTCGCAAGCACGTTATCATAGACATTAAAGAAAAACAGGCCGACAAGGCTACCTTGTGGGACACCACATTGAATCAAAAGGGAGATATACTTGTGATTATCGACCGAGACAGCCTGCTGGCGTATGTTTAAGTAAGAACGAGAGACATGAAGGGAAAAACCAAGGACACCATTGCTTCTAAGTTTATAGAGTAGTATTTCATGATTAAGAAGGTCAAATGTTTTTGTAAAGTCGATGAAGATACCAATACCCAAATTTTCAGCTTCAATATTATTTAAAATATTTCCTTTTAGGTAAAAGCAGATTATGTGGACTTGCCCCTTTGATATACTGACTGGCATTTATTAAGACATGTTTAGAAAAGACCTCGTAGATTCTGTTGAGCATAACGTTTTCAAGAGTCGTTGAAACCACAGGAACAATAAAAATTGGCTATAGTTTAGATCTCCAAAATTTTAATGTCGGAGACACTACGACCTGTTCTCAACCCAGCAGCAGATGGGACGAAGTACCACTACACAGGCTGGGTGGTTCACCAGCAAGGCAGATCCGACCCCAGTCGTCGTCCCGGTGATGCATGTCCGCCCCTTTAAAGTTAACGATAGCTTCCGCATCCTGTACGTTAAATGTATAGAATGACAGAACGCATCTGCTGATTCTGCCGTCTACGGGTAGCCACGCCGCAAAACCACCACTCACGGCCGAGTCTATATCATGAGACTGAAACTGCAAAAACCCCAGCGACATATTATTGGAGCACGCACTAACGACCATTGCTGCGACACGCCTCGCCTGCCCCTGACCAAAACCTGACGTTCACGAAACGTACATTCCTTCTGCGATGCGCGACCGATTAAAGTAAGTCCACCGCAGAGTTAGCGTCATTAATACCCTTACCTCTTCCCGTGTTCATGCTCAAGCACACACGAAGTTTAATAGGCGGTATTTCCAGAATGATGTTAGCAACATTGGTGCTAGTGTATCTGGGATCAGGCGTTGGTATTTCGCGGTGTTGGGGCCGAATCCTTGTCGAAACGGGTGGCCAACATGTTACTGTTGATCAATATATTTAAAACATTAGCGTCACCGTTCCAAACTGCACACAATACAACCCTCTAAATCGAATTTTCGCAAAAGTACAGTGTAACATCAAGATCTTGTACTGGCAGGAATTGAACTCTAGACTAGTGCCCGCGCGCGTTGAAGATTATTTTGACTGCGTTGCTTTTTTTTTGTGCGAGGACTCAGTTTTACTTGCGATATCAGCCGGCTGCATCCTAATTATTTATTCTGGGCCATTCAATAAGAAACGTTTCAAGCCCCAATGCAACCATAGCCAATTGCACTGAAAAAAAAAACACACAAATTGCCGTTTTGGCGATTGCGTGAAAGAACTTTCGTGCAAGAATTTTTGGCCATACAAATGTTTGCTGGCGTAAGCTTTGTTTACATTTCGCCGAAGAATCAAATGTTGTTTAAAAAAAAATAATCTTTTAGCCAGATGTCATGACAATATTTTAAAATGTTATGTTTATTGTGAGGTCAGGAGCATTTTCCTTGGTTACTAAAGAGGCAACAAATGTGGTGTTTTAAGAAATATGAACATTAGCATCAATTAAGACTAAGCAGAAATTAAATTTCGCGCTTGCCCTTATTGCTGTAGTCATCGCAAAATAATTAAAGTGCGCTGAGAAATTCAGTTTTAAATATATTCCGTCCCATACTTGCCTTTTTATTTTCTTCATATTCAGGGCAGTATTGGGAATCACGGGTATCGAGACCAATATATTCGGAGCGACTCATTCTACAAATAAATATCATAGCTTTTAATCTAGAAGGCTTCATGCGAGTAAATTTTGAATGACGGGAGGAACTAAAGTTTTAAGTTCATAACCAATGACAGCGGTAGGCATTACCAATCTTGACTTCACTGCACATCATTTACGTGTCACCACCTGATATTATTTTAGCATATGTATAGCGCCTTTTACGAAGCGAACCGGCGACTGTGCAGCTTCATCTGGATGCAATTTCATTTCAAATAACGTTTTTTTTTCTTCAGTTCGCCATAGCTCTTTTGTGTCCTCGGCGCGCTCAGCCAAGCCAGTTCAAAGAGGATTGCTGCGTTTTGCAGTGGCAGTTAGTGGCCAGCATAAGCTCTTCACTTAAATCTTAATTATTTATTAATGCTTACTTCTGTCTCAGATGGAGACAGAACAATTAATATCCCGTCGGCAGAGCAGAAATAACACCATGCAAACGTTTTACTGTTCCACACAAGCGGCGAATATCCGCTGTAAACTTGATTTGAATTAGGCTTCTGTCCTTTGCTTTCCGTTTTCTCACCAACATATAATAAAATTTTCAATGTCGGAATTGTTATTGTCATACAAAATAAGCTCACCTAAACTGCCATGTCCTATTCTTTATTTGAATTTCTTGTGTTAGGACTATAAGATTTTAGCGCAAAAGTGCTGAAATCGTAGCCTGTCTAAAGCGGGTGATTGCGATGTATAGTTGCAATTACCAGAGCGAATATTGAATACAGTCTTCTTTGTACTCCTGTTTTTCAATCTTTTAAGCAAGGTTACTTTTCCCTCTTTTTGATCTTTCTGGCTTAAGAAAATGCACCCTCTTTGGATTTACGCCCGTTTTGGTACTACCTCTATAAGCTCGCTCTGGTTGCCACACCTTTGCTGGAACGTGCTGGAACGTGCCTGTAGCAAACCTTTCAGTCTGCTACAGGCACGTTTAATGCACTTTGCATTTAGAGTCGCGAACAAAACTTTATTCTGATCATAAATTATACTTCCTCTAATAATAGGAGAGGTTCGTGGTTTTATTTTTCTCCTTTACTTTCATGAAGCCTTAGAGAAAGTATGTTTTTATTACTTCAGCGCAGTGGCGTTTCTCCAAGTACGCCACCATGGCTGTGAAATTTGAACATACAGAATGTAAAATATGGTTTAAAGGGACACTAAAGACACCCAAATATGCTAAAAAAATAAACGGCATTTGATGACACTGTCGCCGCATATCAGGCTGAAAAAAATCGAATTATTGCTGAGATATTGCGATAAGAAGTTTAGGTTTTTTCTTGTTCCCGCCAGTCGAATTCAAACTGTTTTCTCCTACAACGTATCGGGTAAGATGACTCCATGATTACCGGCGCGTGGAGAGCTGAGAATACTTCGCAGGTGCGTGACGAGTCGTAATCTTCATTCGATACGCAATTAGGGTAGGCGCATTTGCTGCTCCGAGCTCGTATTTCCGGCGCCGCAGGCCCAAACCAAACTATCCGAGCACGCACGAAATGCCATGAGCCGGAACATTACTGAAACTGAAGTGGACGCCTGTAGCGCCGTGTTAGCTGAGAGACTGGCGGCATCTACTGACAATCGGACGAAATGAGTATATTTTTATATTTGCCTTGCAATATTTACGTTGCCTTTTCGTCTTTTCGGCGTCGTTTACGTGTAATAAAATCATGTCATCATATTCAAGACAAAACCGACTACCGCATTCAAACGGTCAACGTAATTCGCATTTGTTAGCCTCCGGAATACCTTGCGCGTCACGTGATTTGTAGTTTCGAGCCTCGGCCGTTTCGGCTGTGGCGGCGACACCTGTAGTCCTGTTCTTCCTCTTTACTACCTTATAACAGCTCTGTTTTCAGTAAGAGGGGCTGTTTTGTAACCATTAACTGGCATTCTATCGATGCAAGCCCACTTCATTTTCTCTTTAGTGTCCATTTTGAGCAGCCGGAAAAGCAGCCTTCTCTACATTTAGCTGTCGAGTGATGGCTTCCATAAACTGGCTCGAAGTGAACATGCGAGCTACAATATTACACGGTGAAAAGTATGTGCTATACAGAGAAGGCACAGGTTGACAGTGTCTACGACTATTGCTCGTTATAGATTTAAGAAAACTACTTTCCCCTGGCCAAAATCTAGTACAACAAAATGATCTTATGTAAAAGCTACAACGTTGCACTGCATAATGAGCCTTTTTGAGTATTTTATCTTAAGGGTTTTGATTCCCTACACAGGCCTTATTTTGAAGAAAAATCACTGTATTAAAAGTTTAGAACAAATGTTTAAAACGCTTGCTTAAATACATATAAATTATTTTCACATTGCCTACACCTGCCAAGGAAAGCTGGAAAAAGTGTTTCGGTTTAAACTTCAATGTGGTTCATGCAAACGTTTTTGAAAACGCCACAGATGTTTTTGTTTATAGTAAGAAAGAAAATGCGAGCACTGTTATGTTGCGCCGTTCATGAACTCAAATGAAAGAATAACAGAAGTGAAATATTCTGTATTCATTTCTTTCACGGTATCTTGTTTTACAAAGTATATTTACAAATTTGTATTGGACGAGGTTTTCATTGTTCGCGGGAACATGAAATGGCGCCTACGTTTTGGAATATTTTCCCCAGAAAAAGGTTTTCACGAATGTCCCTTCGCACAGTTGTATACAAACCCAAACTTTGAACAACACAAACTCCGAACGCGATCGCTGCCCATTTTTCTAGATGAATTAGTGCTGGTCGGCTTTCTGGTTTTCAATGTTTCGCATGGAATAACCCTTTTCGAAGTCTGTACAATACTTTCGACGTCGTGGTGAACCTACTTTTTATTTTTTACGCTAAGATTATCTCCCCAGCTGCCTAATCGATGTTACCAATGGCCAAACCACGCTGCGTATGGTGAACTACTTCGATGAGCTTTGCCGTAATGCCTAATTGCATGGAGCTCACGCATTGTTAGGAAGGCGTTTCAGTTTCAGTCGCAGCGCTGAGTGGCCTTGCTCCTGATGTGATTATATACACGCTGAGCAGGCACTCATGTTCAAGTCATGTCAACGAGCGTCTTTCAAGAAGGCAGCGCCGCACCTTTGTGAGACTGCGTTTGTAGCATTTCGAAAATTTCTACGTTTAAGGGAACATTGAGAACCACTTTCAGCTTCTTGAATTTAACACTCGACAGAATCCGAATCCTATCCAGCGAAGCAATAGAAGCTTGTTTTGAACGTAAGCTCAAAGATAAACACGTTGCGCGCATGCTACAACGCGGAGTTTCCAGGAATGTTGAAGTCATTGGAGAGATTATGTTTTTTCTATTGAAAAGAAAGATAACATGTGTCGGTTTGGTGTAGACAGCCATCGCTTAATTCCGTCACAAAAATGTACGTGTATTCAAAAACAGATTATGCTATCGACTTCCTTTATTCGGCTTAATATTTTTCATCGGTAGTCTTGATCTCAGGTAATTTGCGAATACCAATGCACCCAACGGACAAAGAGACGACGGTATCTATAACACCGGATAGCTTTTATGAAATTAACGCTATTCCCTTCAGATTATGCGATGCCCCGGCCACATTTTAGAATTTTAGACATTCATAGGAACAATTTTGCGTGATTTAAAGCGGTTGTTTTGCCTGTGTTACAATTTTATGAGGATACTAGTCGGCTTGCTGCAGTCCTAGAGTGTATAAATATGCGAGCGTAGTACTGAAGCGCATGAAATGCTCCCTTGGCCAACAGCAGGCTACTCCTCTCGGTTACATGATTAATACATAGGTGTCCGGTCGCCCCTCTGAACTTTACCGCGGTCACCAGTTTCAAGCCATCGAAATATAGTTAGCAATGTTCGCACGTTAGAAGAACCTGCTACTAATTTCCTCCTTTAGACACACAACACCGCATAGTATACATTATGAACGCTGTAAGATAACTATGTTGTCTCTGTGATCACTTTCGCGTAACTAGATAACAAGGCTCCAGACGGTCCTTTGCGAAAGTCTTGGATGAAAAAAAAAAAAAGGCAGCGAAATGCTCATCGCATTAGATAAGAGCGTGTATGTCCACAGCCTGCGGACCTCGTTGCCATAATTATTCAGTAAAAACGAAGATCTCAGCCTTCGTAGCAAGCCATTGCCCCAGACAAGCAACGCCGGACTTTGGAGTTCTTAAAGAGGCTCTAAAGTACTAGCGATACAGTTTCTCTATGCCTAGTGAGTGAAAGAATATCGATGTAAGATAACCTTCCCGCAAAACGTTTTGAAATGCGGTATTTGAAACCTTGAAACCCTCATGTTTAAGCTCCTCCTGCGTTTGATTCTACACGATGCCCCTTCGTGAGAGATAACAATCGATACTAAAGAAAAAAATGAAATGGGATGAGGAGAAGGGACAGCGTAGTTGTGCGCAGGGGTGTAGTTTATCAGGCGCGGTTCGGCGTCAGCTGACAGCGGGAAAACGAAGAAGTCGCGCGCCGACAGGAAGTAAACAATGTTCGGTGCCCGATTATGATCACAGCATGGCTGACACCCTGTAGCTTTTTTTTTTATTCACGCCATGTGGTATTTGTACAGAGCGCACCCTGAATTGTCACGCGGATGGAGCCGTGTTCATGTTCACCAACTGAGGCGGCCAGGAAAGAAACACGTGAAAAGAGAGATGGGCGGTTGATAAAAAAACGACGAAGGAGACAGCTGCAATGCAGCAGCCGTAAGCAGTCACAGCATCTACAATTGATTACAAAACACACCAACATTTGCAGTTCCTCAGAAAAAAATATATATATATAGGATATGTAGTGCGAAGAGAGGAAAACCGCTGGTCGCTTAGGTTAACAAACTGGATTCCAAGGAAAGGAAAGCGTAGCAGGGGGCGGCAAAAATTAGGTGGGCGGATGAGGCTAAAAATTTTGCATGGGTCAAGTGGATGCAGCTAGCACAGAATCCGGTTAATTGGAGAAATATGGGAGAGGCCATCACCCTGCAGTGGGTATAGTCAGGCTGGCTATACCCACTATACTGGGCAGCAGTGGACGCGGCAGAGCGGCAACGCTCTAATTGCATCCTGTCATTCCACACAGGTTTTTGTACGAGAATCCCCCGTCATAGCCAAAAGCAGTGCACGTGCCGCCGGATCATCGGACGCGTTGCGCATGGGCCTCCTTTCCCGATTCCTCTGGACCAGCATCGCCGACATCATCGCGGACACCGAGCGCCACCGCTACCACACCGCCTGAGCGATTTAAAGCCGAGACACCCCCGGAAAGCCTTCACTAGGCAGTAGTGGACGCGGCAGAGCGGCAATGCTCTAATTGCATCCTGTCATTCCACACAGGTTTTGTACGAGAACCCCCCGTCATAGCCAAAAGCAGTCCACGTGCCGCCGGATCATCGGACGCGGTGCGCATGGGCCTCCCTTCCCGATTCCTCTGGACCAGCATCGCCGACATCATTGCGGACACCGAGCGCCACCGCTACCACACCGCCTGAGCTATTTAAAGCCGAGACGCCCCCGGAAAGCCTTCACTAGGCAGCAGTGGACGCGGCAGAGTTGCAACGCTCTAATTGCATCCTGTCATTCCACGCAGGTTTGTTACAACTGCATTTTCAAACCACGTTTCTCTTTTTGCTGCCGTGCCATTTGCTGCCTATTGTACATACTTCTGTGATTGAAAATGCCCACAAAAGCGGAACTTGCCAAAGACGTAGATGAACTACTCAAGGAAGTTGAGGCATTGCGTAGCAGTCTCACCCTTTTCAATGACCAGTACAAAACTATGAAGCAACAACAAGAGGCTCTCATATAAAAAGACAAAGACTTGGCTGACAAAAACGAGCAGCTCACGCAACGAGTTTCTGAGCTCGAGCAGTACTCTCGGCAGAACAACGTCGAAACCAAAGGAGTACCAGTCACTCAGGGTGAGAGCTGTACCGCGATTCTTCAGCGCATAGGTGATGAGGTTGGCTGCCCTGTTGCAGCCATGTAATGTTGTACACCATGTCCCAACAAGAAATAATGATGAGCCCAACATAATTGCTAGGTTTCGTTCACGAGAAGCAAAGGTTGCGTTTACCTCGAAAGCGAAAAAGGCACGCTTATCCACACAGTCTCTCGGATTCAGCGCTGAACTTAGCAATCCTATCTTCATTAACGACCACCTGACCCCTCACAACAAACGATTGCTGGCAAAAGCACGTGAACTAGCACGTGAACTAAAGAAAGAGAAAGACTGGAAGTTCGTCTGGGTGGACAACCGCCGGATCAAGGCCCGAAAGACAGCAGAGAGCCACGTTTTTTGTATCTTCAGCCACAGTGACCTTTCTACCTTCACATAATCTATCTAGCTTTTTCTTCCCTTAACTACGGCATCTTATTCTCTCCAAGAATTGAAATCACTCTTCGTGACGCCGCACCTTCTTCGCAATCTATTATCCATCTGAACATACGCAGCCTGCCCTGTCATTAGGAAGATTTAATAAATTTCTTAACGCTTACTGATCATGCATTTTCTCTTATATGTCTTTCTGAAACCTCGCTCTCGCCCGCTACTGATAAAATCTTTCATATTAAAAATTACCGAGAAGAATACGCCCATCGCCACGATAGCCGTTATGGCGGCTCTGCCATTTTCATTTCTAGTTCTCTAACGTATCATCGCCGGCATGACATTGCATTCTCCACTGACAGTTGTGAATCTGTTCGGATAGAAGTTTACAAACCATTCCTTTCCAACAGGAACACAATAATCGGAACAATATATCGCTCTCCTTCCTCATCATATTCTGATTTCTGCTCTAAGCATGACCGAATACTTACCATGCTGAATAATGAAAACAAAAACATTATCATTATGGGAGACATCAACATAAGCATTATTGACGAAAATGACGTATACAGCGTGAATTATAACAACTGTTTCCTTGGTCATGGTCTACAATCACTTATCAGTTCACCTACGCGCATAATTCCTGGCGACTCAACCACACTTATCGACCACATTCTAACGAACATAATTTCATCTCATATTGCTGGAGTGGTTGATACTCATTTAACTGATCATTTTCCTATTTTTCTTATACTGAATGGTGTTCGCAACATTAAAGAAACATTGTTTCCGAGACAGTCACTTGATAACATCAAATGTGCTCAGAATATAACTCTCGCAGACTGGAGCCACGTCCTGAATGAAAGTTGTCCTGATGCAGCGTTTGACAAGTTCATCAGTTTAATAACAGAATGCCTTAGCTCTTCTACAACGACATTTATTCAGAAGAAGAAATTTTCCGTGCCTAGAAATCCATGGATTACGGGAGGGTTATTGCGTTCCATTCGCAAAAAAGATAATCTTAGGAAAAAACTTAAAAAGCAGCCATTTAACCTCGCACTTCGTAACCGCTTCAAAAAGTGTTGTCACACTCTAACAGCTGTGCTTAAGACTGCCAAGCGTACTTATTACCAAAACAAAACTAAAGCTAATGGATACAACACGCGTAAATACTGGGAACTAATTAAAGAGTGCTTAAATCTGGCTGCCCGTGAACCTACCATGACTAACCTTAACGATGGAATCGAAACTTTCTCAAGTGATATCGCCAATGCTTTTAATCGTATCTTCAGTTCTGACACAGCTGTCGTCAACTCACAGTCACCAGTGTACTCGCACCCCCCATTCTTTCTTTCTATACCCAACTTCTGCTAACGAAGTACTTTTAACCATTAGGCAATTAAAAAATACAGGCCCCGGGATAGATGGGATTGCCCCAGCTAAAATGATGCTTATTGACGAGGACATTTCACCTGTTTTGGCTCACCTAATTAACTCAATGTTTAAAACTGGTAGTTTTCCTAATCAGCTGAAACGAGGAAAAGTGGTACCAGTTTTCAAAAAAGGCGACCGCAGTATAATACCCAACTTCCGTCCCATTACTATACTACAGTTTTTCAGTAAACTGATTGAAAAACTAATTGTCATTCGGCTAACAAATTATCTTCTTAAATTCGATTACAACTCCATACCAATTTGGATTTCGTCCGAACTACTCCACCGAACTTGCAATAATGGAATTCACTGACAAAATTAAACATTCCCTTCATCGTGGTTACTTTATTCGCGCCCTTTTTATATATTTCACAAAAGCATTCGACACAATTACCCATAACATTCTCTTTCAAAAAATTACAATACCTTGGCGTTTCTGGTCCTGCGCTTAAACTAATACGTAGCTATCTCACTGACAGACTTCAAGTTGTTGAATTCAGTGGCACATTTTCTGACCTTAAGCTAATTAACCGCGGTGTTCCACAGGGATCCATTTTAGGCCCTCTTCTCTTCCTTATCTGTATTAATGACTTGCCAAAATGCCTCAACAACTCTAGTTCAGTTCTTTACGCTGACGATACTACCATTTTTTCTCGCGCTAGCGATGTTTCTGTACTAACCGCCAATTTGAACGCTGAACTTATAAGTATTCACCTTTGGTGCCAAAATAACCATCTACTAATTAATCAAAAAGAAGATCACCTTTATGATTTTTCACTCACGCAATAAAGAGGCAGTTCCTGCTCTTCAGGTACATTTAGGCACGGGCACAATTTACCCGTCAGAATCTACTACATTTCTTGGTGTCGTCCAAGATAATCAACTAAAGTTTCATCAGCATACCAAATTCATTAAATCTAAAGCAGCCTTCGGTATTCACGTAATAATTAAAGCCCGACATTACTTTGACCTACCTACACTTCGCATGTTGTATTTCTCCTTCATACATAGCCACCTTTCGTATTGCATATCATCATGGGGTAAGACATACAACACTCACCTTTCATGTGTTCGCCACCTTCAAAATCAAGCACTCTGCATACTTACCTTCAGCCCTTACCGTGCATCCGTTTTCAATTATTATCGCACACTTAACATACCGCCGTTCTCGCTACAGCTTAATTTTAAGTTGGCATCGATCATCTTTAAAACGCGTAATAAACACGTCGTCTTTAGCGGTTTTGAGTCATCCAAGCTTTTTAACAAAAATAACACCAGATTTGCTGAACATCACAATCTACTACTACCGAAAATCAGGGCTAATAATTGGAAACAAACTGCATACTTCTCAGGCATATCTGTTTGGAATTCACTGCCTCCTGAAATTAAAGCACAGCGTACTATTCATTCATTTCATCGTTCATTAAAGACCTATTTATTTTCTACCTTGTTTTGTTCCACCGACTAAAGATGTTTGTCTGGATCATAGTTTCCGTGTTTCAGTTCAGTTCAGTCGTTCAGTCGTGTCCGACTCTTCATGACCCTATGGACCATGTCACGCCACGCTTTCCGGTCTCTCACTATCTTCCTAACATCACATAACTTCATCTGCAGTGCCTCGAGGATGCCATCTAACCATCGCGTTCGCTGCCTACCCCTTCTCCGGCGACCCTCAACCTTTCCCAACATCAAATCTTTCTCCAGCGGCTCCTCTCTTCTCATCAGATGACCAAAGTAGCTGAGCTTTAACGTTAGAATTTGACCCTCCAATGAGCAGTCAGGGTTTATGGTCGACAATATCAACAGATTTGATCTTCTGGCAGTCTAGGGAACTCTCAAGAGACTTCGCCAGCACCACAATTCAAACGCGTCAATTCTTCGGAGGTCAGCCTTTTTCACAATCCAACTCTCGCATCCCTGAATCACAACTGGAAAGACCATAGCACGAATTATACGGATCTTGGTTGACAGACTAATGTATCTGCTTTTTGCTAGGCGGTCAAGGCTGACCATTGCTCTTTCCCAGAAGCAGGCGTCTCCTAATTTCATGGCTGCAGTCTCTTTCCGAGGTAATCTTGGAGCCCTAGAAGAGAAAATCTGTCACAGCTTCCACTCCTTTTCCACTGATGCTCCAGGACTTTATAGGGCAAGACGCTATGATCTTTGTCTTTTTAATGTTCAGTTTAAGCCCGAACCTCTCACTCTCTTCTTGTACGCGCATCAGAAGTCTCTTGAGTTCCACTTCACTTTCTGCCATTAAAGTGGTATCATCTGCATATCTAAGGTTATTGATACGTTTTCCAGCAATCTTCACTCCAGCTGAAGACTCGTCCAGACCGGCCTGCCTTATGATGCACTCTGCATATAGGTTAAATAGGCAGGGCGACAGTATGCAGCCTTGTCTCACTCCTTTCTCAATCGGAAACCAATCAGTAAGACCATGCCTAGTTCTGACTGTGGCCTCTTGTCCTTCATACAGGTTCCTGAGGAGACAGATAAGGTGAATTGGAACTCTCATCTCTTGGAGAGCTTGCCACAATCTGCTGTGATATACGCAGTCAAACGCTTTCGCATAATTTCTGCAATTCGTGCATTTTTTGTTTTAAGTTCGTGTTTATTTTGAATTTACTTGCACTGTTTCTCGTTAGTTTTGTATTATAGTTTTTCTCTGCACGCCTGTATATTCTTTTCTTCACTGCCTAGTATGTTACCTGCTAATCTTATCCATTCTGTCATAGGAGGTCCCCCGGACAGTTTATACTTCGGGACCTCCTTCTGTAATACTGATAATCCATGCACATGTACCTCACAGTGAAAATAAAGATGAAAGATGATGATGATGAGGATATATATATATATATATATATATGTATATATATATATATATATATATATATATATATATATATATATATATATATATTGTTACGTTGTGGCATGACAAGCGATGGAACACGGCGGCCACAACAAAACCAGAACGACGTGATGACATGAAGATGAAATATGCTTTAAAGTCAGCGGGCCTGGCGCGAGCGCTCCGCCTCGCGCCCCTGCCACTTCGTCACCTTCGTAGCATTACCTGGGGCCACCGAGCGATCGTCCCGATCAATTACTAGAAATCCACTGCATGACTTTACAATGAACACAGACACAGGATTAGGACATGAAACGCTGGACATCACAATGAATACGAAGATGGGATGAATGCTTGCCCGAAGCATCAGGTCCAATCTTCACCGTTTGCCGAAGGCCAAGGCTCATGGACACACCGAACGCCTTGAGCGGGGGTGCTGTCTTCGCTCGAATGGTCGTGAGGTCGCTTCGTCGTAGGGCCGGTCGGGCCGGCTTTGGGCCCTTCCTGGACGTCATGTGTTGTGGTCAAGGCTGGGGACGGGGCTGGGGAGAGCGGCTGGCCGGGTCTCAGCACAAAGGGCTGGGCGGCGATCTCCACGGGCTCTCGGCCGAAGGACCAGGCGTACGGTTGGCTTCGACGGGGCAAGGCTAGGATGCGGATGTCTGCACCTCCAACGCAATGTTGCGTGGGGACATGACAAGCGATGGAACACAGGTACACAACGAAAACAGAATGACGTGCTGACATGATGAAATATGCTTCAATGGCCAGCGGGCCTGGCGCGAGCGCTCCGCCCCGCATGCATCAGAAAAAGAATTCCACCATAAGATAGATTGTCAAAGAAAGATGTTCAAGTGATAAGATGGTTGTTGTCGTTAATGTTCAGTTCAGTTCAGTCCTTCAGTCATGTCCGACTCTTCGTGGCCCTATGGACCATATCACGCCACGCTTTCCAGTCTCTCACTATCTTCCTATCATCACATAACTTCATCTGCAGTTCCTCGAGGATGCCATCTAACCATCCGTTCGCTGCCTACCGCTTCTCCGGCGACCCTCAAACTTTCCCAACATCAAATCTTTCTCCAGCGATTCATCTCTTTTCGTCAGATGACCAAAGTAGCTGAGCTGTAACTTTAGAATTTGACCCTCCAATGAACAGTCAGGGTTTATGGTCGACAATATCAACTGATTTAATCTTCTGGCAGTCCAAGGAACTCTCAAGAGTCTTCGCCAGCACCACAATTCAAACGCGTCAATTCTTCGGAGGTAAGCCTTTTTCACAGTCCAACTCTCGCATCCATACATCACAACTGGAAAGACCATCGCACAAGTTATACGGATCTTGGTTGGCAGACTAATGTCTCCGCTCTTTACTAGGCGGTCAAGGCTAACCATTGCTCTCTTTCCCAGAAGCAGGCGTCTCCTAATTTGATGGCTGCAGTCTCCCTCCGATGTAATCTTGGAGCCCAAGAACAGAAAATCTGTCACCTCTTCCACTTCTTGTCCATTGATGGTCCAGGACTTGAAATGGCAAGACGCCATGATCTTTGTCTTTTGAATCCTCAGTTTAAGCCCAAACTTCTCACTCCTTCTTGTAAGCGCATCAAAATTCTCTTCAGTTCCACTTCACTTTCTGCCATTAAAGTGGTATCCTCCGCATATCTAAGGTTTTTGATACGTTTTTCAGCAATCTTCACTCCAGCTGAAGACTCGTCCAGACCGGCCTTCCTCATGATGCACTCTGCATATAGGTTAAATAGGCAGGGCGACAGTATGCAGCCTTGCCTCACTCCTAACTCGATCGGAAACCAATCAGTAAGACCATGCCCAGTTCTGACTGTGGCCTCTTGCCCATCATACAGGTTCCTGAGGAGATAGATGAGGTGAATTGGAACTCCCATTTCTTGGAGAGCTTGCCATAATCTGCTGTGATCTACGCAGTCAAACGCTTTCGCATAATCTATAAAGCAGAAGTAGGTGGTTTCTGGAACTTTCTTGCTTTTTCCATGATACAGCGAAGGTTGGCAATTTGGTCTCTAGTTCCTCTGTCCTTGCGAAACCCAGCTTGCACGTCCGGAAGCTCCCGATCCACATACTGCTGCAGCCTACCTTGGAGGATATTCAACATCACCTTGCTAGCATGCGAAATAAGCGCGATCGTGCGGTAGTTGGAACAATCTTTGGCACTGCCTTTCTTTGTAATGGGGATGTAAACTGACCTCCTCCAGTCCTGTGGCCACTGCAGGGTTGTCCAAATCTTCTGACATAATGTATGCAGAATGTTAACAGCGTCATGGTTGAGGTTTTGAAGCAACTCAGCTAGAATGCCATCAATTCCGCTAGCTTTGTTCTTAGCAAAGCTGGCTAAGGCCCATTTATCTTCACTCTTCAGGATGCCCGGCTCGAGATCAGTAATCACAACCGTCTTATGTTGGGTTTTGCACATTCGGGTCCTTCTTGTACAGTTCTGTGTATTCCTGCCACCTCTTTTTTGTCTCGGGGGCTTCAGTGAGGTCCTTGCCTCATTTGTCCTTTATCACGCCCGGCTTAGCACAGAAGCTTCCTTTGATATCTTTGATTGTCTTATACAGAGCTTTTGTGTTCCTTAATTGGCTGTTGTCCACAACTGTTTGGCACTGTATGTTCAGGAAGGCATTCTTATCTCTCCTTGCTATTTTCTGAAAATCCGCATTGAGAACTTTGTATCTTTCTCATTCCCCCATAACTTTTGCCATCCTCCTTTCCTCAGCTATTTGCAAAGCCTCTTCAGATAACAAGTTTACTTTATCGCATTTGTTTTGCTTTGGAACTACCTTAGTAGCAACGTCTTGTATTATATCACGAACATCATTCCACATCTCTTCGGGCTCTTTGTCTTCCAGATATAATTCTTGAAATCGATTCCTTACTTCCACAGCATATTCTAATGGAATGTGATCCAGATTATACCTGAAAGGCCTTCTAGTTTTCTGCGTTTTCCTCAATCGAAGCTTAATTTTGGCAACAAGAAGCTGATGATCGGTGCCACAATCTGTCCCAGGCCTTGTTTTTACTGCTTGTATAGCGCTTCTCCATCTCTGCCGGCAAAGAACATAATCGATCTGATTCCTGTACAGACCGTCCGGTGAAGTCCGTGTGTACAGACGGCTCTTGTGCTGTTGAAAATGAGTATTCGCTATGGTCAGGTTGTTTTCTTGATAAAACTCTACTAGCCTCTGCCCAGCTTCATTTGGCTCGCCAAGACCGAACTTGCCTATAATTCCGTATATCTCTTCTCTCCCAACCTTAGCATTCCAGTCTCCTATGAGAAAAACGACGTCTGATGCTGCGCTGTGGTCTAAAAGGCATTGTAGGTCCGCATAAAATCTCTCAACTTCAGCTTCTTCAGCAGTAGTGGTCGGCGCATAGACTTGGATAACTGTTATGTTGAAAGGGTGACCTTGGATACGAAGTGAAATCATTCGGTCGTTTTTGGGGTTGTACCCTAGCACTGCTTTACCCATTCTTCTGTTTACTATGAGAGCGACCCCATTCCTTCTCTTGGATTCGTGCCCACAATTCTCCCATTCCGGTCCACTTGAGCTCGCTGATACTTCAGAATTCGTGGAAGATTATGTTTTAGAGACTGTAGTTTGCAATTGGTGCAGAAACGTGCAATCGACCACAAATGAGTGCTGCGTGTAACGGCATTACTCTATGTTGTAAGGATACGATAGACGTAATGAACTGCCTGAAAACGGGTGATGATAAACCAATTGAGCGCAATATAGGAAATTTTAAATGTTTTGCATCGGGACTATACTGTATTGAGCAAAATAATGTTCAGTTGAAGAAAAATAGTCAATGTTAGCTATAATGCGCACAATCTTCTGTAAACATGTAAACCTTCTTAATGTTGCCTTTAGGTGTTGTCAACCACATCGGAGTGCAATACCTAATATATGAGAAGAACAGTGCCTGATATATTTGAAGTTTAGTATGCACTGAAAGTAATACGTGGCGGCAAGACCCCGGTTGTTTTACTGAGTTTTGCACAGATACTTGTAGTGGTGTGAATCCCATGTTAATGAATCGGAAAACGTCACTCCTAGAACCTTATGTTATTTTACAACTGAAATTTCTTCTCCATCACAGTGAAGAGTGGTCCCAAGCTTACAATTTTATTTCTCGGCCGAAAAATAATTACTTTTGTTTTTGCCGGATTAATTGTCAATCGGTTAGTCTTTGACCAGAAAACCAATCTTTCGAGCCTGTGGTTACATTGTGTTGCAACGCTGTTTTCTTCTGGGCCACACAAAAGAATGCTAATATTATCAGCATAATAATAAATTTGCTCTCCAGCCCAGTCGTCACAATGTCATTAATATACACATTAAAAAGGAACGACCCTAAAATACTACCCAGTGTAATTCCAGTTGCAACTGATAGAAAAGATGACTGTCTGTTACCTAAGCGCACGCTCTGATTTTTGTTTCGAAGTCAAGATCTGATAGGTTTAACAGTGGTTACTGGTCATGTGCCTGCTTTTAAGCATGCCAGCAATGCCTATGATGATGAATAAAAAGCGCCATCTCTTGTACGTTAGGCATACTCCATACTTGTGTTTAGGATTGAAATATGACCTTGAGCGCCCCATAGACTCGTGCTAATTTAAAGGTTTTGAAGACTGACTCTACTTCGTCGCTGAAAAATGTGTTAGTTGTAAACGATTCGCGCTAGCAAATATTTCCGAAAGCCGCGCCACAAAAGAGGATATTCCAAACATTTGCTATTTCCCTGGGAATTTAGATTATTCATCTCATCGCTCCACATCTTGGCAACTGTTGAAGTGGTTGTATAAAAAATAGTACAAAGTACGTATAACGCGACATAAGCCAGCTCCGTTGGCTCAAGCCGCTGCCCAAGTGGTCACTATCAAGAACCTTTGTGTCGTGAAGTCAGAGCTAGCTGGCAGTGCCATCTCCATATCTGCCCATTTTGGGGTTTCTTGACTTGGTATGGCTTGGTTTGCATGCCAAGATCATACCAAGTGTTAAAGGTCTTAATTCTGACACAAAGTATGTGTTTAGCAAAAAAAATCTCAGATAGTTATATTACGTACAGCAGGGCTGTGGGAGGGCAGATATTGTAAACTGCCTATGTAACACTTTTCTGATTTATCCAGTCCTTTTGACTGGTGCTGAGAATGTTATCTTGTTAAGCAGACGTCTTGGATTATCTCTTAGTATGTTGTGAGGGACGCGTGTGTTTATATCAAGGGAAGTGGTAGGGATCTCGGGAAAGGAATGTTTGGATGTCCACAAGTGCACGCTCATTTTTCTCTACCTCTTCATAAATAGTGTCAATATCACTTCTCTTTATGTGGAGCTGTGTATAGCCTGGATCAAAATTTTGCTGGCGAAAAGAGAAAACAAGCACCGCATGTTAGTTCTGTGGGCAGTTTGGAAATCGCTAGCGATATGTGTTGATTCGGTTTGTGTTGGAACTAATGTAATTGCCGCTTTTCAATGTGTTGCCTTATGCTCTAACCGTTCTTCCCGTTACCGTATGACCTAGGCGAGTGATCTCTACTCTTTTGCGCCCTCGAAGGGACTCGCGGTATCCACAGTGAAGATTCCTTAGTTTTAGTGGTTCTTGTCATCACCCAGGCTCGCACAGTGCGTCATGGCTGGTGATATTCAGATTCATGCTGAGTGGTATAAATCGTAGTTTGGAATATTTCCCTCCATGGTCGCTGTATGTCCTTTCTTTATTTTTTGATGTGCAGGCTAATGGCGAGCTATTGATGCGCTTGCCGTCACGTGGCAGCACTGGAGAGACGGAAAGTTTGAGCTAGAAGGAGAGCCTCTATAAGTTCGTTAGCTATGTCGTTGACGCCATTTGTTGGAGGCTGGTCGTTAGATGCGGTGAGAGGTAGCGCTAGCACCCGCTTTCAGGCCTTGCAAGGGGTTATCAAGAGAGGCTTGAGCCCCGGGTTATGTAGCTCATAAGGATAAAGATCAAGGTTTGGATTATCCCGAGCGTGTCAGCCTTTCTTATGCCACTATTTTGGCCGCAATGCATGGAATCATCCTGCTGACTTTTCACATGCGGTGCGGAGTTTAGTGATATTGCTTTCGCATTGGCCTCTTTGTTATCGACGTGCAAGCCGAAGAGGCGAATGGCATTTGCTTCAGTAATGGTTCTATCACAGTCCTTTACTTAAATAGGTATTTGGTGTCGCCAGAGTGCAGGTCTACGAGTGGTGACTCTGTAGAAGAACAGGTGAAGCTGCAGTCGGTTACGTAGAGTGCACCACACTGCCGGCATCTGTAATGCATTGAACGTGTTCTGCGTTGCCTCTGTAGCCCAAATGGTGGTATTGTCACGTCCTATGCAAAGGACGGGACGATGAAGGCGACCGCAGGTCAGCAGAGCAGTAGCAGGAACCAGCGCGACGGCGGCGGAGACGCCAGAACACCGAAAGAATCGCCCGCGTCAGCTTCGTTTTTTTCTCACCGAACGCTTGCATTTTACTTCTTCGGCTACACTGCCTCCCTCCGAAAAGAACCATCGTCACGATGCTAAGCACAAAATGAGTTAACTGCCGCGCAGAAGTACACACGTTCTCAGAACGTTTGCTAGTAAAAGGTAAGGTTCTCAGTGATCACTGGTAATACGGCTTAAGCCACACTACGTGCATAATGTCAGGACGCGAGGAACGTTGTGACGACGGTTGCGTTGCACAGGGTAGCACCTCATAATTACGTTCACCGATGAGACCAACAACTGTGTACGGCCCAAAATACCGCTTCATTAGTTTTTCTGAAAGCCCTCGACGGCGAACCGGTGTCCACACCCAGACCTTGTCTCCAGGCCGGAGATAGACGTCACGTCTCCGGAGGTTGTAGTGTCGAGCATCGGTACGCTGTTTCTGGCGTATGTGGAGTCTGGTCAGTTGCCGAGCTTCCTCTGCACGTTTGCATACTAGCCGAGCATCATCAGCTATGTCGTCTGGCGGTGCATGTGGCAGCATAGCGTCAAGCATGGGGGTGACTTGCCTTTCATGCACTAGCTGGAAAGGGGACATACGGGTGGTCTGGACTGCGAACATGACATAGGGCAGTACCTCGTCCCAGTTCCGATGGTCGACGTGCACGTACGTGGCGATCATAACGGCTATAGCTCTGCTGAGCCTCTCAGTTAGTCTATTAGTTTGCGGATGATACGCTGTAGGTCGGCGGTGGCTGGTGCAGCTTAGACGCAAGATCTCATGAGTAAGTTGCGCCACAAAGGCGGCGCCACGCTCAGTAATCAGAACTGCTCAGGCATCGGGCCGAGGACAATGCTCTCGATGAAAAATTTCGCTGCCTCGGCAGCCGTCCCTGACGGAAATGCGCGGGACTCCGCGTAGCGCGTTAGATAGTCCGTCGCTATGACAATGTACTTGTTGCCTGATTGCGACGTCGGAAATGGGCCCAAAAATCCATTCTAATGGTATGAAACGGAGCACTCGGTGGCTCAATTAGCTGGAGAAGTCCCGCCGGCGGATTGGGAGGTGATTTTCGCCTTTGGCACTCGCGACAGGTTCTTTGATATTGACGCACGTATTTTGCAAGTTTCGGCCAGTAATAATTTTCTCGAATACACGAATCCTAGATGACGAGAGGTAGGATCGTTGTGGCATGCTTCAGTGACTTCGCGGCGTATGTATTCCGGCACGACATGAAGCCACGATCTCTGGCTGCTGTCAAAAATGTTCTTGTAGAAGACACCATTCCGGATCTTAAATGCAGGGAGAATACGCAGGAAAACCCGAGGTTTCCCACCTTCGTCTTTTGCGAGATACGCCATCAGTTGACGAAGCTGTGGATCATGTCGTTGCCGATCTGCCATATCTTCCGGATGCAAGGCCCGAGGGAAGCTGTCTTCTTCATCCTCTGCTTCTTCTGACGACGGTCCCACGGGTGCTCTAGACAAGCACCCGTGGGACCGTTTCCGTTGTGTATTTCCTTCCTTTTTGTCCTTGTCTTCTTTGCGCTACGTTTCCTAAAATGCGAATGCACCAACTCGCCCAATTTAGCATTCTTGTGCAGTTCTAGACAAGCAGTCAGCCTCATCATGTCTTCTCCGGTATTTATGTACGATTGTGACTTCTTATTCCTGTAGCCGAAGGCTCCACCTCGCAAGCCGGCCCGCAGGATCCTTAAGATTGGCTAGCCAGCACAGCGAATGGTGGTCGGTGACCACACGAATCGGGCGGCCGTATAGATAGGGCCGAAACTTGGTTATGACCCAGATGACGGCGAGGCACTCTTTTTTTGTTGTTGAGTAATTGCCTTCCGCCTTGGAAAGAGTTCGGCTTGCGTACTCAATAACCCGCTCAGCTCCATCCTGGAATTGTACGAGCACTGCCCCTAGTCCTTTGTTGCTGGCGTCCGTGTGCAGTTCAGTATCGGCATTGTATCGAAATGACCTAATATAGGTGATAATAAAAGGGCTTTATTTAGTTGCCTGAATGCTAACTCTTGTTCTTTGCTCCACACAAAGTCGACGCTGTCTTTCGTAAGGTGAATAAGTGGTGCTGCAATATGGGGAAAGTGGGGACGAAGCGTCTGAAGTAAGCGCGGAGGCCAAGAAAGCTTCTGACAGTTTTCTTGTCTGACGGCGGCGGGAAGGAAGCCACGGCTGCTGTTTTCTCGGGATCTGGTTTTATGCCTCTGTGGCTAACTATATGCCCAAGAAACTTCAGCTCACCATACGCGATTTGACACTTCGATGGCTTAAGCGTGAGTCCTGCACGAAGAAATACTCGCACGAGATGATCAACAAAGATGCTTGAAAAGATAACGTCATCCAGATAAACTAGACCCATCTGCCACTACAGTCCGGCGAGCACAGTGTCCATGACGCGTTGAAATGTCGCGAGCGCTGTACATAAGCCAAACGGCATCACCTTGAACACATAAAGGCCATCCGGTGTTATAAGCGCAGTCTTCTCTTGGTCTCGTTCATCCACTTAATCTGCCAGCATCCACTTTTCATAAAGATAGACAAAAAATAGCGGGCGTGACGAAGCCAATCGAGGGTGTCGTCAATTCGCGGCAGTGGATATACATCCTTTGTCACCTTGTTGAGTCGCCTGTAGTCCACACAGAACCGATGCGTCGCGTTTTTTTTCTTTACCAGCACAACAGGTGGCGGCCCACGGACTGCTTGAAGGCTGGATGATATCGTCATGTAGAATTTCCAGCACTTATTTCTGTATTGCTTCTCTTCCTTTCAAAGAAATTCGGTACGGAGGTTGGCGAATCGGGTGGGCCACGCCATCGACAATAATTCTTTGTTTCGCGACGGGCGTCTGGCGAACCCTGGACGTCGTTGAAAAACAATCGCGGTAACGATGCAAAAGTTCGAGTAATTGGCGTGTATGGGACGACTCAAATATTTCCTTGATGCTCAGTTGCAAGGGTTTTTCATCCTCGTCCGGTTCTGGCGGAATATTCTTCTCTGCCAACACAACAGCCTCACTATCTCTTCTATCTCTTCTATATGGGCTATAGCTGCCTCTTTTGTCACGTGCTGCGGCTCGTTCCTTAAGTTCGTCACCAAGATGTTGGCACGTCTTCCCTGAGCATCGGCTATCCCTCTCGCAACACCAATTCCATTCGAAAGCAACATTTGTACACTTCCTTCCAGGAGGCCTTCGCCACATGCGGGGGTCTCGGCTCGAACAGGTAGAAGTACTGTCGAGAGCGGTGGCAAGGTAACATGCTCGGCATCAACTTTAAGCGCAAGTGAGGTGGCTCTAAGAAACCTCGGCGATGAAGAACGTGCTCGGAGGGTCAACTTATTCTGCCCTACATCGATGACTGTGCCATATTCACGAAGAAAGTCAATTCCGAGAATAACATCCTTGGAACAATTCTCTAAGATGAGAAATTTAGCTGGACATGTCTCACCGTGAATTTTGACGCGGGCGGTGCATTTTCCAACTGGAACGTTCCTGCGGTTTGTATCGGTGGCTCATTCCACTGAGTGATCCCTTTGCGAAGTCGGCGACATAACTTTCCGCTGAACACCGAGTAATCGGCGCCAGTGTCGACGAGTGCAGTGACCGCGTGACCGTCGATAATAACGCCTACATTACTAGAGGACGCCAAACAATTTTAGTTTGCGGATGTGCCATTGGTTCTTTCGGCCGAATTCGGCAACGCCACCTCCAGGCTTTGCCTCGCTCAGTTTCCCGACGAGGAAGAGAAGACAAGCTCTCACGGCCAGACCCGTGAGGAGGCGTGGGAGGGCGGTGGGGCGAGTGCGAGCGAGATACACGGTCATCGGTTTGCATTGGCGATGAAAAGAGTCGAAGATATTCACGGTCATCTGTTCCCATCGGGGATGAAGTGCGTTGAATATACTCCTGCATATCTCGGGGTTGTTCACCGTAACGAGGTAGCCGGTCGCTGCGGCTGCATCCTCGCAGACCGAGATCTCGGTATGGGCAGCAGCGGTACATGTGGTCAGGCTCACCAGCGTGGAAACACAAAGGTCGGCTGCCCGCAGATCTCCAGATGTCGGCTTTTCGTCATCTCCGCGGATCCGAGTAAGTGCCATGCTGCGCCAGGAATTCATGGCGTCGAGGCCCGGGATCCGTAGTCCTTTGGTATTGGTGAGGCACAGCCGGAGGCCGACGGAGAACGGCAGCATAACTTTCAGGTGGCTGCTGTTCTGCAGCAGCAACCATTGGCCCAGTAGAGGTAGCTTCTGGTGTGAGTGCCTGTCGCACTTCCTCACGAACGGCCATAGCGATGGATAGTGGTGAAGGCTGCTCAGGAGCTGGGAAAAACATCCGGAGCTCTTGGCGTGCGACTTCTGAAATGATTTCGCGGACGTCAGTGAGGCCAGCGCCACTAGGACGAGACGAGGCAAGGCTCGAGACTATGGGGTAAGTGCCCAGCCGCTGATAGTGGTTTGTTCTTGTGGACAACGCGCGCTCAGTGTTAGTCGCATCGGCCACAATACTGGCTACTATAATCGGTGGATCGCGTATAAGTCCGCCAACGATCTCGTTTCGGACGCCCCGCATCAAGGCGCGCAATTTTTGTTTCCTTAATAGCCTGTGGGTCGGCGCGAGCACTTAGGCGCAGCACGTCCTCTACAAAGCTTCTCATACTTTCGGCAGGGCCCTGAAATCGAGCTTGAAGGAGATCTTCGGCGTACTGTCGCCGCCGGTGCTGGTTGGCAAACGTGCGCACCAATTCATTCTTACAGAGTTTCCAAGAGGTCAACGAAGCCTCGTGGTTCTCGAACCAGTAACGTGTCGTTGCCTCCAGAGAGAAGTAGATATTCTAAAGGCACTGTTCGTGGGTCCACCCATTCTGGCGCGCAACCCGTTCGTAATGTTGAACCCAATCTTCAAAATCTTCCAGGCCATCGCCACAAAATGCTGTGGCAGTCCTTGGGGTCACTGGCACGTAGATGATCCGCGCAGGAGCCGCACTGTCGGTTTGCTGCGGCTGGAAGGCCATGGTGATGTTAGCCCTGGCGGTCTTCCTCTCACGCAATAGTCCGAAATCCGGAGCTCGGCCTTGTTGACATCGACTAGCGCGGCTTTCAGGTACTGCAGCAGATATTCTAAGAAAATGCGGCTGTCTGGACGTAAGACCGGGCTCGAATTACGTGTAGGGCTGCGCTGCATGGGATTCGTAACCGGCGACTCCATCAAATGTCACGTTCTTGTCAAAGGACGGGGCAATGAAAGCGAAAGCAGGTCAGCAGGGCAACAGCAGGAACCAGCGCAACGGAGGCCGGGACATCAGACCACAGAAAGGATCACCCGCATCAGCGTCTTCTTTCTTCACCGAACGCTTGCACTGTGTCTTCTTCAGCTACAATACGACCTAATATATTGTACGGCTTATGCCTCTTATGGTGTTGAGTCGAAGCGATGGTAATTTCGGAGAACTCATTGCCATAGTTATGGTACAAATCCGCAGTGCGTGCTTTGGAGGTCGCCCAAGATTTTGCCCTGCCTCATGTTGCCCAACGATTCCTTTTAATCAAGAACATGTTTGGCGCTTAAGCTACTGTGGTAACAAAACGCACTTGGACAAGGGGAAGGGTGTCCAGGCAGTGCGTGCCCTTTGCCGTTTTTTATGAGCCAGCGAACTTGATTCGCGCTTGTAAAGCAAGTCACTGTGCCTGTAGATATGTATTTCATATGCCTTCTCCCACATCGTCACCCACCATAATCTTCTTTCTTCTCTCCTCCCCTTCCCCAGTGGAGAGTAGCAGGCCAGATTTGAATTATTCCGGCCAACCTCTCTGCCTTTTCCTTTCAATAAATCTATCTATCTATCTAAAACGCACTTGTCAAGGATACCTAGGCTTGCCAAGGTAGATAAGTCTTCTTTAAATGAGACTTTCCCCGGTTGCCCTTTCTTTATTCCTGCGAATTAAATTTATTACAGACCTTACGGATGCCATTTCTTTTCCTTAAAATGCCAATAAATGAGCTGCTATGCTACCTTGACGTCTTCTACGCAGTGTTTGCTAACCGACTTCTATAAATGCATCGTTGGTGTCCTCGCTCATTTCCAAAGCAAAACTTGTCAGAGCATTGAAATGATTCAAGAATGTAATACTATTTGCAACCACGTGTAAAGCATTTGAGCTCTTTAATTGAAAAAGTATTATTTATAGTGCCATAGACTGGTTCGTTCTAGATAGCGAAATCTCAAATTTAACCTTTTATAGTACTGTTCTCAAGTATTTGCGCGTTATTCGTGCATGTGAACAAAACGTTTGGCCGTACGGTGGTGCGGTGGTGTTCAAGAAAGACTCTTTGCCGTCTATCCGTATCTCTCATCTAGTTTCCAGTTCTCGAACTACTTTGCACCGCGGAGCGGCAATGCCATTTTTCTGTGATAGTGCAAGTTCATGGTTGCGTCTGGTCTAAATGGCGGAAAGCTTATGCGTCACAAGTGTTGTGGGGTTCGTCAGAGGTCAGTACATGGCCAATTGCCCTTTCTACCCAATATAAACGACTGAAGTACTACTATTGCATGTAAAATTTCTATCTTTTTCCAGATGGTGGCACGACTTACCACGAAATAACTATAAGGATTTCTATGTAGCACTCACTCTAGATCGATCTAAATAGCATACTTGATTGTTGTCTTCCTCGAACATGAAACTAAGCATTGAGAATCGGATGTTTTGAATACGACATACCTACATATTCAAGTGACAGTCACTCACCTGAAAAAGTAAGAGCGTGCCGATTTGCCGCCTAGATAGTTAGCATACTGTCCTAGAAATTCCAAGCATATTTCACGGCATCCGAAACAAACAACACCCTGGTTTACTTTCAAAGACACTTATTGATCCACCATCACTACATTAAGTGCTCTAAACCATCAATGTACGATTAGAAATGGCATATGGTTCATATTTATGCGATACTGAACACGTCACACTGCCACATACGTTGGAATCTGTCCTGAGCCATTCCTCGCGCTGTTTTGCCTATAACTACAATCGTTGCGCTAGGCGCACACAAATGAAATCCTCCTTAAACCTCGTGCCACAAGGTAGACACCAATAGCACACCCACATGTATATGCTTCATAAGGTTATCAAAACTAGATACCGATAGCACACTCGAATTTATCTGTTTCATAAGATTATTAATCACGATACTACACTTCACTGCAGACAGATTTAAACAGTACCCTTAACTTCTCATTGGCGGGATCGCCAAAAAAAAGTCTCCTCCTTTCACTGCAATATGATAACAGGCGCCCAATCATATTTGCCAAGAACCTGCCAAGAATGCAGTTCCTTACCTACATCATTATCTAGCCTAAGCAATCCCATGCAGTTTAAACAACGTTAACTGACTGTCTACTGTATATATTTTCATTATTTGATTTATTGTATTGTTTGGGCCCCCATTTTATACTATTATTCATTAAACCATTTATGTTTTTAAAAAATTGTAAACTGTTATAATTTTACCTGTATTTTTTATGTTCATAAATAAATTATGCCTTTTGTTGTCATTATTGATTAGTGCGAATCACCTTTCCCCTACGTAATGTACTCTGAGCGTGAAATAAACAATAAATAAATAAAAAAGAGCACAGATGCTTTATTCGTTCTTTGAATTTACCGGCTATGAATAAGCATGCGTCGCGTGAAATTCTGAGGTTGCTGGAGCACGAGCTGAAAGCCGAACACTGAAGTTCGGCAATGTTTGGTTTGGTTGGTTTGGTTTGTGGGGTTTAACGTCCGAAAGGAACTAAGGCAATGAGAGACGCCGTAGTGGAGGACTCCGGAAATTTCAACCACCTGGGGTTCCTTTAACGTGCACTGACATCGCACAGTACACGGACGCCACTCCGCTTCGCCTCCATCGAAACGCAGCTGCTGAGGTCGGGTTCGAACCCGGGTACTCCGGCAGAGTAGTCGGGCGTCTTACCACTACACCACCCCGGCGGGCCAAAGGATGGCAATGTGTAATGTAATGGTATTAGAGACGTATTTGCTACTTTGTACGAACGCAATAGTCGTATCATCAGTAGATGGGACGCTAATGGGTAAGCAGGGCTTTCAGTATGCATGATGGAGTGCACTTTTAGCTAATGGGTTTTGAGTAAAGCATTGCGGTATTAACTTTGATAAGCTTTTACGGAAGAGCCTCCGTTGTCTTCAAACTTGAGTTTTAAGTTAGAAGGATTACAAGCTCTACGTATGGATTTTTCTTGGGAGGCTCGAAATCCTTGTTCGAGTAATGTTTCGAAGCCAAAAAATATGTGTTTTGCGGTTTTTCAGCCCAGGCGTAGGCAGAGCTATTTCGATGGCCACTGCTGTAGTCCAATGTCACTTTTTCTTTATTGTGGAAGATATAAATATCTGCACAGCAAGCTTCAGCCTTATTGGACTCACGTACCAAAGGTAATACTGTAATAGGAGTCCTTGAACAGGGCGCTACGCCGTCATTAGTCAATGGAACGTTCCGCGATCAGTCGTTGCACTTCTGTAAGCGCGCGCCCGAGCGTCGGAGAGAGAGCTTCGTTGTCGTTTTCTTTCCTGACCGTCACGCGCGTTGAACATGGTTGTCGTTCTCTTCAAAGCATCAGGAGCTGAATATATCCGAGCCGAATACCTGTTTTACAACTTCCCCCGGGCAAAAAGACGCCATCCTGGCGGGTTATGGCGATGTGACGATGGCAGGGCCATAGTAAAGCTTCAGGAGGTTACTGTGTACTATTTCACGATTTCGGCGACGGTGGTCAGTGGATGGCGTAAGGGGTTCGATGAGGTAGTTGACGGGGGATGTTTGCTTGACAATACGGTAGGGGCCCTGATACTTGCTCAAAAGTTTTGACGAAAGGCCGGGACTGGAGAAAGGCACCCATAGCCAGACCAAAGCGTCTGTACGGTAAGTAGGAACAAGTGCAGTTTGATCTCGTGTTGTTTTCTGCTGTTGCTGGGCGTGAGAAGTGAAGGACCGGGCAAGCTGGCGGCTTTCTTCAGCATAAGTTGCAGCTTGTGAAACAGTCGTGAATTCGTAAAAATCCGGTCGGTAAGGGAGAATGCTGTCCATGGTACAAGAGGGCTCACGACCGTACAGAAGGAAGTATGGCGAGAATCCTGTGGTTGCTTGAGTGGCAGAGTTATAAGCGAATGTGAACGCGGTCCCAGTTGGAGTGGTCGGAAGCGACATACAGTGCCAGCATGTCGCCTATGGTGCGGTTAAAACGCTGAACCATTCCATTTGTTTGCGGATGGTAAGTGGAGGTGGCGAGATGAACGATTTTGCATTCTCTAAAAACAGCTTCGGCAACTTTAGAAAGGAAGGCGGGACCTCTGTCACTCAGCAATTCTTTGGGAGCCCCGTGGCGAAGAATGATGTGATGGAGGATGAAGGAGGCAATGTCTTGGGCTGTAGCAGATGGCACAGACGCCGTTTCGGCGTAGCGTGTGAGATGATCAATTGCAACGATGATCCAGCGATTGCCTGTTAATGTGCTAGGAAGCGGGCCGTACAGGTCGATTCCAACGCGCCCAAAGGGCTGAGCTGGGCAGGTCAGCGGCTGCAGAGGAGCGGCGGGCTGGCGAGGTTGGGTGTTTGCGGCGCTGACACTCTTGGCAGGACTGGACGAACCGACGAACATAACGGTACGTTCCACGCCAGTAGTACCGCTGTCGCAGGCGAGTGAAGGTTTTCAATAAGCCTGCGTGGGCACACTGGGGATTGCCGTGGTAATGGGAGCAAATAACAGAGCGCAGATGGGTCGGAATTACAAGCAGCCACTTTCTACCATCCGGAAGGTAATTCCTATGGTAGAGGAGCTCGTCTCTGATGGCGAAATGGTGAGACTGGCGACTCAAAGCGCGGCAAGGAGGTCGTGAAGCGCGGCAAGATAAAACATTCAGGAGTGAAGCGATCCATGCGTATTTGCGTTGCTCGGAGTCATATCGGTGGGCATGTCGGTGGGATGTAGAACGGATATAGCAGGAGTGGCTTCAGACGGCAATGGAGAACGTGAGAGAGCATCAGCATCAGCATGTTTACGGCCAGAGCGATAGATGACGTTAATGTCGTATTCTTGGAGCCTCAGAGCCCAACGGGCCACTCTACCAGAAGGATCTTTCAAAGAAGGCAGCCAGCAGAGGGAGTGATGATCGGTGATGACTGCAAACGAACGGCCATACAAGTAGGGGCGAAATTTTGCTTTTGCCCAGATGATAGCGAGACACTCTTTCTCGGCGACGGAATAGTTCGCTTCAGCTTTTGTTACACTCCGACTGGTGTAAGCGACAACGTACTCATCAAAGCCAGACTCCGCTGAGCAAGTACTGCGCCGAGGCCGACGCCGCTGGCATCAGTGTGGATTTCTGTGGGAGAAAAAGGGTCGAAATGACGAAGGATTGGCGGAGTCGTCAGAAGGTGGCGGAGTGTCGCGAAGGCATCATCACAGTGAGGGAGACCAGGCAGAAAGATCGTGGCTGGACAGAAGCTTGGTTAGAGGCTTGATGATTGTGGCGAAATTGCGAACGAAGCGGCAGAAGTACGAGCAGAGGCCGACGAAGCTGCGGAATTCTTTCACATTAGTTGGTTTGGGAAATTCTGCCACAGCGCGCAGTTTTGCCGGATCGGGAAGAATGCCATCCTTGGAGACGACATGCTCGAGAATGGTTAGCTGTCGTGCTCCAAAACGGCACTTCCTTATATTTATTTGGAGGCCAGCGTCGGTCAGGCATCGCAGAACTGTCTCAAGGCGCTGGAGGTGAGATGGAAAATCTGGGAAAAAATGACAACGTCATCCAGGTAAAAAAGGCAAGTGTGCCATGTGAGCCCTCTGAGTAGGTTGTCCATCATGTGTTCGAATGTGGCAGGGGCATTGCATAGTCCGAATGGCATGACATGAAACTCTTACAGCCCATCGGGTGTTACGAAAGCGGTTTTGGGGCGATCGGCCTCTGCCATCAGCACCTGCCAATAGCCGGAACACAGGTCTATTGAAGAAAAGAACTCAGCTTCCTGCAGGCAGTCAAGGGCGTCGCCGATACGAGGGAGAGGATAAACGTCCTTGCGCGCAATCTTGTTCAGTCGGCGGTAGTCTATACAGAATCGGATGGAACCGTCTTTTTTCTTGACCAGGACGACCGGCGACGCCCAAGGGCTGTGCCACGGTTGGATCACGTTGCGCTGGAGCATGTCAGTCACCTGTTCGTCAATAATACGGCGCTCGGCGGCTGAAACTCGGTACGGACGCTGGCGCAAAGGGGCATGGGTACCGTATCAATGCGGTGAGTAATGGGAGTTGTGCGCCTCAACGAAGGTTGCTGGGAGTCGAAAGAAGCCGCGAAACGTTGTAGGATGGCGACAAGCTAGGTTCGTTGTAAGGGCGTCAGGCCAGCGTCGATGGACCGGTGGAAAACTTCGAGGGAAGATGGAGGGGCGACAGGAAAAGGCGTTATGGCGCTGATGTGAAGGCCGGCAGTGTTATCGACGAAGGGATAGGTCGGAGTTGAATCGAGCAAAGCAACGCTACCCAGTGACTGGCCACGGAGCAAAGTAGTTGGGCAGGGGCACTGGTTACAAACAAAAATAGCACTTGAGCTGCGAAAAATTGTTAGCACAGCATGGGGCAACAACACGGATTTTTGGTCAGCGCATCGTAACGAGGGTGTGTAGATAACAGTGGCGTCGTAAAGAGCAGCACAATAAAGAGGCACAAGCACTGAGGAGAAAGACGGAACGTCGGTGTCCTCTGTGACGGGCATGGTAGCGGCAGCAGCAGCGGATGCGTCGAAAGAAGTGTCACTGAGGGGAGATAACTCAAGTTGAGTACGGGCGCAGTATATTATGGCGTTATGATTGGAGAGAAAGTTCCAACCAAGGATGACGTCGTGTGATGAGCGGGCGAGGACGAGGAAGGCTATTGTGTATTGAACGTCGTCGATGACAAGGCGGACGGTGCAGGTGGCTAATGGTCGAATGTCCTGAGCGCTGGCGGTGCGAAGAGAAACAGAAGGAAGCGGCGTCATTACCTTATTGAGTTTGCGACAGAGGGTGTAATTAAGGTTGAAGGTTGAAGGTTTATTTCCGCAACAGGTGTGGCGAGGACAGCCAGGGAAAAAGCTGTATAGACAGCTTGAGAGGTCCTGGCTTCCTCTTACAGAGCAGCATTGACGGCGGCGGAGTACAATACATCAAACAAGATGTGAGGAAAAAAAAAGCATCGTCGGTACAAAGAAAGAGACGTACTTTTAGTGCGCAGTGCATTGTGCTTGTACTCTACAAAACTACATGAACATTTGGGGCAATTATTTCAAAGAAATATTGGTTAAATCTGTATTTTCGGAGCCGTACAACTGGTTCAGGAGGGTCGGTAAGGTATGCTGCAACATTTGTTTGCCGTAGTTTGTGCGGCATTTCTTAACATGCCAAGGTTCTGCTGCGCGGGTATCATACACAGTTTTGCTTTGATCTAACTCAGCAAGTGTAAGTAATAAGTCATCCTTTTTCATTATCATCATCAATATCAGCCTGATTATACCCACTGCAGGGCGAAGGCCTCTCCCATATTTATCCACTTAACCCGGTTCTGTGCTAGCTGCATCCACTTGACTCCTGCGAACTTCTTAATCTCATCCGCCCACCTAACTTTCTGCCGCCCCCTGCTACGCTTTCCTTCCCTTGGATTCCAGTTTGTTACCCTCAGCGACCATCGGTTATCCTCTCTTCGCACTACATGTCCTGCCCATGTCCATTTCTTCTTCTTAATTTCCACTAGAATGTCGGTAACTTGAGTTATGTCTCTGACCCACTCTGCACGCTTTCTATCTCTTAATGTTACCCCTACCATTTTTCGTTCCATAGCCCTCTGGGTTGTCCTCAACTTAAGTAGAACTCTCTTGGTTAGCCTCCACGTTTCAGCCCCATAGGTGAGTACAGGCAAGATGCAACTGTTGTATACTTTCCTCTTGAGCGATACCGGTAAGCTGCTAGTCATAATCTGCGAGTGCTTGCAAAATGCGCTCCATCCGAATCTTATTCTTCTTGTTATTTCCTTTTCCTGGTCCGGATCTGCGGTTACTACCTGTCCTAAGTAGACATACTCGCCTACTACTTCCCGTATTTCGCTACCTAATGTAAACTGCTGTTCCTTCCCGAGGCTGTTGAACATTACCTTAGTCTTCTGCATATTGATTTTCAAGCCTACCTTTCTACTTTTTCTGTCTAGGTCATCAATCATTATTTGCAGTTCATCCCCCGAGTTGCTTAGCAAGGCAATGTCATCAGCAAATCGCAGATTACTGTGGTATTCTCCATCTACCCTTATCCCTAACTGCTCCCATTCCAAGTCTCTGAATACTTCCTCTAAACAAGCTGTGAATAGTACTGGGGAGATTGTGTCTCCTTGCCTAACACCTTTCTTAATGGGAATTTTGTTACTTTCTTTATGCAGAACTATGGTTGCTGTGCAGCCACTATATATATCTTCCAGCACTTTCACGTACGGCTCGTCTACCCCCTGATTTCGTAATGCCTGCATCACCGCCGAGGTTTCAACTGAGTCAAATGCTTTTTCGTAATCAATGAATGCTATGTATAAGGGCTGGTTATGTTCCGAGCATTTCTCTATCACCTGATTGATGGTATGGATATGATCGATAGTAGAGTACCGTTTCCGAAACCCTGTTTGATCCTTTGCTTGATTGCAGTGTAAGGTTTTCCTGATTCTATTAGCGATTACCTTAGTAAATACCTTATACGTAACAGACAGTAAGCTGATTGGTCTGTAATTTTTAAGGTCCTTAGAGTTCCCTTTCTTGTGAATGAGGATAATGTTAGCATTCTTCCATGGTTCCGGTACCGTGGATGACACCAGGCACGGCGTATACAGGGTGGCCAGTTTTTCTAGCACGATATCCCCCCGTCCTTCATCAAATCTGTAGTTATCTGATCCTCTCCAGCTGATTTCCCCCTTTTCATAGTTTCTAGTGCTTTCTTGATTTCGTCCTTCGTCACTGGTGGAACGTCTGACTGTTTTTCCCTACCGCCAATCTTATTACGGTCCTGACTACTTTGGCTACTGTAGAGATCTGTATAGAACTCCTCGGCTACTTTGACTATCTTGTCCATATTAGTGATGACGTTGCCCGCCTTGTCCCTTATCGCATGCATCTGGTTTTTCCCTATGCCCAATTTCTTCTTTACCGCTTTAAGGCTTCCCCCGTTCTTTACAGCACGCTCAATTTTCTCCATGTTATACTTCCTTATATGGGCCACCTTGCGCTTACTGATTAGCTTTGATATTTCGGCCAATTCGATCTGGTCTGTTGGATTGGAAGCTTTTATACTCTGGCGTTTCTTAATCAAATCTTTCGTCTCCTTAGACAGCTTACCGGTATCCTTTCTAACTATTCTACCGCCTACTTCTACCGCGCACTCAGTAATGATATCTCTGAAAATATTGTTCCTTGCCTCTAGGGTAATGTCGCCATCCTCAGTTAGAGCTGAATACCTATTCTGTAGCGAGATCCTGAACTCTTCTGCCCTCCCCCTCACCGCTAATTCGTTGATGGGTTTCTTTCTTACTAATCTGTTGCATTCCTTCTTCAGATTTAGGCTAATTCGAGACCTCACCATCCTGTGGTCACTGCATCGCACTTTCCCGATTACCTCTACATCCTGCACAATGGCGGGGGTTGAACACATTATGAAGTCGATTTCATTTTTAGTCTCTCCGTTAGGACTTTTCCATGTCCATTTCCGGTTCTTCCGTTTGCTGAAGAAGGTATTCATGATTCGTAAGTTATTGCGCTCTGCAAACTCAAGTAGTAACTCCCCCCTGCTATTCCTAGAACCAATGCCATAGTCACCTACTGCCTTGTCTCCTGCCTGTTTTTTCCCTACCTTGGCATTGAAGTCGCCCATTAGTACCCATTTTTCCTTATGGCGAGTTTATATTTATAGCACAGCCTATAGTGACACATGGACTTCATTTGTATAACATTGTGTTGATGGAAAAGGCTTGCTGTGTGGAAGAAATACGGCACTTTACATGCAATGCGTATAATGCGCTTTTGTAAGACAGTGAGTTTGTTAATATTTTCAGCTGTTGTTGTTGCCCACACCATACATCCGTAGTTGGCTATGGAAGAGAACAAAGAGTGGTAAAGTAACATGTTAACTGACGTAGGGAAATTAAAGCAATTTCGGCGCATGATACCAACTGTTCTGGAAAGTTTCTGAACTACGTAATTAATATGATCATTCCACGACATATCTGCTGCAAAGTAAACGCCGAGAGTTTTCACAGACTGCTCAAATTTTATTCTGTATTGTTTAATTCAATTAGAGGAGGTTCAAAATATTTATGACGTGGGTGAAACATGACTGCTGCAGTTTTGCTAACATTAATCCTTAAGTGATTATCAGCCGCCCAAGTATTTATTTCTTTTAAGGTTTTATTAGCTCGATTTGCGAGATCAGCTGTTGAAGTACCTGAAAAAAACAGGCTAGTGTCATCTGCGTAAATTATGTACTTAGCAGTGCTGTCGATGTTGACAATATCATTAACATAAAGAACAAAAAGAAATGGACCCAATATGCTCTCTTGCGGAACGCCAGAAGCTACCGCTTTCAACTGGGAGCATTCACCGGCAATACTAACAAACCTAACCTATCTCGCAAGTATGAGGAAATCAGCATATGAGCTATGCCTCTGATGCCGTAGTGATCCAGTTTCTTAAGCAGCACAGAGCGATTAACAAGGTCAAACGCCTTTGAAAAATCTAAAAATAATCCAAGTACCATGTTTTTTTATTCAAAACTTTTTAGTATGAACTCTTTCTGAGCAAGGAGAGCTAACTCAGTCGATCTGTTTTTACGAAAGCCGTATTGAGCGGTAGGGATAATGTTATATTTTTCACTGAAGCAGGACAGCCGTTTAAGAGTGACTTTTTCGAGGCCTTTTGAAAACACAGGTAAGATTGATATCGGGCGATAGTTTGCCACTTCATGTTTGTTTCCTTTTTTATATACTACTGTGACTTTTGCCCTTTGCATAAGACGCGGGAAAACGCCGAACACCAAAGATAGGTTGAAGATATGGGCAAGGCAAGGTGCAAGAATGTCGATAGTAAATTTTATGGGCTGTATCTGGAAACCTAACGCATCTGTAGCTTTACTATAATTAAGTGATAAAAATTTTGTAATGACTTCATTTACTGTAACCAGTGTTAGAAATATTGTTTCACTATTTCGGGCACTCATATTAGACAGATTTACGTCGCCGTTTGATGCATCAGCAAAGGAAAGAAAGTAGTCATTAAAGGAATCTGCTAGGTCGGCTCCCTTTAATTCAATCCCTTCATGAATAATTTTTGTGGTCGGTTCGGAAGAATTATCAAAGATAGATTTTAAAACCTTCCAAACCTTATCAGATTGTCCACCAGTTGAATTAAATCGGTTATAAATATATTGCTTTTTAGCGACGCGAAGTTGCTTTATGAAGAAGTTCCTAAATTTTTTGAACGTTTTTAGCGCTTCAGGACACCTACTTTGTAAAAACTGCCTGTAAAGCTTATCTCGTTTTCTTATCAAATGCAACATGTCTTTGTCGAACCATGGTTTTCTACTTTTCTTTGATTGGGAGAATTTCCTCAGTGGAAAGGAAGCATAATAAATGTCAGTAAATAATTCTAAAAATTTTGCGTACGCTTCATCAGGGTCACTTTCCTCAAAAACTTGTTCCCAGTTAACAATAGATAAGCGTTCCTTGAACTCGCATAGCGTGCGATCATTTATAACTCGATAAAATGACGTTTCGTGCGGTTGTCGTTGGGAATTCGAAGTGAGATTGACAAATATGAATATTGGCATATGATCACTCAGAGCATAAGCGATAGTGCCAGATTTCAAGGCATCTGTTTTGAAGTTTGTTATGAAAAGATTCAAAAGTGTTTCTGCGCGCCAGTGTCTACAAGTGCTTCGACAGTAACTCCCTCAATTAATACGGTAATAATGTTGGCTGGTACTGAAGCAGGTCTTGTGTTAGTCCCTGATGGCGCAGTTCTTGCCTCCGGAACGGCGGCCGTTAGTGTTCCGTGTGAACGGCTGATTGGCGGCGGAGCATCGGAGAACGGGAATGTCGGCCAGGTGAAGGCGAGCGGTGGGATCGGCGATCGGAACTTGAAGAGGACTGCGGAGGAGGCTCAGGGAACACGGGCAAGGGGGACGGGGTAAGATTGTACATCTACTCACGTGTGTAGTCGTAGGGACGAGGGCCAGAATTGCGGCACCAACGAGCCACCCCAAGCAGCACGCCGTCAATGGACCGCCACTGGTCCAATATTGGGATATATTGGTCCCAATATTGGTCAATATTGGCGCCTGACTGGGGCGCACAAAAAGCCAAGATATATGCCAACCAATTTGATTGGCTCTCCTATCAAAACCAGTATTGGCATACAGCCTTTTTTACTGGCATTCAATGGCACTCAATGGCTACTCAATATCTTCCACCCAAGCTCACTCACTGGTTGTTGTATCACGGCTATCCCGCCAAGCTCACTGGCCATCCAATATCTTGTTTCCATGCTTATTCACTGGATATTTACAACTGGCATCCAGCCAGATTTATCGGCTACCCAGTATTTCCAATCCAATCTTGCCCAGTGGTTCTGCATTATTGGCATCCAGCCACAGCAATTGGCAATCCGGCAAATTATAGTGCTGAATATTTCAATAATCAGTACTACGTCTAGTTGCTATTTCGTGCTATGACTAATAGGCAACTACAAAGCCATCCCATGAATATGCAGTGCTGATATTTTTCGTGTAGCTTTTTATTGAAATAAAGCATGCTGAGAATATCCATGCACAGAAAATAATACAGCTGAAAAGCTCATTGCATGGTGATTTATTAGGTGTGCATGGATTACAGGGAATGAAAAAATTTAGGCAGAACTCTTAGACTTCAGTGCTGTTTTTGCGTCCCTTGGCAAGGTGTTCTCAGGTCCCAGGTTGGAGGAAGGCGCTGAGTTCATCGCAGCTTCTTTTGTGGTCGGTTGTAGGGGCAGCAGCTCCCAGCAGTCTTTAAAGATAGGACTTGAGCAGCGTGCATAACAATGTATTTCCTTTAGCAGATGGCACCTGGAAATAAAAGCAACATTCATAATCCCATTAAGAGAGAAAACTTTTGGAAAGTGGAAGTACAGCTAGACCGTGGAGTAAAAATGCAAAATAAAGCACCACCTGTTGGCCCTCAGGCAACTTTCTTGTCTGGTTTACTCAGGTTGAAATAAGCTGCATACTCGGTGAGGCCGGCCATATTAACTTGGTTACATTGGTTGCGACATCTGGCAGTGCAAGGCTTCCCATGTGGATGTGTTGTTGACGCTGAAAACATAAAACAAATGATTACGTTATCTATTTGTTAAACGGTAGTCAGTGCTTACCCCCTTCTACTTGTAGTGCCTTTGTGATCGAACACCTGTAGAAGAAAGACGTCGTCATAACTGCATGCTTCAGATCAATCGCTTTCCTTTGAATAGTTTTCGTTAGTGTAGATTGCCGCAAGAACTAAAAGAAACTACAAAGAAAAAAGAGACGCAAAAAATGGTAGTCGCACTCCGACCGCGGCTGCTAAAGTTAGTGTACACCGCTCATTACTGCAAACAGAACATTTTAAAATTTCTCAAAGCTGCAGCCAAAACAACGTACTACACAGATGCTTCGGGGTTTGTATGATATACTCAAATTGAAAAAATAAAGAAATCCGTAGCTTAGCATCACGTTTGTTGTGGAAACAAGTTTGTACGTGTGGTAAAGTATAAGAACTATGGTAGCAACTGTAAATAAGAATCCCCTTTTCAGAATATTTTTCATAGAATTCTTCGAGCGGACAGTAGAAGCTCTTGCACGTAGAAGATAAAGTGTCATGTTTCAGGCAAGCCCCGTTTTTTCGGCGCGATATAGCAATCAATAATTGTGGATAAGTACATTTTTGGACGAAAAGTTTTTTTTATTATTTCCGCAAAAAATCAAATTTAGCAGTAAGAATAAGTGCGTCGGCAGATCTTCTTTCCGGACGCTTTTAGTTTTCTACAAGTTATAGTAAAACTGCGCCTGCTGGCTATTTTATGACACTTCTACTACTCGCGATTAGCGCAGGAGAAAGATCAAACACGAAAATAAGCTAAAAGCCGTTTAGACCATTCCAAACGCTCATTCATAACGGCAAATTACAATATTAAATATTCGCTCGCAACTAAAAATCATGTTCCAGAAAGCTCAACTTAACCATGAGTTGAATATAGTATGTAAAAGAAATTGATCACTTAGAACCAGAACACGCGCGATGAAGCTGTAACCTGAAAATCACACAAAACACTTATCATGTTTTACAGGGCCACATTTTTATTTTGCAATACAAATTGGCCACCTACGCGCCGTAAATTTTGTCTTTGTGACCAGAGTTTATGCATACAAAATAGTGCGCTGAAAATACAATTCAGAATTGACTAGCGTATTGTGGTCCAAATAAATGGCTTTCTGTTCTTGCAAGCATACCGGTTATTGACATGATGATCAAGGCTGACAACATACAGCACCAAATCATGCAAAAAAAAGGTATCTTACCGTAAGGCTAGCGCACATTCGCAGACCTCAGTTGCAACAATCAAAAATGAATGTTGCCAGGCAAAGTACATCCCAGTGATCTGATGCTTTATTACACCTGGTAAGAAAAAGTAGCGATCTTAGAACGAGACAAAACAAGAAATAATCTCAGAAAGCTCAGTTCAGTTATGAACAAACAATTTAAAATGCTGGTGATACTCACAGATATCCTCTTTCAGGCATGGTCATTAAAACGAATTGGAACTTTCACATGGCTTGGGTTTTTGGTTCTGCTGTCCAAAGCTGCGGGAGCTCGAGCAGCTCGAGCGGGTGGCGATTGTATGGCCGGCCGGACGCCTCTGAATCAACCGCTTGTGTCGAGTTTCGAGGCACGGTTGGAAGGGGGCAGAAGGGTAGTTGTGTTTTCTCTCTTTTTTTGTGCTTGAGATCTGTCCAAAGAGGAGGCATAAAGCTCGAAAGGCGGTGAGAGAAATGAAAGAGGACCGCGCGAGCCCAGAAGGCTGCCAGCCAGGAAAGTTGACTCCCCCCACCCCTCCCCACGTCCCATCTCCCTTTCCCCCGGACGCCAAGAGTGCCGCCGGCATAACCCGCGTCCGGTATCCCCCCCCAAAAAATATCCCACAGATCCTAGAAGAAGAAGTTGGCGGGAAGGAAGGGAAGAGTGCGGGGGAGTAGACGGGGGGGGGGGGGGGGGGCATTGTGAGCAACGCATGCCTAGCCGGGAGGAAAGAAAGGGCAGTGAAGGTCGCTGTCCTTCCGCGATGACTGCTTCACAGGGAGAAAAGGCTACAAGAGGTGAAGTTGAAAGCAGTTTGGAAAATTGCTTTAGTCAAGGCCCTCGGGCGGTGAGGCGACAAAAGGGCGAGAGAATGGAAACCATATGTTTTTTGCGTCAAGCATGTGAGGAGGAATGAGCAGAGTTTTGCCCTCGGCTTCGCTAAAACAACGAGAAGTGCGTTCGGAGTTCTTTGGTCGCCTCGGCTGCTGGCTCGGTAACGTTTTCAGTGGCGTGATAATCTCGCTACATTTTTTTTTGTTAATGCGAAATGCGTTTTATCTATGTGTTTCAGTAATAATCACATACGTATAACAATCTTCAGTTTTCACGGAATCATTCTCGATTCGAACAAATGGACATAATTTTTTTACTAAAGCTGGCACACAGGTTCATGACGGAGTGCTCTTGAAACGTCATCACGCGCAACTGAGCGATGCAGCAGCCCGTATACTTGCTGTATTCCTATTAAGGAAAAGAAAAGCGAAAACGACCATAACTACGGGAACTTCAAGGTTAAAATTCCCATGTTATTGAGTTTTATTTTTTTTTCAAATCAGGTCGACGTTTAGAGCAAGAAAAAATCCGCATAGAACTAAGCGTGGGCATATAAAGCAGCAAGAGATACAAAATACTCGACGAGCTAAGATCTGAAGAACTAAATTGGCAGTAAAGAAAGAATAGAAAGAAAGCAAAGGTCAACATTAAAACTATATCTACGAACTTGGAACAAGGTGTAGTCCTCAGAAAGAAGCGTGGTAAAATCATCTTTCAGCCCGCGGAAGCTGCGCTTGTAAAAGCGGCAGAATATTTCAGAGGAAACCTAATTCTCAATCATGTGTTAGATTCTTCGACAGTGATGTTCTCTAAAAATGCCCCAAAACTGCTTAAATAACGCACTCGCATTACTTTTAATATATATATGAATTGCTATTAGCTATCTGGTTGACACGACGGGATTGAATTGTTTAGTTCTCTGGAGGGAAACGCCTTCAGTGCGGTGATTATATGGTTGGATAATAAGGCATAGAATGCCTGAAAAATAGTTTCTGATCAGTGCTTAGGAGTACGCTGTGAAAAGCTGTAGTCAAATGCATCATTGTGAGCCATGCATTGCAGCTTTCGAACAAAAATAACTATTATGCAATTTCAATTTTGTTACCATATATGCTGGCGACACATGAGCGCGCATTCATTGCACTGTAGGTAATTGTTTTATATTTTTATTTTTTTCGTTTGCCTCGCCAAATGTAGTGCTGTTGATTTTTTTTTATTATCTTCCACATGCACACAACGTTTTGGCAGTGTGCGATTTACGTCGCATTAGAATACGAACCATTCCAGTGCAGTTCAGATTTCTTTTCTTGTCAAGTGAATTAGCTAGACATAGCGTAGAATATATGTTGCGTGTATTTTTTCTTTGAGTTGAAATGTTTTATGCGCTGCTACACCGATGGCCAAAGTCGTTCAGTCTTTATTTGTCTATTGCTGAAGCCCACAGCAGAACGCTAAAGTGTACAGGAATAAGATGCAAATTTGTGTTTAGTAGATATTAGAACTCGAAGGCCTTGAAAGCAGCCCACATATCTGTCTATAAGAACAGCTAGTACTGAGGCGTGGTATAGTCGGTGCTGATGCTGAATGCTGGAAACAGCTAGCGTAATGGCGAATCATGCAGTGAGTGTTTGATTGGCTAGCGCGATCGAACTCTCCCACCTCTGTTATCGCTGGAACATATGTAGGGTTTCTCTCTATTGCGTAAAACAAGGCGGAAATAATGATGCTAGGCGTGCGTGTTTCCAATCATGGACAAACGTTTACAGGATGTGGATTCACCGGATATATTCGATCGTTTCTGCATTTACTATCCAAACGTAGCCACTGGTGTTTGTTCAAGCGACTCACACGTTCTGTTGCGTTCTTCGTATTTGAGTATACCTTGCGTTTCTTGACTGCGCAGGTGGTTTTTCGCGGACACGCATCTATTAAACGCTTGCTTGTCAGATGTGTGCTCGAGCGTGTGCGTATTCTTGTGCACTCGTATGCGTATACATAGGCCCATGGAACGAAATCCCGTGCTCGAGAGTTGTTGGGATGGATCTGTGCACTGATGTGTCTATCACTTTCAATCACCCTGGTTTGACGAGCTCAGAAAAACAAATCGTCTCCACCGGGAATCGGACTCCTAGCCTAGCTAGCGCTTTAACCAACTGCGCTAAACTCTGGATCGCGAACCTAGCACCATACGTAATAATCCTTGTCTACCGTGATGATAGCGACGAGAATGACGCTGCAATTGGTGATAATGACAATGATGACAGTATCAATGGTAATGAAGCTGCGTTTAGTTGGTAACCATAATGATACGTGATGCACCGTATGCAGCATCATTAATCTCGCCTTTGCAAATTTCTGCAGTGTAGATTCACTTGGCTAAAGTTTGGAACACTATCTGTGTTAGCTACGTCCACGCGTGATCGACATCCGGCCCTCTAGTCTGCAGGAATTGTTTCGAAGATATTATATGCAGAGTTTTACATAACAATTAATCGTGCCTAAAATTGTAAATAAGAGTACTCTACCAAAATTGTCAATATAATCCCAGGTCATCTGCAGCAATTAGTGAATCAAGGAAATTATATTCAGAAAAATACATTCTACATTTTCCGTGATGGGCGCTTCTGCGCATTTTGTGTGGTCAGCTCAGTCAAACTATTTTAGGACAATCTGTACATTAATCCCAAAAACATTATATATATGGTGGCCCAAATTACGTATGGCGTATTATTATCTTCTACAGTTTAACGTAAACTGATGTCCCGGCCAGCGAAAAATTTAGTTGGAACGAAATTAGTCCAAAAAGAGTTATATTGGGATATATGCACATTGAAAAATGTCTGTATCGGTCAGAGCTGCTTTTACTGTTTTTTTAGCGCCGCCGCAGCCTGTGCAATGGTGACCAGCCATCAAAGCTCATTAGACAATATTGACTACTAGAAACCACGATATATACAATATTGGAATGCCACCAAATCTGATGGCACATGTTCATGTTGAGCCATCCAGATTGGCAGAACATTATCGCCCAACCTATGCCATTAGGATGCAATGCTGGCTAGCCATCACAGTCCATCGAACAATATTGAACAATATAATGCAATATGTATACATTGTTGGCAGGCCGCCACGACAGGCGGGTCACTATTGACCAATATATGCCAAGATTTTATTATAGCTGACAAGACAACCATAATGGCCGGACAATATTAACCAATTTAGGCCATTATATGTGCAATGCTGGCCAGCCATCAAAGCTCATTACACAATATTGACCACTATAAACCAAGATATATGCAATGTTGGGATGCCACCAAAGCTGGTGGGGCAATATTGACCAATGCATGCCAAGATATATTCAATGTTAACAAGACAACCATAATGGCAGGACAATATTAACCAAGCTATGCCATGATATGTCCAATGCTGGTTAGCCATCACAGTCCATCGAGCAATATTGACCACTAAAAGTCGATCTGTATACATTGTTGTCATGCCAGCATGACTGTCAGAACAATATTGACCAATGCATGCCAATATATATTCAATGTTGACAAGGCAGCCATAATGGCAGAACGTTATTGTCCAACCTACGCCATGATATGTGCAATCCTGGCCAGCCATCAAGGCTCATTAGACAATATCGACCAGTAGAAACCAAGATATTACAATATTAGGAAGCCACCAAAGTTGGTTGGACATTATTGACCACTGTATGCCTAGATAAATTCAATATTGAGAAGCCGTTGTTATTTACCGGGCAATATTCACCAGGTTATACCATGGTGTGGAAGATATTCAATTCAATTCAATTCAATTTATTTGCCATCCTGGTACAATGATGGCGGGAGCCCGGGGTAAAAGCTGCCATTTGACAGCTTGACAGAGCCACGGGCCCCCACTTTGGCAGCACCACAGTAGTCAGGCATATAAAAAGCACATGTCATGTGAATTTAAACACAAGGTAAGGACACATTGAAATAATAAATACAGCTCTTGTCAGTGTACAGTTATGAACGCAAAGTACACAATGAAAACAAGCAGGTAGAAGCCCACACTTATGGCGAGAATTAGATGGCATTCTCGAGGCATTGCAGATGAAGCTATGTGATGTTAAGAAGATAGTGAGAGACCGGAAAGCGTGGCGTGACATGGTCCATAGGGTCACGAAGAGTCGGACACGACTGAACGCCTGAACTGAACTAATGGCGAGAAAAAAAAGAAAAAAAGGATGAGGAAACATTGAGATAATAAATACAGCTCGTGTCAGTTTACAGTTATCAACGCAAGGTACACAATCAAAACAAGCAGATAGAAGCCCACACTTACGGCGAGTAAAAAAAGAGACACACAAAAAAAGCAGGTTAAATCAGTCATGAAGTCAGTCATATTGGCAAACCATTGTAGCTGGTTGGCCAATAAAGACCAGGCTGTCTGATTGTGTATAGAATAATGGCAAGCTGTTCAATATGCACGGGCATTATTGACCGCGTTTAGCCGGTTGAATGCCAATAACGGATATGGGTGATGTTCACTGGGCCTATAATGATTACGTTATAGCACGGCTGCACATTATTGGTAGCTCATTCGCACCATTGGGGCACTTGTGGGCTAGTAGTCCCCAATCAATCCCCAATATTGGGCCGATGGCTGGTGCTGCCTGGGACATGGCCGGCGACTCAACGGGCGTAGGAAATGGGTCGGTTGTCTTGTGTGCGCCAGGGGTTGGAAGACTGTGGCTGTAATCGACGGCGGAGACCGGGACGGCAAGGGGGGATTGTAGGCTGCTGAGGTTGCTGATCTCCCTGAGGCTCGTACAGGAGGGGAGGCCGGCTATATACAGGGGCGACAGGGGGTGGTGGCCGCACCAAAACATCAGCGTACGTGAGAGGAGCAGCCACCAGGGACTGCTGAGGAGGTGAAGGCAAAACCTCAGCGACCTGCTCTTGTATAACACGCTGAAGGGTGGCATTGAGCGGCGGCGCAGGCGCAGGTGCTTGGGGGCAGGTAGACAAAGAGAGCTGGTGTGCGACTTCTCACGAACAAACTGTTGAATCTGCTGAATGAGCGACTGCTGGCCCAGGGCACCGTCCCCGGATAGAGCCAAGCTGGAGAGGGTGGCCTGCTGAAGGCCAGCACGTCGCGTGGAAAGCCGCCTTTTGCGTAGCTCATCGAAGCTTTGGCAGAAGCTGATAACATCGGACACAGCTTGGGGATTTTTGGCGACGAGCATCTGGAAGGCGTCATCGTCAGTGCCTTGCATAATGTGCCAGATCTTCTCGGCGTTGCTCATGGTAGGATTGACACGCTTGCAGAGGTCGACGACATCTTCTATGAAACTGGTGAAGTTCTCGCCGGTTTGGTGTGTCCGACTTTGCAAACGTTGCTCGGCGCGAAGCTCGTATAGTGGGAAGGCCAAAAACTTCGGTCAGGCTGGTCTTGAGAGCCGGCCAGGTAGGGATGTCACGCTCATGGTTGCGAAACCATAGATTGGTAACGTCGCTGAAATAAAAAATGACGTTTCTGAGCTTCACGTTGTCGTCCCACTTGTACGCACTTATGCGTTCATACGATGCTAACCAGTCTTCTACATCCGTGTCATCGGTGCCGCTGAAGATGGCTGGGTCTCGTTCACGTGCGGCACCGCGACAGATGACAGGCGATGGGATTGGTGGTTGGTTGGCGGTCTCAGGCATTGCGGACGTGGTAGGCAACTCTTGGCTGCGAAGCTCCATGCTGAAGGGATTGCTGTCACCTCCACCACTTGTAATAGGAGTCCTTGAACAGGGTGCTGTGCCATCAACAGTCAATGAAACGTCCTGCGATCAGTCGTTGCATTTCTGTAAGCGCACGCCCGAGCGTCGGAGAGAGAGCTTCGTTGTCGTTTTCTTTCCTGACAGTCACGCGTGTTGAACAAGGTTGTCGTTCTCTTCAGAGCATCAGGCGCTGAACATATCAGAGCCAAATACCTGTTTTACAATACTTTTATTGTTGTCAAAGTACGTAAGTGCAGCAGCCTCCCACTTACTGGATTCACAGTTTAGATTACTTTAATATATCTTAGAATAGCTTCGTGAAAGTACACTTTAACTTGCCCTGTGAAGAGCATCGCAACGCGTCACCACCCTGTCTCTTCATAGTATATTCAGACCCAATGCTGTTAAATGAGCCCGTCAAATGCATTGTGGTTTTAAATCGCGGTGTACTTGATGGTTTCCAAGTCGTGCAAAAACGTTTTATAGCCCTTGTAAGACGACCGCGAAAACATGGCATATTATCTCTCAAAGTGAATATGTTCATGTTTTCTGCCCTTTGTGCAGAAAGCGAAGCGAAAGACCATCGAGATCAAACATCCGCTTCTCTGTCAACCACTATTTGGGCGACTAAGCGCCGCTGTGTATTCAAAGAAGTAACGGTTTCGCCATTATAGAGATGTTCCTGGTTCCACAATCCACTAATTTTCTAGTGTTCAATGCGGCATGTATCAAGATTTGTGTATTGTGTGCGGTCGGTGGTTTATCAGATTCCTCTTACGTGCCAAAAAATCTACATCGGACAAATCGGACAGTGTTTAAATGTTCGCCTGAAAGAACATCAGAAGACATCACCAGCAGTGTAGAAACACTGCACCGAGTGCGGAAAGAAAGATTAAAAGGAAAGTAAGACGATCTTTGTGAGAACCGAGGTGCTGTACCGACACCGCCTTCACCGCACAAGGAACATTAGGGAAGCATTTTCATCAACAAAAACATAAGCCCGTGCATCAGTCAGCCCTCCATTACGTTGCATAGATCTGGTTCATAGACAACATGTGATGTGCATTAGGTGATGCATATAGCATCCTGTACACTGTAATCTTAGATTGATTATCTCTTATTTTTACTGGAGATGCGCTGTGTTTCTAGGTGTTATATATATATATGTTCATTCTGATAAGTTTCAGTTGCGAGACAGTGCTTGTGTTTTGTACTTCCTCCTCGGTCGTCACTGTTTGCGCTGTATATTTCCTCAAGATGCAGTGCCCATGGTCTTGCACAAGGCTGGACAAAACAACGGTTGACATACACCTCTACAAAAGTTTTTTTTATTGCCTGTCAACAGACAAATGCAATCAAATGAAAAGTGTGTACGGGGTGAGTGACGAGTACGTACAGGTTCTTCAATATACGCACAAAGCGTTGACTGAATTCTTTCTGATATTGCGACCAATTCAATCAAATCTCTTCCCAGTCTCAACTGAAAACTGGCACCTCAATAAATGGTCTTACCTTCTAAACATTAGGTCGGCTAACGACCAACTATTGAAACAAATATCATAAGTAAATATTAACATGGCATACGCTCCGAAACGGGTTGGATTTCGGGAAATATGAGAAATCTCATTAGGCGGCTTCATAACATGTTAAGCTGTCCCTCTTTTGCGGCTCTCTTCCGATGTCGTAGACATTATTGTTTTCGTGATCTGTGACAAAGTTTTACTACGGTATGAAGGAGCACTAGACAAGGGTAAAAACGGGGACGCTCATTTCGCAGGTCCAGCGAACGTTTAGACAAGTGAACTTGTCTTCGTCTGGTCAACTTGTCCACTTGTCGAAACGCTGGCTCGACCTGCGAACTGAGTCATCCCCCCTCTACCCTTGTTCAGTGCTCTTTCATGCCATGTAAACCTTCTTCTTCCTTTCATTCTATCTGAAAGTTTTACTATGTGATTTATATAATCATCCTTTATCCTTAACAAACCCAAGACATGAATATTTAGCTACGCATGGCGGGACGCGAAAACTTGTAGCTAAATAACTTAGCGCTGGGTACCTAAGCAAAGAAACCACAACTTTGAAGCGCTTAACACAGCTGCCAGGACAAGGTGTTGACGAGAGGCAGGTCCTAAGAGCATTATAAGGCTGTGCCTTAACATTCACGCCGTCCCTGTAATCCTGTTTTTCCTGCCGACTATATATTCATCACGAGGCACGCGTTCGGACACATGTTTGAATAATTATGGTCATCCTTGTTCACAACGTGCATACCATATGTAAGGCCGCAGTGAAAAGCGACTCGCACATGGAGTCGATCTGGCGGTCGAACCCCCCACGCGCCGAGGCCAAGGAGCGAGCGCTGTTGTTGTTTTTTTTTCTCCTTTTCTCCCCTTTTCGTGGGTGCGGGCGCGCGGGCGCGCGGGAGGCTTGGTTTGTTTCGCCCCTTCGCCCCGAGGCGTCGCCAAGAAGCGAACGGCAGACGCATCCTTATTAGCCGGGAACAATAGCAGCACGCTTGTGCGAATCGCTTTACGGCCAGCTCGTCCAGCGATGTCCCTCCTTGGCGCCAAGCATGGGTGCGGGGAGACGCCGTTAATGAAGCTTTTTGCACTGCCACAGCGCTCACTAAATGTCCTGCAGAAGGCGACATTAGGCACGACCCTTGGCCCTCCCAAGTAGGCAATCAGCCCAGCGGCCTCCCGCTGTGTCGCGAGACATTGGGTCCGAGCAACAGCGACTGTACACAGCTCTGGGACAGTGCTCCCCCCTTTCCTCGAACTGGACGGCTGGGTGGCCTAGTCTCCAGATCCCCCGCGGCGTTTCTTTCACAAAGGGGCCAGCTGCAGGGTCGCGTCGCAAACACGCTGAGGAGGGGAGGCAAAGAAAGGCGCCGTGTGAGAGGGTTTGGGTACCAGCGAGTGGAGAGAGTGTGTGTTTTGAATGTTGTATTTTTATTTGGCGTAATTAAGGACCTGGTTCCAAGATTATTCCTAACCCACGGGGATTGTGGCATGTTTTTAAATAGTTTGATTGGCTGCTTCATTTTCGGGGCGGATCACCTAAGGTGACCGCCCTTGTGTATTTGTTGATGTCTGGTATCAAAAAGCGGTCCTCGCACCATGTTCGACAGTCAAGATTGAGGCTCCTTGCTTAGCACGTATTTACACCCCCTAGGCTTTAACCGAAACGCTCGGTAGGAAAGTAAGGGCCTGTAAAGTGACTTCTCTGTGTGAGAGTCTTCATTTTCTTTTAAGTTACAGTTGTCTGAGTGACTTGGTGCTGTAACTTTGCCTATGTATACTATTTTGCTTCTGTAAATATATATATCTCCTCCTGACCATCATCAGATTGTCGTCTACTGTTTCCTCACTGCCTGTCGAAGAGAGCTAAACATCACTGGCCCAGCACGACAGGGTTCGGCAACCAGCGACCACGAGCATCACCCAGAGCACCCAGGCCCTGGGAACCCACTAGGCAACAAGCGTCCGCACGTCCAGCCAGAAGCAGCAAAGTGATCCAGGCCCCGAACCAGAGGGAGCGTTCTGGGGAAGGACTCCGACGAGGCTGCGGCACCAAGGGACGGAGGCCCCAACTGGCGACACCAGCACGGGTAAGCGGGATTTCTTGCGCTTTGTTGAAGTGGCTTTGGCTCAAGTGTAAAGTGGCGTATGGTTTTAACACGGAGCATGATGGTGAGCGTAGGCGAGAGAGAGACAGGGGGAGATATAACAGATGACAGCGAGCAGTCGCAGCAAGCGACAACTCAGCCTGTAGCAGGAGCGCTACATGAAGTAGCGGAGATGTCGGTATCCGATGCGGTTGCAATTCGCCGCATGGAACTAGATTTTGAGCTGGAAAAATTGAAAATTCTTTCACAGGAACGCCTAGAGTTACAGAAACTTGGGCTAGATCCAGCGGTTGCAATGGCGATAGCGGGAAGCGGGCAGACAGACGTCTGTAAGGCCAGACCTTGACGATCAGCGTCGAATGGGGCCCGATCCAGTCTCCCAATGCGCTAAAGTCCTTAAGGGACTGAAGCTGCCGTGTGACGCGGAGGTGCCGTTATGGTTCGAGGAAGTCGAGAGAATTTTCACGACGTTCAAGGTGCCAAACGAAAGCCGCGTTCACTTAATCATGCCAGCACTAGCTGAGCGTGTCAGGTACCTTCTCCGTAATCTCGGGGACGATGAGTGTGGCAGCTACGAGTCGGTAAAAACAGCCGTTTTAAAGGAGCTGAAGCTTAACCCCTCATAATACCTCGAACGCTTTGAGCGCGCGACGAAACGCCTCGATGAAACTTGGGCGCAGTTCACCTCGCGGACTAAGACATACTTTCAGTTCTACCTTCGATGACGGTACGTACAAACCAAAGACGACCTGGTATCATTGATCATCGCAGATCGCATAAAGGGTAGCTTGAGCTCTGAGGGCTTAGAGTATGTGCGTCTTCGTGAGGAGGAGAGGTGGCTAAAACCGGATGAAATATCCTACGTTCTCCAAACGTTCCAACAGGCTAAGGGCAAGGGGCGCGCAGCGAAACAAATTGTTGTGTATGCGGAAAAACCGAAGGGACCCCCGCAAGCGGCGAACAATGATAGCAAACGACAATTCAGTGTTATGAGTGCCGCGCATCTGCCTACCGAGCCAAGGAATGCCCTCGCGCTTCACAAAACGTGCAGAAGAAGGAGAAACGAGCTCGAGCTCTAAAAGTAGCTGTGGCCAACGTAGAGGCATGCGAAACACCGGCGTCAGTAACCTCCCAGACAACCCTAGTAGCAGAGATGAAAACGCCCCAGTCACTCGACTAGGTACGCAAATCGAAGCTACAGCAGGTGGAGATTGAGTGCGCAAGGATACCGGCGACAGCTATAATTGATACCGGTAGCGAGATAACCGTGGTTAGGGAAGGCCTCGTGCCAAGTATATGTCGGGAGCCATCCGGCTCGATAAAGCTAGCTTCGGCTTTTGGAATGACGGTTAACTCAAAACTGGTCACTCTTGCGGTAAGCATCAGGCGGCCCACCACACACATAGCAGGGCCCGAGGCAGTAGACATTGTATGCGCGCTTTCTGATAAGCTGTCGGAGGGAGTGGATTGTTTGCTCTCCAGGGAGGATTGGGAACTGCTTTCGGAGATAGACAGTCGTTACGAGGCACTTGTTATGAATAAGGCCTGCCCTCTGTCTGAAGCAGTTAACGCGTCTGTCACCATGGCGGAGCAGAGCGCAAAGCTGAGCTCTACATCACACGAGGAGCAAGCGGCGGGACCTGAGGCAGACAAACTAATGTGTGGTGAGCAGAGTGTGGCGACGGAACAGCCCTGTGAAGTAGATCTGGAAGAAAGTGAGAAGGAATATGTAATCTCGATCCAGGATGACGCGGACGCAGCCATAAAGCAGCGCCAGGTATTCAGATCCGACCAAGTATCAGAGACGAAACCTTAAAGAAAGCGTGGGCTGACGCAAAGGCAGGGAAGGCAGGCCTGTTTGTTTCAGACGGCTGGTTGTATCGCTGAGACTCAATCTCCGGTAGCAATGTGAAGCAGCTTGTGCTCCCCCTTAGCAGGCGTGAAGAGGTACTCGGCCTTGCGCATGAGTCCCTTTGGGGAGGCCATTTGGGGACACGGAAGACAAGGACCAGAATTAAGTACAGCTTTTTCTGGCCAGGCTTAGAAGGGGACGTAACGCGACACTGCAGGACATGTCACGGCTGTCAGGCCCGCTCAGACAGGCGAATTAAAGATAGGGTTCCTATCACACCTCTCACCAGACCCGACCATCCGTTTCAGGTCATAAATGTCGATATAATCGGGCCGCTCGATGTTCCGTCGAGCAGGGGTCATAGGTATGCTCTCTGTCTCGTTGACTTGTGCACGCGGTGGCCGGAGGTAGTCTGTTTGCGATCCCTAACCGCTAGAGCAACATGCGACGCCTTGCTTACGATTTTCAGCCGCACAGGCATACCTGAGGTAGTCTGTTCAGATCAGGGAACGAACTTCACGGCGCAGCTGACGCGTGAGATGTTAGCAAGACTGAGATGCGCACCGCGTTTTTCGACTCCTAAGCATCCGGAGAGCAACGGGACAGTGGAAAGGTGGAACCGCGTTTTGGAGAACATGTTTTTCCATGTTATTGAGAAAGATCCCAAGAACTGGGATAGACTGGTCCCGTTCGTTCTCTGGGCGTACAGGGAAGTCCCCCATGACACTACAGGCGTGGCGCCGTTCCGGCTCTTATTCGGTAGAAACCCTATCGGACTGCTAGCAATTCTGCAGCGAACATGGACAGGCCAGCAACCCCTGCCGAACACACTCAGGGAAGAACCCGCGAAGTATTTGCGACAGCTACGCGAGCAGCTGGAAGTAGCAGCAGAAGTAGCGGGTTTGACGGCGAGCGCACGTCAGGGAAGTTACGCGCAGGCGTATAACAGGCGCGCAGGGAGCAAGACGTTTGTCGTCGGAGACCAGGTATTGCTCTTTGACACAGACCCTGGCAGTAAAATGGCGCCCAAATGGCTCGGTCCATTCGTCGTAACCGCGCAAGAGAGGCAGAACTCGTACAGAATCGACAAGGGAAAAAAGGCTACAGCGATAGTGCATGCGAACAGGCTGCGACCCTACTACACACGTGTCAGCCATGTCGGAGTAGTTTTCGAGGAAGACGAGGAGTTTGGTGACATCGAGTACGCCCCTCGGTCTGTGCCTGAGAGATGTGGTGGTTGCCTGATAGATGCGGAGAAACTCGCACACTTACCTACTCAGGACCGCTTCGAGGTCTCGGAGGGGTTTGCCGCTTACGCTGATTTGTTCAGCGAAACGCCGGGAGTCGCACGAACTGGGGCACGTAAGATAGAGCTGCATGAAGGCCACCAGCTCAAACGCACTTTACCATATCGCGTGTCGGAGTTATTAAGGAGTGAGGTGAGCCGCCAGGTAAACGAGTTGCTAGACCTCGGGCTGGTGTATCCGGTGGAAAGCGAGTGCGCCCATCCCATTGCATGCGTGGGTAAGAAGGATGGATCGGTGCGCATGTGTGTTGACTATCGCGCTTTAAACGCAGCGACGCGCACGGATGCATTTCCAATGTCACCCCCTAAAGAGCTCATCATGAGGGTGGGCCGCGCTAGGTATATCACTCTTATCGACTTGCGACGCGGATACTGGCAGGTGCCGGTAGCTCCTGAGAGCCAACATCTGACCGCCTTCGTAACTCACGAGGGACAATATGCTTGGCGCGTCATGCCGTTCGGGCTAAAGAACGCCGCGGCCACCTTTCAGCGGATAATGAACACCCTCCTCTCGAAACATCAGGCTTATGCGGCCGCATACCTCGACTACATCGCCATTTTCTCTTCCTCGTGGACTGAGCACTTGTGGAAATAATTTTTGATTTCTTTCGCGACGCCACGCTTAAAGTGAGCCGGGAAAGGTGTCAGGTCGCACAGGCCCACATCAAGTACCTAGGACACATACTGGGAGGCGGAACCCATGGGCCCGACCCAGGAAAGATATCGGCCATTCGTGGGCTCGTGCCCCTCGCAACAATGAGACAGCTACGGAGTCTGCTAGGTTTATGTGGGTACTACCGCGATTACGTTGAAGGATACGCCGAGGTGGCCGCACCACTCACGTCTTTGACGAGGTGAGGTGTACCTAACACGATTTCGTGGAGCCAGGAAGCGCAAACCGCGCTCGACAAGCTCAAGTCAGCTCTGTGCGAAGCTGCATCGCTTAACACCCCCGACATTAAAAGGCTATATTGGCTGTTCACCGACGCATCCGCCGTTGCAGCGGGGGCTTGTTTGGCGCAGATGGGAGACGAGGGACGGGAAAGGCCGATAGCGTTTGCCAGCCACCGATTCATGTCAACGCAGACCCGCTGGTCTACGATCGAGCGGGAAGCATTCGCCATTATCTGGGCACTAAAGAAATTTGATCATTGGGTGTACGGGGCAGAAATTAACGTGATGTCTGACCAGAAGCCCCTCTCCTATCTCACTACTAGTACGCCTCATGGGGCAAAACTCGCGCGATGGGGGCTGGCCCTACAGCGCTACAATGTGACGGTGACCCAGTGGAAAAGGTCAAGCAATGGTAACGCCGACGCGTTAACCCGTGTCCCCAATGTGACTTGGGGCGTAGAGCAAGCACACGCTTGAGCCATGGCTTTCGGCGACTCGTGAATGTTCTCGCGTACCCGGTGCAAGGTGTGATGTGAACGGTGGAGTGCGCGTGAACTTGGGATGAGGACATCCAATTGCTCGCGCGCGGGACTTTCGCGAACACTGTCCGGTCCGCCGATGCGAATGTGTGATTTGTTCTGTGTTATACCCATCTTGTGTCGCGAGATTGATTTGGTGTTCCATTCACGTGCGAAGTGTCTTACATGTTTTGTTTTCTTCGCGGGTTGGTGCGGCCTTTGTTGTATTAGGCTGAAATGAGCGTATTCCAAGCTCATTTACCCTCTTAGGAGGGACGTGTAAGGACGCAGTGAAAAGCGACTCGCACGTGGAATCGAGCTGGCGGTCGAACCCCCCACGCGCCGAGGCCAAGGAGCGAGCGCGGTTGTTTTTTTTTTCTCCTTTTCTCCCCTTTTCTTGGGCGCGGCGCGCGGGAGGGTTGGTTTGTTTCGCCCCTTCGCCCCGAGGCGTCGCCAAGAAGCGAACGGCAGACGCATCCTTATCAGCCTGGAACAACAGCAGCACGCTTCTGCGAACCACTTTACGGCCAGCTCGTCCAGCGATGTCCCGCCGTGGCGCCAAGCATGGGTGCGGGGAGACGCCGTTAATGAAGCTTTTTGCACTGCCACAAGCGCTCACTAAATGTCCTGCAGAAGGCGACAATAGGCGCGACCCTTGGCCCTCCCAAGTAGGAAATCAGCCCCGCGGCCTCCCGCTTTGTCGCGAGACATTGGGTCCGAGCAACGGCGACTGTACACTGCTCTGGCACAGTGCCCCCCCTTTCCTCGAACGGGACGGCTGGGTGGCCTAGTCTCCAGATCCCCCGCGGCGTTTCTTTCACAAAGGCGCCAGCTGCAAGGTCGCGTCGCAAACACGCTGAGGAGGGGAGGCAAAGACAGGCGCCGTGTGAGAGAGTTTGGGGACCAGCGAGTGGAGAGTGTGTGTGTTTTGAATGTTGTATTTTTTTTGCGAAGTTTATTGCCTCAGGGCATAAAAGGAATGTTATGATGGATGAAGGGTGTGGTAAAATAAATGAAAAAAGGTTGGCTGATGCAATGAAATCGAGGAGTGAACGATGATGCGGTCCCAGTGTCCAAACAGCATATGACTGCGGATTATGGGGGGAGAGGCCAGCTGCCACCAGGTGCCGGATCCGCGTTGGCTTCAACGCTGGACAATCCCACAGTAGGTGATGGATGTCAGCTTCTATATTTCTTGACTTGCAGATGGGGCACCCAGGGTGTGGATATAAATACCGAAATTGTGACCACTTTCGGATCACTGCTGGTGTTAGGGCCACCCCAACTCTAATCCTCCAAAGCGCCACCTCCTCTGCACGGGTTAGACCGCGGGGGAGGCTTACCGTACACGGAGGTATAAGAGCACGTGTACGGCGCCGGAGGTGCTCCTTTCTTGTTAAAAGCAGGGTGGCATTGTCCAATTTTATGAGGTTTGGCGATGTCGATGTTGAGTTTGAAAGGCGGGTCGCAGAATCTAATTGGCTTTGAGCACTTAAAAGGTCACGCGGGGTCCATTCAATACGAATTGGATTTGGTATGCGAGCCGCTAGACTGTGTATGTTCTGGCAGATTTCCGGGCCACTACTAACTCGTCTAAGTAGCTTTGTCACCTGGAGGGCATCTGTACGTATGATAATACGGGCCGTGGGAAGCATGGGAATGACGGTCACAGAGCGAAGCGCCTCTTGCACTGCTAAGCAGTTCCGCACAAAAGGAAGATGGAGGTTACGGTAATTGAAATGTTGACGTCTTGTTCAATGAAGCTTTGCTAGGACAGTAAACTGCTGTTATCACTTCACAGGCTTTGCTGCTTGCGTCGACGTAAATTATAATGGAACCATGTGGCGACCGGGCGTTTTGTTCCATAATTCGGTCGAGAAGTGACGACGCCGTTTCCTGTGTTCTTGGTCGGCGTAAATCAGTTGGCTTGTTATCGCTCAGCTGTACAAAACGCCAAGGAGGAAGAACTGGCAGTGGCGGTGGTAGTATTGAATGTTTCGAAGCATAAGCCTTCAGAGCACGCGTTGCGTGAGAGAGTGTGGCCTTAAGCTTGCGTGCATCACGTCGTTGCTGCACCAGTTCATCTATTGTGTTTAGTGCGTTTTCTTGGAGCGCCGCAACTGGTGTAATGCGAGGGAGGCAGGTGATGACCCTCATTGCCTCTCGATTTATAGCCTCAAGTCGATCCCATTGTGCCCTTGTCAAATGCTGAAATTGGGCTTGATAAACAAGGCACGGTTGCACAACTGCCCTCACCAACTGTCTCGCAACATCTGAGCGAGCGCCACCCATTTTTGGAACAATGCGTCTACTTAAACCCAGTGTCTGTAACGCCTGTTTTTTAGCGCCAGATAGCCATGTAGTTCCAGTTCCTGACTCATGAATTGTTAAGCCCCATATTTTTACTGTCGAACTTTCCTGAAGTGGGGTTCCGGACAGATGTAGACGAATAGGAGTTGCCGATAGTTTACGGCGTCCCCAGCGGTTGGCGACTGATATGAACGTAGTTTTACTGGCGGAAAGTTCAAGGCCAATGGAAGATACATATGTGCACGTAATATCTAAAGCTGATTGCAGGGCCGATGATTGAGTCGGTAGGTCGTTGTGTGTGCTCCACACCGTGATGTCATCACCGTATATTAAGAATTTAACATCAGAAATTTCATGTAACCGCCATGCAAGTGAGACAAACGCAGTATTAAATAATGTTGGTGACAACACCGATTCCTGGGGTACGCCGCGAAGAGGGGCAAATGATCCTATGGCCTCGTTATTGAGGCGTATTGCAAATTGTCTACTTTCAAAGAAAGATTTTACAAAATTGCGTACTATAAGTGCTAAATGAAGCATGTCAATTGAATCCAGAATGGCAGCATGACTGATATTATCGTAAGCCTTTTCTACATCCATGGTGAGGACGGTGCGTACATTGTGGCTGCGTGTTGATGATAATACGGAGGACGCCAAGACAGCCAATCCGTCTTCTGTGCCTATAGATGGTCGAAAGCCAATCCGGGCCGGGTGGTAGAAACCGTGATGTTCAAGCCACCACGAGATTCGTGTGGCGAGCATTTTCTCAGCAATCTTGCAAATTGTTACCGTTAAGGAAATAGGTCGAAAGTTGCTTAGGTCTGTTGGTGCTTTCCCCGGCTTTGGAATAGGGATCACAATATTTGGCGTAGTTAAGGACCTGGGTCCAAGATTATTAGATTATTCCCAACCCACGGGGGTTGTGGCATGTTTTTAAATAATTTGATTGGCTGCTTCATTTTCGGGGTGGATCACCTAAGGTGACCGCCCTTGGGTCTTTGTTGATGTCTGGTATCAAAAAGCGGTCCTCGGACCATGTTCGACCGTCAAGATGAAGTTTTTAGCGTTATAATGAACCTAAAACCTACAAGTTGCACCGATTTCGATGGCTTCCAAATTAAACCAGTTAAATTTGTTTAGGATCTCTTAGCACCATGCTTAAGCTACATTTTTAACTTGTCGCTCACATCAGGAATTTTTCCTGCACGAATGAAATATGCAAACGTAACTGTTATTTTCAAAGGAGGCGATAGAAACAAGATGACAAACTATAGGCCAATTTCTATTCTCCCTGTTTTTCAAAGGCTCTTGAAAAAGTAATGCTCAAGAGAATCGATGGGTTCTTTTCTAAACATGCCTTAATAAATGCCAGTCAGTTTGGATTTCGAAAGGGCAAGTCCACGGAATCTGCTTTACTCTTACAAAAGGAAATTATTTTAAATAATATCGAAGCTAAAAGTTTGACCATTGGTATTTTCATCGACTTTACCAAATCTTTCGACCTTCTTAATCATGAAATACTACTCTGTAAACTTGACAGCTATGGTGTCCGTGGTCTTTCCCTCCAACTCATTCGTTCTTATTTAAACATGCGCCAGCAGGTCGTTTCGGTCGATAAATCATAAGTCTAGCTCCCTTCTCATTGAATGTGGTGTCCCGCAAGGTAGCCTTCTTGGACCGTTCCTCTTTAATGTATATGCTAACAACCTTCCGAGCATAGCTTATCATACAAGTTGTATTCAGTACGCTGACGACACAAGTTTATTTCTTAGAGGATCTTCTGCCGATGAACTAATCAATAGTGCAAATCTGGTTCTTTGTGCTCTCCACAAATGGTCCACAGCTAATGGTTTGGTAGTTAACTGTAACAAGACCAAAGCAGTCTTTTTTTCTCCCCTTAGCCAGGATATTACAATAAACAGTACTCTGCATCTAGAAAATAACATTATTGAAATTGTAGACAAGTTCAAATCACTCGGTATTGTATTCGACTCTGGCATGAGGTGGTCTGACCATTTAATATATATTGAAAGCAAGCTCACTAGATCTGTTGGTTTTCTTTCGAGACTGCGCAACGAATTTTCCTCAAAGCATAAGCTCCTTATTTATCACGCTTTAATTCAATCTCACATAAACTACTGTCACCTCGTTTGGGGTACAACATCCAAAACAAATGTAAACATCATACTCGGTCTCCAAAAGAAGGCAATTAGACTGATCTCTGGTGCATGCTACACTGCCCATACAGAAACATTATTTCCGAAATATAGGATTCATCGTGTGCATGCCATGTTTGAGTATCGTCTACTTCACTGCCTTAAATTGTCACCTCAATGCTTCTTGAAGAATATATCTGGACTTAAGCCTTACGAGAAACCATTTCACACCAGAAGTAAACAAATATGGGACGTTCCTCGAACGAGGACGTTATACGGTAACCAGAGCGTTTGTTTTACTGTACCATGCATATTAAATCATTATAGCATACACAACCCAAACATCTTTACCGCGTCAATTAGGGACTTTAAGCTATATTTTGTCAATTCCGCACTGTCTCTCTGTACTTTCCGTTCCTTGCCTTAAACATTATTACAAGAATGGTCACTTCATTTTCATTACGTTCTGCCATATTTCGTGCATACTGTTACACTATTCAGGGTCATTAATTTACTGTGCTGTTTTTTACCTTGCTGTTTCATTTGTATATGTGTGCTCTTTCTGTGCTTCAAAATTTTCATGTTATTTATGTATATCTTCGCCTTAACGTCACACGTCCTGTTGCTCTGCCATTACTGGGCCTCGGGCATCTCTCAAGCTATCGCTGCAGCTTTTCGCCCGAGGCCCATTTCCTGTATATTACTGGAAATAATTTTTTTTTTCAATTCAATTCAAGATTGAGGCCCCGTGCTTAGCACGTATTTACACCCCCTAGGCTTTAACCGAAACGCTCGGTAGGAAAGTAAGGGCCTGTAAAGTGACTTCTTGTGAGAGTCTTCATTTTCTTTTAAGTTACAGTTGTCTGTGTGACTCGTTGCTGTAACTGTGCCTGTGTATACTATTTTGCTTCTGTAAATATATATCTCCTCCTGACCATCATCAGATCATCGTCTTCTGCTTCTTCGCTGCCGAATGACCACGTTTGGAGAGGCTTCAGTCCCTCCGAAGATTGGCAACGAACGAGCTAAACATCACTCCATAGAAAATTTTAGCTCATCTCGGAAGCATTCAGGACTGGGTACCTAAGCAACGAAACCATATTTTTGAAGCACTTATGACTGTGCCAGGGTAAGGTGTAGCCGAGAGGCGAGTCTTAAGAACATTACTAAGCTGTGTCTTGAAGGTATTGTTGTAATTATAAGAACTCGGATTGCTCTATTTTTCATGCATGAAGAGGTTATTGATTGCTTTCTTGTCTCCTTTAGATGTCTTTTACAGTAGTTGAGTTTACCCTTACCCAAGAAGTAGATGTTGTACCCGCCACATGGGTAGAAGATGGTGTTTGTTTATGGCCCGGTGGTAAGCCAGGGCGGGTGAACAGTCTTAAAAAGGTCTGCACTGAGCCCTGCGCCAATTGGGAAGAGCATGCGACCCATTTAAAAGGTCTCTTTTGTAAGTTTTGATTATTAATACTCATCATTAGTATATTAGCATGATTTGCATGCAGTGACAATAGCAAGATACACTTATAAGCAGCTGGTAATTACTCATCGTGTTCAGTGTCCCAAAGCCACATCTTATCGCTTTAGAGCGGCTAGTGGATGGCTGCAGGTAGTTTACACGACTTTGCATCTGTAATGTTTGCGCAACACATGATGTTGAGTTTCACTCCCATTTTAGCACTACTGCCAGCTGGTGAAACTGTCAATTACAAGCTTTGACAATACGTTTTTAACAGTGCCCTGTATAATGCTAATTGGAAGTAGTTCATTCTATGGAATACCTTGAATGAGAAAAAGGACAGAAGAAAACCGGCCATGAGGTTGGAAAAGTGTGCGCTGCAGTGCCTAAAAAACTGGAGCCAGCCTTGTCTTGAAGCAATAGTCGTCACACTGTCACACGCAGATAAGTTTACAGACTGCAAAAAAGGCATTGTGCACAGGGTTCCTTTGGCATGCGGAAAGACATATTGTCAAACCGGCAGGTGCATCAATATCGGACTGAAAGAGCACGAAAATTTCTTTACTGTGAAAAAATTCCCCTTTTAACTTCGTGCTGCACTGCCGTGATTGCAATGATCTTAAAGATGAACATTGGCTGCCTGATTTGCATCATACAGCAATCCAATACTACAGCAACAACCTGATAGGCAGGGAAACTTTTGAAGCTTACTGCATAGCTAAGAACCCGGACACGTGTGTAGCGAAACCGTTCGTTACGTTACAGGATAATGAGATAGCTTTCATCGATAATTCCTTTCATTGCTGCATATTCCTTGATGTTTTGTTTTTTAGTTTTTCACGTGTTCATCTTGTATAGTTAATGTGTGTGTGTTAATGTTTTCTCGTTCTTCTGTCCTTTGTCTCGTTAGTACCATTCCACAAAATGAAAAGACAATAGACCTGAATGATAGATTGGCATTGCTCTGCACACACTATGCTCTGTGCCCTTAACACAACTACCCTAATCAGAATCCTTCATGCATTTCACGATATAGCGTCCACCTGCACAACTGCTAGTTCAGTAATTGATGGCTGTAGTTTATTATCAAATTGTGTGAATTCTTTATATGTTGGCACAATGTGCTGTCATTCCATGTTCTCTTTCTAGCATCATATGAGGCGACTAGGCGAAAACTGGACAGAGCTCAGTTTACATCGGACGTAGCGTCCGCAGATGAAGATGAGCGAGGCGCGGTCAACAGGCCAAAAGGTTCTTGGTTTACTCAGATTCAGAGGAACCCAGCCCTTCAAAAAAAAAAAACAAGTTGCAAAGGAGATACGTGGCACGAAGGAGGTGTACCCAGCAGTGCCGCAGGGTTTCCCGGCACCATGCACTTCAGGTGTGTATAATTGGGTTGGATGGTACTGATCCATAAATTGGCAGATAATGGCCGGTTAATAGGCTTATAAAATCAATAAGAAGTGTGAGACTTGTTATGAGTGATGGTTACATCTCAATTTTGTTTTAGGTGACACACTGTATGCCAGTGGCATAACAGAAACAGTTAGACGACCAGGTATTTACTTATTGTGTTCTTTGCAGACATGAAAAATTTTGCTGAAACCAATGAATCTTGACATTTCAGGAGCGCAAAAACGGAGTTTTGCGAACCTCAGGTGGGCCAGATGATTTCTAAGCAAAACTATTCTTGGTAAAAGACCTGATAACTAATCTGTTTTTTTTTCTACAGTGCAGCCGGACCTTGTAGCACCTCTGTAGCACCTTCTAGGGACGCCATCCCTGAAGGAGGTAGGCTTTGTTAACACTTCTGTACTGTGAACTTTCAGGCATTGCAAACTTGTGTGTTAATTCTATTTACATGTTATCGATTACATGGACGCCTTGCAACCAGTGTTCTCTTATATGTACTGCTAAAGTTTCAGAGGTAGGTGTTGTGGGAAATTCAAGTCAACAGATTGCTGTTGGATCAGGTGCTGGACTTGCTGGAAAATCTGGCTGGACTAAGAGCTCCGAAAGTAGTGCAGCACCAACTCTTAGCCGAAAATCATTCAAGGACCTAAAAATTTTAAAGACTTTGACGACAAAGTGAAAACAGTCAAAAAACAGCTGGTAAGACTCCATCTCTCTTGTAAACCGTGAAAATCATTTTGCTTACTGCATGCTTGCAAAGACCAGAACTACTTTTTAGTACCAGCATTTTCTGCATGTTGCCAATATGCATGACACCTTTATATGCTCATCATTTGTTTTCTTTCGATACTTCAAATCTGCCATAAACCTTTAAATGAACCTACTGCCATGTGTTTACGAGTTAAAATTTCGTCATCGCTAACTTCAATTCTATGTTGTTTTTCAGCTTCAAGAACTGCAATGTGGCTGCTGCTACTAAGAGATTCTTAAACTACCTGTTGCAAGACTCGGTCGCCCAACATTACAGCTGGATCGGAAACAAGGGAACACCAGTCATAATGCGTAGGTTGTTCACCAATGTTTTGACAATTGAATGATTTGTACTGCCTACACCGCCATTGGTATTCTTGCTTTTTGGATAGAGTTTTGAAATCAAAACAAATACGCTGCATTTTGCACATGCCAACCATTTGGAAACCATAGAATTATTTTGTCTCCAACGCTTGGTAATTTACAATTTTCCTAATGTCTGTAAACCGTTAGCTGTGCCTTTATAGCAGGTTATTTTAGCATTCTTTGTCGGAGTGTGTTAATTGTGGATTTTTTATGGTAAGGTATTATCGAGCTTTTGATGTAGCCAGTAATGAAGTAACAGTCATTTCCAGCAGTTTTATCAGTGCTGTTTAACGGCATACATTACGTCCTTTCATTCTGCAAGAGTTGTCAGGTCCAATAAACTATTTTTCACTACTTTGAATGAGGTAGAAGCAGTCGTGAAGAAGTGGCTGCAGCACACGCCATGCAGGCTTAAGCAGCATCAAGACCGATTGACCAAGAAAGATGCGGCAAGCTCATATATTTTGTTACCATTTGAAGGGTTTTTTATGCAGAGCTAATCCAGGAGGATGCATATCTGCATCTCATCTGGCATGGTGAAAAGTTATCTCAAGCAGCATAAGCAATTCCAAATCAAGGGCTCTAATGTCCCAAAACAGTGCAAAGGCTATGATTGATACCGTAGAGGATGCCTCTGGATTGATTTACGCTACAAGTGTGCGTATGAACACAATTAGTTAATTTTTGCCTTTAGTCCTCAAAAAGCAGCTATAAACAGCAGCGGTTCTGTTTTTTTTTCACGATGATACATTGGTTGGGATATCGCACTCCATGGAAGGCCTTCAATCATTGTGTTGTGTTGGCGCTTATGTTACAGAAGGCTGCACATTACAATTTGTTTTTCAACGGAATGGGAAGCTTCTTGTCTCGAGTTGTCGATTTTATAATGCTTGCCTTAGAAACGCTCAGGAAGAATAATTACTGACGACGTGTTATCAGTGCATGCGCCTAATTTTATGTAGACCGATGCTGTAAACCATGAGCAGTGACCTCAATGACAGTTGTGCATTGACAAGCCTGATGTATAGAAAAATTGGCGATATATTCACGAGATATGGTCATGTGGTGTACCAAGGCGATAAGGAGTTTTTGCCGCAAGAGGGGATTTTAGATGGTTTGATACAATTTTTACTGCGAAATTAAAATTATAAATCTTTGTTTCTTCTATACTGTCGTGCTCATTGTATTCTATATGAGGCAGTCTTTCTCTTTCCAGCATAATGTCGGTACATATTTTGGTTAGTGTTCTTGCCCTTTAATGGAACGTACGAAAGCAACACATCCGAATGTCATGGATACACCTATTTCCAAGTATATTTTTAGCACATTTGTACATTTGACTTGGCCTGTCTGCACACAAAGAGTGAAAACATTCTTTAGCTTCCTATATGGTCCCTTCGTGTACAGTTAAAGGGACAGAACAGTGGCCAAAATATGCAGTGATATTTTAGTGGAAATAAAGAGATCTTGCTTCGTATAGTGTAGATCGAGCACTACAGTATTCGTGAAACGAAGATTAATAATTTTAGTTCGACTCTGAAAATCTAATAGAAACAATTGATGTGGCCACTTGCGGCGAAACGCTGACATTATTTTTGTAGCACCCCATATGATCAGATCTTAGAAAAATGCATTCTAAAGTGCACAATGTTATCGTCTTTTAAACGTCTTCGCTTTGTTTTACTATATTTTGTGCTATTTAGTGTGCCCGTAAATAAAAACCACCATTTGAGTCATCTATCATCTCTTTTTAGCATTTGTCACTAGATGGTGCGTACTCTTTTGAATACCTTGTATGCTCCTGTGTCGTACATCCTTGGGTGTGGAAGCAGTAGCTACAGTACAGTAAAAAGTGTCGAACTATTGTCTATTGGGCGAGATTTATATTAGTCTTTGGTGCATCATTTTTGTCGATGCACAATCGTCATCGCTGTTGCTGCTCATGGTTTCCAGCATTAGCTTACATGAGATCAGCACAACCGCTGATCGAAAAATTCTGGATAAACTTTTCCTTCAGCATTTTAAACAAAACCACACGGAATCGACCACTCGAGACAGTAAGCTTTCTATTGTGCAGACTAAAATTGGACGCCTAAAGTGCTGTGTTCTGTCCGTTAATTATTATGATTTCGCTGACAAGTGAAGTTTGTTGCTCATTGTAAGACATGTCTTGATCGTTGTAGGAGAGGAGATTACGGTTTCTAGTACTCTCATCAGTGCGAAACTACAAACTGCACTTACCATGAGATAACACCACTTGCTTTGAGTTATCTTGTGCACCAATTTTGTCCGCTTCTGCATTTCTTTTACCCCTGTATTAACTACTATCTAACTCTGTACATTGTTCCATTCACAGGCCACATAAGTCCAAGTGGAGTAGGATCTACATAAAGTCCAAGTGGAGCAAGGTGTCCAGACAGGGCAAATAAATGTTGCTGGGTGAAAAAATACGGTGTTCTTGCTTCGTGTTGTATACCACTGCCTGTACATCACACAAAATTCCCTCAGTATATCTCTTAGTATTTGCATCATGTTTATTTTGTTTCCAGTATCGCGCATAGAATAAATGACGGATAATTTCATCAGTGCAGTGACCCCCCGCCCCCCGCGACTGCATTTCTAAATGATCGGCTAAATATCTGGTGAACATCCACTGAACGTCTCACAATTATCATGTGTAGGCATACTATGAGTGTTACATGGACGTCCAGTGTCGTCAAAACGAAGGTGGTATGGATATTATATAAACATAATATGAACTTATATGAACATCATTTGGACATCTGATATCTTGTGGAATATATTATATGGATATCCACTGGATATGACATGGCTAACTGGGAAGGCTCAATTGGTACTCAACTAACTCAACTCTACTCGCAACTGATGCATACTAAAACTTTTTGAATCATTTTCTTCACGAAGAGAACAAAACGCTTCCTCGAAGGGAGGATGGAAATGCTTATGTTCTTCTGTGCTCTCAAAATAGGGTCCTTATCGAAATATCTATTTTGCCCCGTATATACAAAGTGCCCATTCAAAACCAAACTCAGCAAAAATTAGTGCCGTTAAGAACTATCCGACTACACTTCGAAGTTAAATACACAACGTTAGGACATACAAGTGTCATTCTATGTACTGCCTGTAAACACAGTCCGTTATCTTCATAGTATACCTTTTATAAAATATGCGACTTCACATTAGGTGACTTTCGCAAACATCAGCTCAAATCACGGACATTTACTAAGAGAATGCGTACCTCTGAAATAAATTAAGGTGGAGGATGGAAATTTACTGATGACTAAAATAGGAAGTCACGTTATGAACATTGTAATAGTTATTTGACTTGAAATACAATTAGAGTGCCGAGCTGCCACTTAGATTGCAGTTTTGAACGTTTAGCTATACGGACAGCTGTAGAGAAGATTGCTAATGATAAGGCAGAAAGGAGTAAAATATATACTCATTCCGTTGTTCTGAATGCAGAGCCCCATTCCGGAAGCTCGATTTATCTCCTATGCTGAGATATCATTTGCAGTTTATCAATGCCAGAGCATAATGAAAAACCTAATTTTGTCTGAGCTGGAAGCAGCGTCAGCACCATGGAAATAGGCACCTTGTGCATGTATGCTCGAAGTGCTCTAAAAAATCTAGAACGCAAGCGTTCTTTTTAAATATTGTATTAAAGTTACACATTTAGGATAGCAGATAAGTGTCCCAAAAAATTCAGTATTAAAGTGAGAACTTAGTTAAATAGACTAGAACCTCACATAGAGAAATCAAAGAAATGCTTATTAGACATAAGTTTCATTCAGTCTGCCTACAAGCCAATGGTAAACTACCATGCGAGATCTCTGTAGCAGTGATAACTATAAATCGCCTTTCATGTTCGATTAAATTTGTAAAGTTTTGACGTCCGAATGCGACTCAGGCTATGAGACACGGCATAGTGAAGGCTTCCAAAATTTTCATCTCCTCGGAACCATTAAATTACACGACATCACACAGTGCACTAGAGTCTTGCGTTTTGCATGCATCAAAAAACATCCACAACAGACAGAATTTTATCACACGTCTTTGGACTCATCAGTGAGAACCATAAACACTGAGCCCCATTCAAAGATGTCTCATGCTCATTCAATAAGCTCGAGAAATGAATAAATTAAGAAAGGAAGGGTAAAAGTTCAGCCATAGCTAAATGAAAGTTATCTCTCCCAAAACAAGAAGTGCTTTCGCACTAATAGGCTTAGTTAAGCACCTTAGGCCAGGATAGGTCTAACAAACCCAAACTATACTTGAAAAAAAAAAATTAGCACAAGTGTAACTATAACAGCAACGTACTTTAAAATTAGCTAGTTCTGTCGGGATTAGATATGTATAACATGCTCAGTTAAGCTTCATAAAGTATATTTAATGTAAAGTGCCATTAAATGATTGGCTACTTCATTGCGTCCCCTGTGCTTCACGCAGATTTATTTCTTGCTAATTAATCTTCATTATCTTTGTGTTTCAACTTGACCTTGTTGGTGGCAATGGTTCTCAGAGTAGGCTTAGAAAGCCTCGTGAGATAATTGCGTAATCATGACAATTAAAGGTAGGGTTGGTTGTGTTCTCCACAATATTCGATTAGGGGAAAGGAATCCAGAAATTGAAGGAAGTCATCTGTTCGGCAGGCAGTGGTCTACTGAACAGATCATCATCTACCTAAGCTTACGACTCGGGACAAATTTACTTCTTGCATGCCTTGTAATATTCTTGAAGAGACACAGAGTTCGTAAACGAGTTAGTGCATTTACAAAATACCAACCCCCTTCAAGGAAATCCATCCCCTATCTGGCACACAAAGGCCTTTGTCGCGCATGTGCGGGAGATCCCATGAAACACACCAAAGAAACGCTTATCACGTTTATGAATCCCGGCAAACTTGTTAGCGAAAATGGTCCTTAACATAACACACAATTATGAATGGACTCTCACAGCTATCAGGATGTCAGAAATAAAGGCAATGGGTCCATATTCCGGCTTCGCGACTCAAAACTTGAGGGGAGGTCTAAAGATTCAAAAACAAGTACTGAAGAAGGCATGTACGCAGGCCATGTTCGCAATGAAGTTTTAGCACGATTTTATATTCTTCTGAAGGAGTTAAGCGGATTAAAACTGTGTGTTCTCATCATTGATGGCTACGACAGGATATCAGCAAACAAAAATATTCTATTCCGTGTGGTAAATAGGAATGAGGAAAAAAAACGAAAGCGTCTTGCAGTAGATCAAGGTAACTTCAAACTTATTATAAATCTAATACAAAAATGCTACCCTCATCCTAAGGTCACCACGCAGTTCTCCGGAAAGAATGCATGGCGCCAAACTATCACCACATTGCTATGCTCAACATAACGAAGCGCAAAAAAAAAAACGTTTTTTACGCCGATGTGTTCCGTAAGCGGCCACTGTCGTCTTTTCTCCCTGAAAGAAAGGAATGAAAATATATGGACGAGAAAACGCATCCCTGATTAGGTTTCTCCTGCGTTCTCCCATGCAATACGTCTCGTCTTTCCTACCTATGTAACTTGATCGAGATATCGCGCACTATCCCAATTGGGAAATCATCAATCACGACGGAGGATAGTCAATGGTTCTGCGAAAGGAAGCTCATTACGGAGCGCGATAAGCGACGAACACGTCCTGTGAGGAGGAGTTCGACATAGCTGATTGTTGCGCGACGCACAGAATGTATTTGGCAATCACCTCAAGCAACCAGTTATTACTGGAATTCTGATTAAAGACAGCCTAGCAAAGGGATAAGATATTTGCTATGGCGGTATTACTTCAGTCATAAGACAAATGAAGATGAAAACATGAAAGTGCGCTCGTATTTGATGAAGAAAAGATTTTTCCTTAGTACTTGTAGATGTCTCAACTTGAACAACGCTACACAAGACTGAATACTACTGTTAGTAATGCCCGACTCTTCCAGCGCCAGGGATAACCCATGCCACATACTCCTTGGTGTACATTTGCACTCATACCATTTCTAGGGCATCACATGCGTTAGTTTATTGATTTCGTTGTCAGTTTTACCTTCACGTGTGCGGCATGTACCTACGTGGAGTCCAATTTCTAACTCTAAATGTTTTACGTCCATTCCTTGACAAAGATAGAGTTTGCGCAGGTTGTGTTTAATGGCTGGCTTTCGCTCCGTCTAGTTAGATAAATTCTTGAGTTTTTCAATGGAGGTGGCTTTCGTCTTACGTCGGTGATGCTCCGAGATTCAAGTCTTTCAATGGCATCGCGACATAGCAGATAGCACTCCTCTAATGTAGTCGAAATACATATTTCGCGGGACGGTCTTGAAGCTTACATTTTACATACTCAGTTAGGAAATCAATAAAATTAATGAAAAATACGCACCTATTTTCTTTTTTTGTGAGCATTGCTGCCTTGATTCCGGGCTGAGCGCAATTACTCATCATTGTTTCTTATGGCTGTTGATCCCTCGGGGATTCTAAAAAAGGTTTTCGTAAAATTGATAATGTCCCCTTTCAACCCCGTTCTACAGGACTCAAAGCACAGGGCAAGACATTTCAAATCGAGCACAGCTCATTGGGAAAAAATTTATAAACTATTCTATTATTAGGCTAAGTTACCCTAGTATATTAAAAACAAGAAAATTACAAATCGGTCGCCGTAGCTCAGCTTGTTCAGCTTAGTACGCGATATATGCATTTCATAGGTCTTTGCGGTTCTATGTGTTCGTGTTTCGATTTCTTAACGTAAACATTTTGGTTGCCAATAGGGAAGCCCCCGGTTCCCGATGTGACAGCTTTATGAAGAGCGCTAAAACAGGCAATATAGGGTTTCTTCAGACGCTCTCGTTTTTCAAATATCGTGGTAAGAAAAATATGTTCCATACCTGTAAACATATGCGGAATGAGTTCAGGGTATATTTTGTAATGTCTTGCGAACGTTTCAGCAATTACATGCGTTTTTGTTATGCTTTGAAAAAGAAAGGGAGGTAAGATTCCTAAATAAAAAAACTATATTTTAGCTCAATTTTTTTGCATTCTTTTTTGTCGGTTTTTCCACGCTGCGAAACAAGCGGTTAGCTTTTAAAAATCGCACGTTAGTGGTTTGGGTTAAAAAAAAACAAACAAATATAGACAGGCCTAACGTGCGCCTGCCTTGCCTTCACTATGCTCTTTCAATGTTTCTCCCTTAAAAAGTAGATCATTTTGACAACAAGTCTCCAAACGTGGAATGACTCAATGAGTCCTTTCAAGAAGCAGCCTTAGAATGGTTTCTTAGAAGCTCTACCGGAACTCCTTCCTGCCGAATCTTTAGACAACCGAAAGCCAGTAAGCAGGTGCAATACGCCAGTTTTCAATCTGCTAACTCACGGTCGAGTGATAATTGCCTACCTGGATTCCACGAAGCGGGAACTTCATCTTCCAGGAAGCGAGAAAATGGTTGCTCGGTCCAATCGACAGAAGCACCGTCTTGCCCTTCTAATGATATGTATCCTGATCTTTGCGGAAGGCTTCTCCATTTCCGCTCTTTGGTAGTTGCATGAGTGGCGAATCTGTAAGATGCCTACAACCAGTATGCATTCGCTGTACTGCTGAATGCTAGCAGAGACTACGGCCATGAAAAAAGAATTCATTTTTCAAAGCGTTAAATATTTAGTTAGAACCTCATGGCGAACTCTGGTGATTACTACTCTGTACTGGAAACAACAATGTAATAAAAAAGCGAAGCTGTGCTTTGTGTATTTTTCTTACTGGACTAAGATATATGCCGAAATTGCGGAAAATTTTCCACTGAAAATTCTTATCTGGAAAGGTAATGGTTTATTCTAAGCGCGCGCTCTACCCTTTAGAGCATACAGTTTGGAAGACAATACCTTATTCACAAAACGAAACGTTTGAAACAATGATTACGGTGTCATATAAAACATGAGTGAAGTTTAGCGGAAAAAGCATTTAGTGCCTATTAGTTCATCCGCAGCGCACATTGAGTAGTTAACACTGCTTCTAAGAAGGGTGCGTTATCTAAAGCATTATCAACAAAAGGCACAGGAAGGCAAATTATGATGCAATCATGAAACGCATGGGAACAGATATGGTAATGTTTCAGCAGTTGATTACGTTTGAGATTAAGTAAACGAAAACTATCGCGCGGTTATGTGCGTTGTCATAATGCTCAAAGAAGATACAAGAGATATCAGAACAGGTAAAAACCATCCGGAGACAACCAGGGAGATCCACGAAGAGCATGTGCAAGAAAAAGCATATTTCGTGGTAACATCCGCATCTCTTTTGAGAGATGAGAATCATAATAATATGGTAAGAAATAACCGCCGACAACCGCATCGCCCTGCTGCCACCATTTCTAAAATATCACTTATTACCGTGGTCGATTATTGCCCCAAAAAGTAACTCGCAATATCATTATGAACAATTATTTTATTTCATTATATGTAATGTGTAACGAAACGATAGACAAATCTTCACTGGTAATTTTAATTTACCAAGCACAGAATGTACTCAGTTTACGCATTTTACTTAAAGGTACAAACCATCATGCTGCATATTTCCATTTCTTTTACCTACCTCACGAAGATAAACATTTTACTACGGTTCGCATCGGTTTGTAATAACATTTATTAATTGTTGATATGGTGTCGTCAAAGTAAACGTTGGATGCCATGTAAATACCGGTATTTCTTATCACGAACTGTGCAAGCAGTATTTATGAATGCAGACTTCTATCGCTGAGGCACCGTCATTGTCTTTCCTAAGGCTTCTCACGCACAACGTGAATCACATGTTGATAGGCTCGAATGACAGAAGTCAATAATCGGTGAGGCCAAGGGAAACGTAGCAGTTTTTTGTTCTTAAATTTTATTGTGATAATGATTTAAAATTGTAATGTAATCAGTATTTGATGAAAGTTAAATACAAAGCAGAAGAAAAAATAAATTGCCGATGATGGGAACGGAACCCAAGACATCCGTATATCGCGTCCCGTGTTCTTACCAAGGAGGACATAATAAAGCTACTGGAGTATAGACGACGCAGTTGATGGGAGGGAACGATGGATGGAATAGAGGAGTGTACCCATTGAAAAGGGGTGGTAGCAGTTGCTATCATGCTAGTTCTTTTTTCCTTAATTCTAATTATTGTTTTAGGTCAGTTAACGACACCATCATTCCATTTATTGAATTTTTATGCCTACATTACTACCATTTTGTCACTTCTTTGCTTTTAAGCCACCAATCTTCCAATCGTCTTTGCTAGCTTCCATCGCAGGTTAATTCACCTTACTACTGTTATCTCTAAACACCAGAGCCTCAAGTAGAGTGAGTGCGGCTTCATCGACTGCGAGATGGACATTATCCCATTCGAGAGAAAGATAGGTAATTGTTTCTGTGGATTTACCGCAAACTGCACATGTGTCATCTTCATGGTTAAATTTCTTTTTGTAGCTGCGTGTTCTAAGACACTCTGATCTATATTCAAAAAGTAGGGCACTAGCTATTCAGTTATCAACGAAAGCTTCATTCCTGATCTGCCTTTTTCACTTTCGGTATAGTTCCAAACTGTTTCTTTTGCATCAAATTTATCCAATTTTCACCTTCTGTATTTTTCACCTGCTGCTTACACTATTTTTTCTTCATCCTTGTGAACAGCATACTTACTGGTTACTTTCCTAGTTCTTTTCCTCTATTGTGGATAAACGCTTTTTAGGTATAGGTATTTAGATATTTTAGCTGACCATCTGTTACTCTCCAATTTCCTCAAGCGTTCCTCATATAATATTTTACTCTGAGCTTCCACAACTTGAAAGATGCCCAGTTCATATCTCCCTGTACCGCCGCAATTGTGGTTTTGGTATGGGCACCCAGTGCCAATCGTCCTACGGCTCTGACTTACTTTTATAGCCGACGGTATATCTGCCTTTAGGCACAAAACCGCTCGCTTTTCCGAAAGCAAGCATGGGTGTCATAATTCATTTGCAGATACCCTTAAGCACCTCAAACCTGTTGTATCCCCACAATGCCCTATGTTTTATTATCGCGGCATTTATTCGCCTTTTTGCCCTAAGTGATTCCTCATGCTTTTCAATGTATGCCAATTCACCGTTTACTCATTACCCGCGATATTTAAAATCTGCCAATCTGGCATTTCATGGTCGTGTATTTTAAGACTCTGATGTCAAAATTATTGTTAAAAAGAAAAATAACATTTTCAGACCCGACTTAACTGCGCTTAAACTGAAGCCTAGAGCGTCCCCTTCATCTCCGCAATACTTAACTAGAGTTTGCAAGTCTTGCTATCAGGTAACAGCACAATATCGTCTGCATATATTAAACCAGGGAGGCACTGCTCTATTGCCTTCCTGCCTTATCTTTATAACAGGTTATAACCTAGGTTACTTTCTTGTATTCTCCGTTCCATATTTATTATATAAAGCATCAACAGCACAGTGATGGAGAAAAGCTCGTCTTAGTCCTTTGCATACCTTGAGAGCTTCCGTACTTCTTATCGCTTCTCAAGTAATTTCTACTTTGTTATCCCGGTATATTTCCTCTAGGAACTGTGTTGTCTCATGACCAATACCTTCTTTTAATAAGTTCCGCAGGAGCTCCCTGTTTACGTTGTCGTTCGCCCCGTATATGTCCACCAAGGCCAAATAAAAAGGTCTATTTACCACTCCAGATATTCCGATGCATTGGGTAAGCATGAACGCGCTTTCAACTAAGCGCCTACTATTTCTGAGCCGTTCTCAACTTTTCCGAGTATCTTCTTACATTCTGCTCATGTATGCATCTTTAATTTTACAACCTACATGGGCAACCTGTATATAACGGATGTTATGTAAACGGTCTGCAGGATTCTATGTGAATTCTGTCTCCTTCCCCTTTATAAATCAAATTCCTTTTACTCTACCGCCAGCTGCCCGGTATTTGTTTATTCGTTATGACTGTTTCCAAAAGCTTTTAACAACGTTTCCTTACTTCTTGGACGAAGTTCATTATTCGGCTTCTTCGGAATTTATTCTACTCATGTAGATGTGTTTTTAGGAATATTTTTCTGCCTTTATCCAGATTATATTGGTCATTTCTAAGCCTCTTTGTATTCGGCTATCTTGTGACGCTACCTGAGTGGCGGAGATTACCCTATCGTCGCCCTTAAATGACTCGTGTATAACTGATGTAATGTAGTTAATTGCGTTGTCTCCATTTAAACAATTTTTCTCGTTATCTTCAATCCGTTCCTGCTTTCTTTGATTTTTTTTACCTAGCCAGTTTATTTGGTTTCAGAGTTTTCTTGGTCCACCTCTAGTAGCATTGCGGATTTCAGCCATGCAGCGATCGGCAAACGGCTTGATGTTGCTTTGGACGAAGGCCTGTACATCAAGTTTCTTTTGTCGATACGATTCCTATTTTTGGTCTATTCTCTCCATAGATACCTGTGCTTTCTCTTCCTCTAGGTGTTCACTTGAAGCTGCCCGTCGTTGATCAATGGCTTCCCTCATTTCATTATTCTACCAGCTCCATGCCTTCCAGTTTCCAATACAGCGGTTTGTTACTTTAACCTCCCTAATGCTTCTCCTTATGAGTAGTTCTACCTGTTCATAATCCCAGTCCTCTACGAGGCGTTTCTCTATTGCTTCCTCTATGTCTGTTGCTATCTGCGCTATTTGATCGCCCTTTAATTTTGCGTTTACGTTTTGTGTAAGTTCCATATCTCTTTTCATGAAGGGCCCCATCTGCAGATTAATACGTTTATGATCACTTCCCAGACTACACTCCCCTTCTTCGTCTATTTCCATTTTTGTCACCTTTGAAATACATTCCCTGCTACATTAGACAGTGTTCAATGGTCACCTGCCTGTTGCGGAACTCCCACGTGATTTGTCATTCACGCTTTGTTTGTCTATTTACTATAACTAGGTCGTGTCGCTCACAAAACTCTAGCATTAGCTTCCTGTTACAATCCGTGTATCCATCCAGATCGTCGATTTGGCCGTTCATGTCCCCCAGCAGAATATCGGCCCCGACTCCAAACTGGCTTATATCGTCACTGAGACATTCAACGAGATCCTTGTTTTCTTGCTTGCATTACTGTCTTGTTCCCAAATAAACTACCCCTAGCCATGTCCTTATGCCGGCAATTGTTCCTGATACCCATATGTGTTCTTTATAAGATGATTTTATTCTTTGCCAATTTGTTCCCTGGTGTATCAACATACCTACCCCTCCACCTTTTTTTTTCATTCTCTTTCTGTTACACCCTTGCCAGACGTAGCCTTTTATACACGGCGGATCTTCTAGGTCCTGAGATGAGTCTCGCATAGAGCGTACACACCTATTTTGTCATCCTTCAACTGCTGTTCTATCCCTAGCCATGTCGTGTCGCGTTTGGTCCCTTGCCGGACGCCGAGCGCGGCCGGGCAGCGGGCAGGAAGGACCTGAGACTGGCCCCGGTCCCGGCACGATAACAACAACCCTTTATTTCACGCAAACAGCATCTTTCTATAGCGAACGCTCATGTGACCAGTGACGTCACGGACAATGTTTCAGGCATCCGATAACACAGACACACGACACGAGGCACAGGCGCTATCAGCACATCTTCCCTTTTCTCTGAAAAAATACACCGGCATTTGCAACAAACTTAGCACTGCCACCAACAAAGGATGAACACATTTTTAATGGATGCAACCAATGCCCAAAACAAAATACCAGTCCGTTACTGAACCCATATCGGTCTGGCGGTTGAACATGACGGCCAAATCGTGTTCTATATCCACGAGGGCTAGTTTGTGGCAAGGGGGTATTAGATGGATCGGCAGATGCCTTCGGTTTAGATGGATTAGTTTCCTGTTCCATTTCTGCCCAACTATCATATGCCTGCGCAAACTCATAGCTACCTCCTTCTTCCTCGCAGGCATTCTGCTGGGAAACAAAGCGAACCAGAAATTTCCTGTTTCTTTCTAGAACTACACCCGTAGAAGTTCTAACTACATACGACCTCGGACGTTGTGCAGGACGTAAGACTCGCGCTTTCACTTTGCAGTCTGTCACCCATACTTCCGCTCCTGATTTGAGGACTGGCAGCGGAAGAGCCCTATGACGACTATTAAAGTACCTACGCTGGCGCTGTCGGATGGTTACATCGCGATCTCTGAACTTTTTCAGGCTCACCCTCTGGGGCAGAAGGCTCTTGGGACGGACAGGGACTGTTGTGCGTAGCCGCCTGCCCATCAAAAGTTCTCCAGGGCTTTTTCCCAGTGGCCCTGGGGTGTCCCTGTACGCTAGCAGCAAAAGATAGGGGTCCTTAGCTTTTATAATCAGGCTTTTAATTGTTTGGACCATCCTTTCTACTTCCCCATTTGCCTGAGGGCATCTGGGGCTCGTCGTCACATTGCGGAAGCCATAGTCGCGAGCAAACGACTGAAATTCCTGATATACCAATTGTGTTCCATTATCCGAGATGACAACCTCTTGTATGCCATGTCTTGCAAAGAAACTTTTGAGGTGAATAATGACAGTGACACGTTGTGTCGAAGATAGCAAGGCTACCTCTGGGTATCTAGAAAAATAATCTACTACCACCAAATACCCCACTATATGGCAGAGATCAACACCTAGATTTTGCCAAGGACGCTGTTGAGTGGTTGTCTGAATCATTGGTTCCGACTTTTGTTGCCTGTGTTCCGCGCACACTGGGCAATCAGTCACCAAAGCTCTCAGCTGGTAACTCAACCCAGGCCACAATTACGGACACTTTGGCTCGAGCTCTGCATTTTTCGATTCCTTGGTGACTCTCGTGCAAGCGCGTCAAGACCTCTGCGCGTAATTTTTGTGGAATCACCAGCCGCAAACCTTTGAGTAGCACGCCTTCAGCGACTGTCAGCGTTGCTCTTTCCTGCCAGTATGGACGCAAGACCATCGACAGCGATGAGAAATTGGACCAGCCTTCCAGGCTGAATTTTACGAGAGCTTGACAGACTTCATCGGCTGCTTGTTCAGCTTTGACTCGTTCACAAAGGCTAGCCTCGACATCATTTGTCAAACAGCCCGAAAAAAATTTGGCGACTTCGCCAATACTCAGCGCATGAGCATCAATTTGGTTTCCCTGAAGTGGGGCTCTAGACAATACATCTTCAGTAACGAGGCTCTTACCCGGGACATGCACAACCGTAAAGCTGAACCGCATACGTCTCATGCGAAAGCGCTGAATACGAGGAGGCAAAACATCTAAAGATGATTTTCCCAACAACGTTACAAGTGGTTTGTGGTCGGTTTCAAACAAAATTTCAACACCTTTGATCTACCCTTCGAATCGTTCTGCCGCCCAAGTCATTGCCAACGCTTCCTTCTCAATCTGAGAGTATCTGGTTTCGGCAGGCGTCAACGAGCGTGACACAAATGCAACAGGTCTTCTTTCATTGTTTGGTTAAACTTGTATCAATACGGCCGCCATACTGAATGGTGACGCCTCAGCGGAAAGAATCATAGGGTACTTTACATCATAGTTTGCCATGACGCGATTCGAAGAGATAACGTCTTTGACGTACAACAGCGCTTGCTCTTGGGCTGGTCCCCACGTCCATTCGGAACCCTTCAAAAGCAAGTGACGTAAAGGCGTCGTTTTCGAAGCCAAATCTGGTATGAATTTTGCCAGATGATTAGCCATGCCGAGCAGCCGTCGAACGTCAGACACGTTAGCTGGCGTCTCCAGTTCTTTGATAGCATGAACTTTTTCAGGATCCGGCATGATGCCATCTTTACTTAGCACACAGCAAGAAATGTTATCTCAGTTACCCCAAAGGAACACTTTCCTTTGTTTAGCGTAACACCGGCACTGGCGAGACGATCTAAAGTTAGACGCAGGCACTCGTGATGTTGAGCCTTGACGTCGCCAAAAATGAGCACATAATCTATCAGGTTTATCATGCCTGGGATTCCTTCAAGTATCTGTGACATTTTTTTCTTAAAGATCTCGGGTGCCAATGCTATTCCAAACCGCAGTCTTTGAAAACAGTATTGCCCAACTGGCATTATGAACGTAGTTAACAACTGGCTTTCGGGCGACAACCTAATCTGAAAGAAGCCAGATTTGACGTCCAACTTCGAAAACACAGAGGCGCGACCTAAAAGACCGAGGCTATCATCCACAGTCGGCATGACATAGCGCTTGCGAAGTACACTTTTGTTTAATTGAGTCATCATCATCATCATCAGCAGCCTGACTATACCCACTGCAGGGCGAAGGCCTCTCCCATATTTCTCCACTTAACCCGGTTCTGTGCTATCTGCATCCACTTGACCCCTGCAAACTTCTTAATCTCGTCCGCCCACCTATCTTTCTGCCGCCCCCTGCTACGCTTTCCTTCCCTTGCAATCCAGTTCGTTACCCTAAGCGACCATCGGTTATCCTCTCTTCGCACTACATGTCCTGCCCATGTCCATTTCTTCTCAAGTCAACGCAAATACGAAGCGCTCCAGATTGTTTGAGTACTGGCACAATTCCTGCACACCATTCTGTTGGTTCTTCTACTTTTCGGATCACGCCATCGTGCTCCATACGCTCGAGCTCTTGCTTAACTCGGTCACGCAAGGGTAAGGCTATGCGACGCGCAACATGAATTGCAAAAGTTGTCGAATTCGGCTTTAGTCTAATTCTGTATTCTCCTTATATCGCTCGATAACCACTGAAAAGCTGCGGGTAGGAAGCTTCGACTGCTGTTGCGATACTGACCAAGTCCGCAAATTTACTAACTTCCAGAGCCTCAAGCGCTGGGAGACCCAAAAGTACAGAGCATAATGGTGAGACCACGCACACGATTTGCTCTACAGTGTTTTGTTTCCACTGGATAGTAGCATGAAACTTTCCCAAAACATTCAGTGGCTCATTCGACGGGCCTGTTAGGATTAGGTCGCCCTTTTCTAGCCTGGTAAGTAAACCGGGAAACGTTAAGGGCACAACAGAAACTTCGGCACCGGAATTAACTTTAGCGAACACAGGAGTGCCGTTAATGACGACCTGTACATACCGAGAATTAGAGTATGCCCCGTTCGCGCTAACGAAGTACGCCCCCTTGTCCATATGGAGAGAAGAAAGTTGTACCTTCTTTCCATCCCGTGAAGCCTTTTTTCGACATACAACTGCGAAGTGTCCGGAACAACTGCAGTAGTTGCGTTTGGCTGCTTTTGCTGGGCGCGAGGCTCTGGGGTGCGCTCCTTGACGCCAGTTGGGGTATGACCCGGGGGTACCTGGTCGGTAGGACTGGACTCTGGGTCGCGGACCTTGTATTCCAGATGAACAGTTCTTTGACCAGCTGTCCGAGTGCTCTCCTTAGAAATACTTTCTGGGCTGCCCTTGCTTGCTAACCGCGTCAAGATTGCCGGTCACCGTTACCAAGGGTTCGTCGCCGGTTTCTCGCAGTTGCAGCTGCTGTCGTTGGACGGTCTCCTTTAAACGAGCTTTTGCCAAAGCGCTGGGGAGAGTGAAATTCGCATCCAATTTAAGCGACTCAGAGAGCTTAGCGTTCCTGAGGCCGACCACGAACCTGTCGCGAATCATGCGTTCTTTTTCCTTGTAGTCGCACCGATCCTCCATCGTGTGCCACGCGGTAACGAATTGGTCAGGTTCTTGAGTGCGACGGTGAAAGCACGCGCTTTCATAAACAAGGTTCCTTGCGACGACGAAGTGCTCGTCGAACTTCTTTTTGAGAACTTCATATTGCTTCTGTTCTTCTTCCGGTAATGAAAAAGTAGAGATTTCTCTTGCTTGCCTGCCCATCGTATAAAGTAGCGTCCGGACCTGTGCTTCTTCATTCCACTCATTTAGGTCCGATGAAGCGGTAGACATCAAACAGTTGGATCCAAGAAGGCCATTGGGACGTCCGGTCGAAGTAAAACCTTGGCGGAGCTGGAACCTCGAACATGCCGTGGGAGGGCTTGACTGCGTTGTCCTCTGACATGACGCCCGTTGACGAAGTTAAGGCAACGCCCTTCAAAAGCCGGAGGATCCCACTTCTGACACTATGTCGCGTTTGGTCCCTTGCCGGACGCCGAGCGCGGCCGTGTAGCGTTTGGTTCCTTGCCAGACGACGAGCGCGGCCGTGTAGCGTTTGGTCTCTTGCCGGACGTCGAGCGTGGCCTGGCAGCGGGCAGGAGGAAGGAACTGAGACTGGCCCCGATCCCGGCACGATAACAACAACCCTTTATTTCACGCAAACAGCATCTTTATATAACAAGCACTCATGTGACTAGTGACGTCACGGACAATGTTTCAGGCATCCGATAACACAGACACATGACACGCGGCACAGGCGCTACCATCACATGTCGTTTTTTTTCTACCTCCTTGCATGTTTATGTAGTTGATACTAGTGTTAAATCTCTACGTACTTTTTTTTCTCGACCTTCTCCTTGCCATTTTTGGGGGCTCAGCCTCCGTTATTACGCTTTCTTCTGCTTCACTTCTAACTACCCCGGTGGACGGAGCCTTCGCGGACCCCATAAAAAAGCTACAGCCCTGCCTGCAGGCGCCAGCCGATCTCTGCTCCCAAGCTTCTGTTAAAATGGATGCCATATCGCTAAACGCCCTGCAAAAACCTGCTTTATGCACCTCACTGTTTACTTCAATCACTTCGAAACGCTTCTCCAGATTTAACCTTCTTATGTCTTGATTAACTCTCACCACGTCCTTTTTCGGCTGTCTGATCTCAGCACCTCCGGTACTGTGCATACAAATATCTGCGCTTGCTGTGTTATATCCCTGATATCGTCAACTCCCCTAGCTAAATTTTCCACCACTCCTGCAGCGTCACCATTTTGGACATCGTTTATTCCCGCGGCTACTATCACCATATTGCTCTCTGCGGAATATTTCAAAAGCCTATTTTTGCTCTCTTTCAGCACTGCCCTCATTCTAATCCCTGGGAAGGCTCCAACACTCGCTTATCATCCTTTACACGTTCCATGATATCTCGCCTGCACCTACTCATATTGGAATCCGCGGCGATAAGCACCTGGGCATTCCTTCTCTTCCTCCGAACCATTGGCTCCTGCTTTCGGTTATCTGTGTCCTTGTCTGTGGGATTTTCATTCTTCCTTACTTCTTACTTTTTCCCCGACTTCTTAGTAGCTGCTTCCAAATAACTCTGTCGGTTCGGATCCGCCTGACCTACTTTGCTTATGGCTTCAATACTAGTGCTGGTCCCATCCACGTTGCCCGCTCTAGAATGTTCGTCCTCGTTGTTTCCAAGGACAAAATCCGCCTGACTTACTTTCCTTACGCCTTTCATGCCAGTGCTGGTCCCAGCCACGTGGCCCGCACTGGAACGTCTGTCCTCGTTGTTTCCAAGGGCAAAGTCGGCCATTTTGTTTCCATTTTAGGAAGCTGTCCCAGCAGTATCTGATTTTCTGACGGATGGATGGAATATGAGCGTCCCGTTTGAAACGGGGTGGTAGCAATAGCTATCATGCTCATTTTCTCTCTCCATGTTAATTAATGGTTAAATTTGGGTAACTATACCATCATTCTATTTATTAAATTCCTGTTTTTACATTACTAATATTATGTCACTTCTCTGATTTTAAGCCACCAATCTTCCAGTCGTTCTTTGCAAGCTTTTTTACAGTGCCCCCCCCCCCCCCCCTCTTTTTCTCGAACGGGACGGCGGGGTGGCCTAGTCTCCAGATCCCCCGCGGCGTTTCTTTCACAAAGGCGCCAGCTGCAAGGTCGCGTCGCAAACACGCTGAGGAGAGGAGGCAAAGACAGGCGCTGTGTGAGAGGGTTTGGGGACCAGCGAGTGGAGAGAGTGTGTGTTTTGAATGTTGTATTTTTATTTGGCGTAATTAAGGACCTGGGTCCAAGATTATTCCCAACCCACTGGGGTTGTGGCATGTTTTTAAATAATTTGATTGGCTGCTTCATTTTCGGGGCGGATCACCTAAGGTGACCGCTCTTGGGTCTTTGTTGATGTCCGGTATCAAAAAGCGGTCCTCGGACCACGTTCGACAGTCAAGATTGAGGCTCCGTGCTTAGCACGTATTTACACCCCCTAGGCTTTGACCGAAACGCTCGGTAGGAATGTAAGGGCCTGCAAAGTGACTTCTCTGTGTCAGAGTCTTCATTTTCTTTTAAGTTACAGTTGTCTATGTGACTTGTTGCTATAGCTTTGCCTTTGTATACTATTTTGCTTCTGTAAATATATATCTCCTCCTGACCATCATCAGATCATCGTCTTCTGCTTCTTACCTGCCGAAGACACCGAAATATCACTGCAACCATGACAGAGGGCAGCCTTGTCTTAATCCTCTGCAGACTTTTACTTCTTCCGTACTTCTTATCCCTTCCATGTAATTTCTACTTTGTTATCCCGGTATATTTCCTCTAGGAACTATGTTATCTCATAACCGATGCCTTCTTTAAATATGTTCCACAGGAGTTCCCTGTTTACGTTGGCGTACGCCTCGTTTATGTCCAGGAAAGCCAAATACAAAGGTCTATTTTCCACTCTAGATATTTCGATTCATTGGGTACGCAGAGCAGGCTATCATCTAAGCGCCTACCATTTCTAAAGCCGATCCGAAGTTTCCGAGTATCTTTTTACTTTCTCGCATGCTTGCACCTTTAATTTCACCGCCGGCATGGCCAACCTGTACATAACAGATGTTATGTACAGGTTGGCCTTACAGCGTTTTACAGCGCCTTACAGCCTTACAGCGCTAGCTTGTGGTAGGCATAAACATGTGCCGGGCCGCCGCAAGCTAGGTTACCGCAAGCCGTTTTGAATGCTGTGCTGTGACGTTTCCTGTTCAAAACAACGTCTTATTAAACTCGAGTGCTTTCAAACGCTGATGCAAGAAGCATGTTACGTTGCATCAAACCTACCATACAGACTCTCAAATCATGTGAATTCTGCGCCGGTGATTACATTACACAATTGAACATGAGAGCTTATCTTGGAAGTTGAAGTGGTGCCCGTTTTAAGCGAAATTTTATGCAGGTCATTTGGTCGAAAACCTTTGGGCATATTAGTTGTAGTAGTAGTAATATTATTCGGCACCGCGTGTAGAAACTGTCTGGAGCATCGTAAAAAATCATATACTGGTAATTTCTGGTTTTAGTGGTTGATGATTGATAAGTGTGATATGCGATGTAAAAGTAAAAAAATCATTGCAAATAAATAATTGATGAATGAAAGTAATGAATAAATGGAAAAAGGGTGATATAGAACTGTCGAAATTTTCATTCTGAAAAGGCAATGCATGATGATTCCACTAGAAAATGTTTGTGTGGGAGATTGATCAATCAAATAATGGAATTGATCGAAAAATAAAGAGTTTGAAAAAGAGCTGGTTATTTTAAAAACTATGGAAAATTACAAGCTGGCGAATGCAATTACCGCGAATATGACCGGTTAGAAGACCGTAACCAAACAAATCCTTTTTCATTAAAACGTCAAATAAATAGTTAACATTAAGGGGGCACTTAATATCCTCATATCCTCGGTTACGAGATGACGTGATACTGTTCCACGAACTACTGACGGTATTTTTAACTTTCGAAAGTTTGTAATATGTTTCTATATATCTTTGTTTGTTATTTATAGATGAATATTTACCATCACAAAACTTATGCTTTTCATTCCGAGCAGTTGGACATCTTTGAACCCCTTTCTTGCAATTTTTTATATTTAATTATTTTAAGTACTCAACTGATTGCCCACTCTAAATTTTCTTCATTTTCATCATCGAACATTGGTTTTCACTGTGATCATTCGACACCTTTGAAGCCCATATTTGTCCATTTTTTTAATTTCTTCAGTTATTTTAAACTTAATGCGCCAATCGTCATCGATAAAGCTGCATCCATGGGCCAGTGTGTTAGTGCTCCTGAAGAGGAAGACGTTCGTAGCATGACGCTCCGCTGCAAGTTCATCCTGAGCAGCTGGATCCATCTGGGTCTCCGGAATAAATGCACCCTTAAAATTGGTGCGGGAGCCGTGCACGTTCCCATCCATCCGGAAACTTTGAAGCCCCACATCGCCCTCTGCGGCCACCATGGCTGGAGGAGACCACCTCGATATCGCCGCCCTTCTCTACCATGATCCTGTGTTCTAGCTTCGTACAACAGCGTAATTCATGGCTCATGAATGTCATCATCATCATCAGCCGGACTATACCCACTGCAGGGCAAAAGCCTCTCCCATATTTCTCCAGTTAGCCTGGTCCTGTGCTATCTGCATTAACTTGACCCCTGCGAACATAACATCATCCGCCCAACTAACTTTCTGTCGCCCCCTGCTACGCCATAGCCCGAGCTGATGCTGCCCGCGTTGTTGCTCGCAACCGACTCGCAGCCTTTCAGCACTCCCAGAAACGTCATTATGATTCCTGTCATCGCAACACTGAATATTCTTGCGGCTCTCTCGTGCTGCTTTGGACTCCAGCTCGCCGCGTTGGCCTCTCGGAAAAGCTTTTGCCCCGTTATACAGGACCCTACCGTATTTTACGACAAGTGACACCAGTGACATACGAAATTGCGCCCTTGCATCCCGCCCGCCATGCCTCTACACGACGCACCGAGACGGTCCATGTTGCACGCCTAACGCCGTACTACATGGACTCTGGTTTGGACGCTAGTGCGCACTGGGACGGTGCTTTTCAGCCGGCGGGGTAGTGTCACATTAGGCCGTGCATACTCATAAAGAAAGAAGAAGAAGACTCTCGTGAGTTTGAGAGAAGACGAAGTTCAACAGCGTCGGCTGGTGCCTGCAGAAAACGTCTGTTTGTAAGCCTTATCTTCCGTGTTCGCCCTCTGCTACAAGCTCAACTACCCCGTAACAATATGATTGGGCGCATGTTACTGTACTGCAGTGGAATGGGGAGACGTTTTCTTGGCGATCACGCCAATGGAATGTTAAGGGTACTGTGCGAATCTGTCTGCAGTGAAGTGTTGTATCGCGATTAATAATCTTATGAACAGATAAATTTGGGTGTGCTATCGGTATCTAGTTTTGATAATCTTATGAAACATATAAATGCGGGTGTGCTATTGGTGTCTAGCTTTGGCACGAGGTTTGAAAATGATTTCATTTGTGTGCGCCTAGCGCAACAATTGTAGTTATAGACTAAAAAGTGCGCGCAATGGCTCCGGACAGATTCCAACATATGTGCCAGTGTGACGTGTTCAGAATCGCATAAATATGAACCATATTCCATTTCTATTCGTACATTGCTGGTTTATAATACTTAGCTTAGTGATGGTGGATCAACAAGTGTCTTCGAAAGCAACCCAGTGTGTTGTTTGTTTCGAATGCCGGGAATTAGGCATGTACTTTCCAGGACAGTATACTCACTGTCTGGGTGGCGGCGAATTGGTAAGGTGTTACGTTTTCAGGTGAGTGACTGTCATGAGAATATGTAGGCAGGTTGTATTCCAAACTTCTGACTCTCAAAGCTTAGTTTCATTTTCGAGGAAGACAACAATCATGTATGCTATTTAGATCGATCTGGAGGGAGTGCTGTATAGGAATCCTTATAGTTATTTTATGATAAGTCATGCTACCATCAGAAAAAAAAACTTTTACATGTAACAGTAGTACCTGAGTCTTTTATATTGGGATAAAGAGCAATTGGCCAAGTACTGATCTTTGACGCACCCCACAACACTTGTTACGCATGAGCTTTCCGCTATATGTAGACCAGACGCAACCATGAACTTACACTAAAACTGAAACATGGCACGGCCGTTCCGCGACGCAACGGGGTTCAAGAACTGCAAACTAGATGAGAAATACGGAATGCCGACAAAACATCTTTCTTGAACTGCACCGCACCACCATGAGGCCGAACGTTTGATGTTCACATGCACGATTACCACGCAAATACTCGAGAGCAGAGCTATAAAAGGTAAAATGTGAGCTTTCGCTATCTGGAAGGAACCAGTCTATGGCACTATAAATGATACGTTTTCTATTAAAGAGCTCGAATGCTGTAAACCTGGTTGCAAATAGTATTACAGTCATTAAGAATTTCAATGCTCTGAAATGTTTTGCTTTGGAAATGAGCGGGGACACCAACGATGCGTGAAGTAGAAGTCGGTAACAAAGACTGCGTAGAAGACGTCAAGGTAGCATAGCAGCTCATTTACGGCCATTTTAAGGAAATTAAATAAATTTAATTTACAGGAATAAAGAAAGGACAACAGGGAAAAGTCTTTCATTTGGAGGAAGACTCATCTCCCTTCGCAAGCGTAGGAGTCCTTGACAAATGGATTTTGTTACCACAGTAGCTCAAGCGCCAAACTTGTTCTCAATTAAATGAAGTCGTTCGGCGATATGAGGCAGTGAAAAATCTTGGGCTACCACTAAAACACTCACTGCGGATTTTGTACCATACCTACGGCAATGAGTTCCTCAGACATTACCATCGCTTCGACTCAATGCCATAGGAGGCATACGCCGTACAATATTTTAGACCATATCACCATTTGGGATACAAGAGGTAACGCAAAACACGTTCAGTATGCATTACAGATGCCGCCAGTATTGTGGACACTACGTAACCGACAGCGGCTTCACTTGTTCTACTAAGTCACAACTCCTAGCCCTGCACTCTGGCGGCATCAAATACCTATTTAGGCCAAGGACTATGATAGAGCCATTCCTGAAGCAAATACAATTCGCATCATTGGCTTGCACGCCGATCACAAAGAGGTCAACGCGAAATCTATCACTAAGCTCCACGCCACATGTGAACAAGTCAGTAGAATGATCCCATGCATTACGGCCAAATTAGTGGCATAAGAGAGGCTGACCCGCTCGGAATAATCCAAGCCTTGGTCTTCAGCCTTATGAGCTACGTAACCCGCGCCTCAAGCATCTCTTGATCATTCCTGACAAGGCCTGAAAGCGGGTGCTAGCGCTACCACTCACCGCATCTAACGACCAGCCTCCAACTAATGGCATCAACAACATAGCTAACAAGCTAGAGCCTCTCCTTCTAGCACAAACTTTCCGGCTCTGCAGTGCTGCCACCTGACGGCATGCGGATCAATAGCTCACCATTAGCCTGCACTGCATCAAGCAATAGAGAAAGGACATACAGCGAGCAGGGGAATATTCCAAACTACGATCCTGCCACTCAACATGGATCTTAATATCACCAGCCATGACGCACTGTGGGAGCCCTGGGCGATGACAAGAACTACTAAAATTAGGGTATCTTCACTGTGGATACCGCGAGTCCCTTCGAGGGCGCAACAGAGTAGAGATCCCTCGCCTAGGTCATACGGTAACGAGACTAACGGTTAGAGCATAAGGCAACACACATTGAAAAGAGGCAATTACATTAGTTCCAACACAAACCGAATCAACACATATCGTTAGCGATTCCCAAACTGTCCCCGGAACTAACATGCGATGCTCGTTATCTCCTTTCGCCAGCAAAGGTTTGAACCAGGCTATACACTGCTCCACATAAAGAGAAGTAATATTGACACTAGTTATGAAGGAGTAGAGAAAAATGAGCATGCCCATGTGGACATCCGAACATTCGTTTCCCGAGTTCCCTCCCCATTTCCTTGATATAAACACACGCGTTCCTTACAACATACTAAAAGATACTCCAAGACGTCCGCTTACCGAGATAACAATCTCAGCACCAGTCAAAAGGACTGGATAAATCAGGGAATTATTACATAGGGATTCTACAATATCTGTCCTCCTAAAGCCCTGCTATGCGGAATATAACCATCTGATATTTTTTTCACCTAAACACATATTTTGTGTCAGAATTAAAATCTTTAACACATGGTATGATCTTGTCATGCGAACCAAACATTACCTAGTCAAGAAACACCAAAATGGGCAGATATAGAGATGGCCTCGCCTAGCTAGCTCTGACTTCGCGATAGAAATGTCCTTGATAGTGACCGCTTGGGAAGCGGGTTTGAGCCAACGGAGCTGGATGATATCTCTTTATACGCAGTTTATACTGTTTTTTATACTACCAATTCAACAGTCGCCAAGATATGGGGAGCGATGAGCTGAATAGTCCAAATTTCCGGGGAAATAGCGAACGTTTGGAATATCCTCTTTTGTTGCGCGGCTTTCGGAAATATTTGCTGGCGCAGGAATCGTTTACAAGTCGCATATTTCAGCGACGAAGTAGAGTCAGTCTTCAAACCTTTATATTCGTACGAGTCTCTGGGGGGGCTCAAGGTCATATTTCAAGCCTGAACATATGTATGGAGTATGCCTAGCGTACAACAGATGGCGCTTTTTAATCATCCTAATAGGCCTTTAAAAAAAACAAAAAAAAAAACAATAGGCATTGCTGACATCTTTAAAAACAGGCACATGACCAGCCACCGCTGTTAACCCCTTATTCGTATAATAAAAATACTTAGAAGAACGCAGTGTATTTTACTAGGTCAGCGGAGAAATAAAGCACGCAACTTATTTCCATAGAGTTTCTTATTTCGACACCCTTTTGCCAAAATTCGTTATACTCCATTCTCTGAAGACCTCCCTTTCAATACTCTACTAGGTTCTCATGTACTGCTGCCATGAGGCGGTCTTTTTATTTGTCAGTTTCTAACTTTAATCTTTATTTGATATGTCAAACTTTGTGACTCCAGCGCAAAGATATTTTTACTGCGAGCCAAACCTCCAATAGAAAGGAACTATGTGCCTCAGGGTATTTATGTGCAGTAATTATTCATGCCAGACATGAATGGCACGTGCTTGACGGGTCAGTGTTCACGGATTCAGGCGAAAATGAAAACAAGAAGCTAGAGGTCTGAGCTGTCAACCCTTACCGCCCTGTCATGCACGTTCTAATTAAATATTTGAAATTCGGCAAAACAAATGAAAAGCGCAACTCATGGTTATTTTTTTACATGAACTGAAGCCTTTTCAGCACGCACGTATTCGGCGCCTACTTTTTGTTATCTTACTTGTGTTTTGTTTTTAATAATGTACAAGACAGCAATATTCCGTTCTCGGCCTCGTCCTCACTACTCAAACTGACAGTATTTCACCCTTTCCGTGGTTATAACTAATAGACAGCGCTTATCGTAGTCGCCTATGATTCCCTAGAAATTAAATAAACCATTGACATTTTGCGACAAATGGCTTTTACAATACCGTGAACAACCATGCCATAAAATTATCGGCATTTTTTCTTCCAAACTTCTCAAATGCTTTCGGAATTATTTGCTCATTCTTAAATGAAAAATTTCCTGATCTCATTAGCACGTAGAACCATCGAAAACTGTCACCCTACAGTTATTATCGCCGTAGTTCCATCTAGACATGATAATGATGCTTATGAAGTAAAACGCTTCTACAGTTTGCAAAACGCTCTAATAAAGAGCAACGAATGCGAAAAAGTACCGCGCTGCCGAAAGGGACTTTTTTAATGCACAACACAAGGTAAGACAACGTTGTTCTCATTTCTATTTTCATAGCACATTTTGGATGCCGCCCCCCCCCCCCCCTACACACGAGATTGCGTGTGTGTGTGTGTGTGTGTGTGTGTGTGTGTGTGTGTGTGTGTGTGTGTGTGTGTGTGTGTGTGTGTGTGTGTGTGTGTGTGTGTGTGTGTGTGTGTGTGTGTGTGTGTGTGTGTGTGTGTGTGTGTGTGTGTGTGTGTGTGTGTGTGTGTGTGTGTGTGTGTGTGTTACATATCTGCCGCATGCGCTAGTTTTGTCTGGTTGTAAAATATGAATTTTCACGTCGCGGTAGCAAAACTTTGTTTAAATTCATAAATTCATAGGTACACCGACTATAAACAAGCGCCCAGCTACAGTTTCCCTCATTTTCAACCAAGAATGCCTCAACTTTAAATGTCGAGGCCCTGTGTATTCTTGCTGACTGAGCATGCATAATTTAGTTATGCTTTACCAAAACAAATGGTTACTTAAGGCAATCAAATGATACGTCATGATTGTCCGCCTTATCACCAAACCCATATAGAATTGTATTTTGTGGTCTGTCCCCTGAATAAAGAACCATTTTCGTTCGTTACCCAAGTCTACTGTCTCTAAAAATTTCCGTGGCAGATATTTTTCGCCGTTCTGTTTCAGTGCACATCCTTTCTAAAATGCTCCGTGGAGACGGTGTGCAAGGTTGTCACTTCCTTCTTAAGGGCAGTACCTGCCGGTCGGCCTTGCTTGGCATTTACGGAGCTAATGTGACGTCTTCGTAAAGTAGTTTTGAACTTAACTCTTACGAAACCCGAAGCCACGAGCGATCCCTCTGACTAGACTGGAACCTTCCGCGTGAGCAGGCAGATAAAAGGTGTCGTGGGCAGCACGCCAAAGAATTGGAGAGTGAAATTGGACGACAATTAGGGATCAAAGCGCCCGAAGGCTGATGTGCGTCGCTGTTTACAGGATCGAGAAACCTTAGCTCAGCGGATGTTTTGGGCCTCTGACGGCTTAAGGCAATACTGCGAACTTGTGTTTCACGAAACTTGCGAAGTTCGTACCCTAGAGGCAACGACATTGTCATCGCCTATACTGTCACTGACGGAGTCCCATTTGAGAACTCGGGAGTAGAAAAACTTCCTTCCTTGAGGCGCTAGGAAAATGAAACTGTGGAAACTGTGGGAACCGCAGCAGCAACTACAGAAGCGAAGGTTCGACTTATTCCTTCTCTACGTTACCCCAACACGACTAGCCGACTTATGACCTCGCTTGCTAACGAGGCCTTACGACCAATGAAGAATACGTGGCGTGCAGTGGTCGCGAGCTAGCGCTGTTTTGGCTGCACATGGTTTAGTTCTGTCGTTTTAGTCAACAATATTTAGACGGGGTGATCTTAACCTAACTTTCTGCACTCATATCTTGGAAAAGTATCAAATTATAGAATCAATTTCTGACTTTTCGCTGGCGCTTTCTCACTGTCTTCTATGGCACCTACCGTCATTTTAATTAAGCCGTGCTGGTTAGCTGCGACCTCTTACTTTCGCCTGTGCATCTGGCTCCATCGGTTGCTCCATAAGCTGACGGGATTTTTTTAGGGTCTCCATGCCTATACAATTATTGTTAATTCTCAGTTTAGCAGCTTTTCATATACAGCATTGGCTCTTAAGCGAGAAGATTAGTGCTGGTAGGGCTATTGGCAAAGCATATGCTCCCTCATCCTTTTTCGGATATCACTTCGGAGGGCTGGGGATGGAAAGAAAAGTACAATTTTATCGGTTAGTAGGCCAGCTTCTAACAGTTCTCCTGATGAATATCGAAAATAATACTGCCATATTGAACCTGAAAGTACAAAGAGAGATATAATATTAAGACAAATATAAACCTGAGAAGGATATGTTTCGTTGGGAGTTTGGGGTTGACAAACGGATTATAACAGTTTGCTAAAAGTGTTCCATACTTTTCTTGCAATAACCCCTGTTTTCAAGCTAGATGCCCGACAAGTCACTTAAGAATGACACCGATTGCTCAACTTTTAAAACTGATGCATCTTTCAAAGTTTGAAATTTCCTTTCATGCTCTTTCGAAGGATATTTTCTGCGCTGTTGTGTCCTCCTCTTGTTCTGTGCCGTCCTTGCGCTGTAATAATGAATGTATGTAACCAACTCGCCCAAAATATTGTAATTTGGATATTTTCTGAACACATCTGAATGACCAGCCGCTATATTCGCACTGACATGCTCAAGGGTAACACTTTTCGGCCGAAAAGGGCTATTGCTGCATCCACAAGCCTCAATAGCAACCCCCTGTATTACCACCATTTGAAGTGAGAACTCAGCGCAACTAAATTTGTGCTTTCAGAAGCTTTATTTCACATGCGGATAAGCATCCATTTCAAGCATACAATAGAATAAAACGTGATCTCAAAGATGTCTAACCCAATTTATAACTTCAGAATACTCAATACAAATAAGCATCCCGAAACTCGGTGCTCATTGTCCTTGCCGTAATTGATGTTGTAGTTCCCTCATCTTGAAGTCACCCATTTCTAAAATTGTCAATGAAAACGCCGAGCTGCACAATCAGCAGCGCTACCCGTAGCGCATCCCGTAGCAAGAATCAAGAGCGTGTTTTAGTTAAGAAGAGTTATTTATTTACTGACATAATAACTATCTTCAGTGCCCTTAAAGAGGCCATACGCTCTGCAACACTCTAAATCTAAGCACATTTCGTGAAGTCTGCCTGTCATTCTGAAGAAGCGTATGAATATTTAATGAGCATTTCATGTAATTAATTGCTCCCATCAAACAGCTGACATCGCAGCATCTGTATGCATTTTTATTAATTTGCTCTGTATTTGAAATTGTGTAATGGTCTTTATACAGCCAGGAGAAAATCGAAGACCAAAAATGATTGCTCTGAACGGGATGCTTTCTTTAAGAGTTTTCGCTATGAAGATAGCTGCTAGGAGAGGTTGTTGAGCCTTCTTGATGCAACTCGGTAATTTCTCTAGGTCATGGCGGAGCAGCAGTGCGACTGCCTCTTCCTTTACTTTCTTCGCGTTGATGTTCACTTCTCTGAAGTTTTCAGCGATGGCTGCATCGGAATTTTGCGATCGTTTCTGAGCGGGATAGCTGGCAAGCTCAATCTCAGCCATGTACTTCAGAAGTAGTTGGCGAGTCTGACGGTGGAATACCAATTCATCATTCCAAGTTCTCAGGCTGTGACGAGCCAACAGAGCAAAAGCAACCCTGGGCAGTGCACCGCTTTCAGCATGGACATTGTGCACCCGTTCTACTCACTGCCATATAATGAGATAAATAAAAGCGCCTATGACTGCATATCCGAGCACAATGGCGAGGCGGCATTCATGTGGTGGTGTGGTGTTTCTTTGGGGTTAATACTAGCGTTTTATCTTCATTCCATGGTCATATGGTGGAAGGGAAAATTTTTAGTAGAGCGGAACCGGTGTTTGTACCGCGTCACGCGAGGCCCCCGTCCTTAGTAACGTTTTTCTGTGCAAAGGTAGACAGAGCCATCGAGCAGAAATCAGGTGGGCTCATTTCGAGGGTATGTAGATATGTGGACGATTATTTTGTGTTGTCTTCCGACCTGAACCAGCAAAGGACTGTTGTCAATTTACTGAAATGTTTTAATGAGTGTGCGTCTGGTCTCAACATCACTGTAAAAATAACTATATACAGAAAGCCCCAATTTCTTATTTGCCTTTACGTTTTCGGCCGAAACATGCATGTTGGGTTTACCACCCTTGGGACAAAAAAAAAAAAACATTACTCTATTTTGCGTCCGCCTATTCCAAAATTATAAAGAATAGGACAGTTACTTCTATTCTTCAAGCTGCCTTACGGTAATGCTGAGCGCCCTTCGAAATTTGACAACAATCTGTCGCAGGTGCATACTGGAAGGAACAATGCGATAAACGAACAAGACGAAATAATGAGTGAGGTATCGAGCGCACAGACATATTTGTTCATTGTGCCAGGGGAGTTGTTTATAAGTTGCGTTATCCAGTAATGAATTGTACAACTGCCACAGCGGAGGAAGCGTCAACGAAAGTTTGGACGAACATCGGAGATTACTCGGTGCAGTTTTTCTTGACAACCGCCCTAAGTATTACCGTACAAATGATAACAAAAAGAAGATCAAATGCAAACCATTCTTTGATAAAACAATTATATTTAGGCTCAGGGATCAACGTGTGCACAAGAGTATCGAAGCATTCTATATTCGTATCAGTGAAGCCAAGTGCGGAAGTCACACTTCCGTCTGTTTCTCTCATAGGGAAATTCGGTGTTTGGTCAACTCACTATGATATGCAGGGTAACAGGTGATGTTCTTCTAGTCAGCATTTTTTTTAATTCTTAGTATTTATTCGAGCTTGTGCCTCGAATAAACTTTAGTTGTGAGTTAGCGCTCGTCCTTGTTTTCCTCACTTGTCCTTGCGTCTATGCGCAAACTTTTCTGTATGCATTTCACCCAACTCTCCCAACTTTCTGTTCTCCTAAGATAGGAATGCGCTCACCTGCAATGAGATCAGGCGCACGCTGACGGCATACAGAGAGAAGGGTTGCACGCAGGATGTTGGCTGATGGGGCGCGCGCTGAACGGGTCCTCTTTTCCCGCAATGAACCAGCAGCATTCCGCAATCATAAGCGCAAACAAGCGCATTTTCAACTTATCCATCAGAAAATAGAAGAGGTGGGCGGCAGTCTTCCCATACCGCAACCGCGTCGTATAAACTCCACAGCGCTGCTGTGGAGTTTATGCGCATCCCGGCGTATCCCAGCTGCGTATCCCGAATATATGTACTGTGGTATTACTAGCGATCGCTGGTTAATCGCTGTCGGTAAGCCGGCACGCCTAGTCGCGGCCGGTAAGCCGGCGTGCCGATAAGCTGGCACGCCGGAATGCAGCCGTGAGATACAGCACGCTTTCTTCGATGCACAGACGAACACATGACACCGGCACGCTTGCCCAGAGCACTGAAACGAACGCTAATTCTCCTTTACCACTTCGCTTTGTTCGCACCACCGGGCATTGTTCGACCGCCGCTCTAGACACACTTGTTCAAGCCTGCACTGTATTATAAACTTGTTTTGAAATCCAATTGTTGTCGGACCACCTTTAAAAAACTTGCGCCAGCACACAAGAGCGCTTTGCTGCAAGCTGTCTGTATTCGATGGCGCCGCTGTAGATGTATGTAGGCCATGATGTATCGCAATACGTGAGCATTATTCCACGCCGTAAAATAATAACGGATAAACGAAATGCTGTGGTGGGGTCAACGAGGCAGGTATCGCCGGACCGACCAGAAGCGTCGTTTACTTCACCGACAGACGCCGTGGTGCGTGGAAAAGCAACAGGAAAAGTTCGATTGGGTTCGCTCTCCCTCACAAATCCGACGCTGAGCGGCGCCACTTACTTGACGTGGCTTATGTAAACAAAACAAATCGGATTATCGAAATGCGCTAGGAAATGCGATGTGCTACTATGGCATTCTAATCTGACTAATGTGACAATATAAACACAGCTGCTGTAGTGCAAAGAGTATGATCAACCTAAAGAATGCGCAGCTAAAGGCCCTGGGATTTCCAGCGGTAAACTTCACAGAAGTAATCTGCTTATGCTTTGAGGGCGTTGTTAATGACACGTGAGAAAGCGTATGAGCTTACCTCCCTTCTGTTTCTGGCTGTGCGATCTTAAAATTGAACTGTCGATCTTTTGCTTCTTTTTGGTGCAAGCTTTTAAGAATTTCACTGCTTACAGCTTCATTCAAGATCGAACTTTAGAAAGGGAAGAAATGAAAATTAAAGTTCACGTCGTTGTTGTTGCGGACTAATTGGTTTAACATTCCTAGAAAGTAAATAGAAAGTAAACATCGCAAAAACAGGACGATGGGGAACAAACAACAGGGGCGCTGTCTTACAACTAAAGTTTATCCGAAAGGTGCTGTGGTTTCTACGTGGACATAGGCAACCAACCAACGCGCGTTCGAGCGTCGCGCGAGCCGAAGCCCCGATCAGCCGTCACCGCGCGCGCACTGAAACACTGCAGCGCGCACTCAACCTCCACCGGGAGGAGAGCACTGCGCTGCAGGGACACAAACCTCCAAGTTCTCAAAGGAGACGTTTATTGAAACGCCATCCTTCAGCGGCACACACACACACACATGCACACACGTACACATATTTACAAACGCACATACGCACACACATACACATATTTACGAACGCACATACACACACATACGCAGTCACCGTGTCAAGGGAGCGCGCGAGGAGCAAAGCTCCCCTGCGCGCACGAAGTGACACGGAGTGCGCGCCGCAAGCACGCAAGGGCGTGCTGTGACATCTCTCTCGCAGTGACCAGAGGGTTCCTTTGAGAGAGAATGGGGAACCACCGCAAGGTACGCCTGTCGCGGATCGTTGGATCACGATCGACAGGCTCGAGTTGCGCTCTCAGGTACGACCCGGAGCAGACGAACTCGAGTACACACTGGTCTGCGCGGACAAAGGCCGGCAGACAAGAACAGTTGCGTACGCACCTTGCGATGTCTCGGAGGGGTCTCTCCCTCGGCTCCGCTCGGACAGTCGCGCGAGCGCGGCTGTCGAAGCGGTGCCGTGTTCCCGCCAAAAGGCGCCAATGAGAACAGCCACTGGGACGCCAGGGCGGAGCTGTGGCCCGAACGACAGTGACAAGTCGCTCGAGCCCCTCTCCGCCGCCTCAGGCGGGAGAAAGGGAACGGGGAGAACAACTGGGAAGCGGGCGGCGGCCGCGCAAAGGGCAGCCGCAGCAAGCCCGAATCCCACATCCTCCTCTCCTTAATTGCCCTCCTACCCATCAGTGAAAGCACGCGGCAGGTCCCCAGCATGAAGAAAAGAATGCTATCCTCACGCAACAAGTCAACTACACTTCAGTTCCAGCAAGAAAGATCTCGAAAAGACAGGCACTCGAGAAAGACAAACATTAGCAAGGCGCACAAAAAAAAATGAACAAGATGGCATGAAGAATAATGTACAAAGTTCCGGAGGCTAAGTAACAACGACTATGTACAGAACAGAATCATGTACAGAACACAACTATGTACAGAACAACTATGTACAAACATAACTATGTACAGAAGTTCCAAAGTTCGTCGGTGCAGCTCAGGGAGCCTGCGGTGACTCACCGCTCGTTGACTTCTGGGTGGCCAACGTTCATCCTTGGCTGCAAACGATCTCCGTCAGTGGTGGTGCAGGTTAGGTGCAGGAGCAGCGAACACGCAGAAGGGGCCCCAGGCGTGGAAAGGCCGTGACTCCGTGGCGATCCAGGGCGCACATGGGAAGACCGCGCGGGGCTTCCTTTCCACCGCGCTCCGCACACACCGGCAAACACACATGGCGCGACGTCGTCGCCTCCACGCCCAGGCACGCACACGCACAGCCACTCACACACCAAAGGGTGATGCCGACCTTCCGCGGCGAACCTGTCCCGAGCACCTTCGCAACCGCGGCGGCCATGGGTGAAAGGGGCATCGTCCATGCTCCCCGTCCGCAAACGGCCCCAACTTCCTTTCCACACACACCAGAAAGGCCGCGCGTCTGGGCTGCCTAACTAGCAACCCTCGCAATTTCAAGAAGAAAAAGGAGAGAAGACGCGCTGTACAAAAGAAGGCACTCGCTGTACAATATTTACAAGTTAAGAAGCAAGAATGGAAACAGAAGAAAGCGAAAAATGAGAACAGAGGCACACAAAACAAAAAAAAAAAAAATAAAGCACACAGGCTGGAACTGAGCGAGCCAGAAAAGGGGGGAGACCAACCTTGCTTCCGGGTAGGGTTGAACGATCAAGCTCGCTCGGTGAAGCTGTATGCCTTCGGTTGCGGAAAAGGCCCGCCGTCCGGCATCAATCACACAGGTGAACGTCGCCTCACCTTGTACCGGTGCGGGGCACGGCTGCGTTCCACCGCATCGGGTGTGCCTTGGCACTTGCCTGTGGTGACAATGGGCACCAGCGCAAGCTCGTCAGACCGTTACGCATAGGCCTTCAGGTCTGCAATGTAGGCACGGCTGGCTTTCCCCATAGGGGGATTCTCCAGCAACGAGCCCCTGCTTGTTACTGGGAAAATGCCCCATGAAATCGCAGGTGGCCATCTGCCACGGACGCACACTGTCAGTTGGCTTCGTCATGCCCGGTGGCTTGCCACCCCTCGACTTCTCCCATTGACAGACATGGCAGGAACGGCAACAGCGGAAAATGTCGCGCTTCATGCCGGCTGCAGTCACCGATTGACTCAGTTTCTTAAAACCTTGGAGCCACTCAGATGACCAGCCAATGGTTTGTCGTGAGAGAACGCAACAGAGCGCCGCTCAGACATTGGGGAATAGCCACTTCAAATGGTTCAAGGACTCATCATCCGTGGCTATGTATTTCAGCGCGAGCCCGTCATGGCCCAGCAAACATGAATCCCCCGGGGCACGCCGCGACACACGCTGGCTCGTGCCCCCCTGCGCCCGTTCAATACAAGTAGCGTAACGGCGCTGCGCCCGCTGCAATACAAGCAGCGTAACGGCGCTTCGTCTCCCAGAGACCGTCGCTGACATCGCGACAAAACGGGTCATTTTGCTGGACCGTCGTAGCTCTTCATGGCCGAAAACGATCCCAGTCATCTCAAAGGAGAGCCTGGTTTCGTCCCCCCGCAGGTTCGCAGCAAAACTTCCGCTAGCATTGGCGTCTCAGATGCGCTCACAAAGAGCTTTCACCCTCGCCTGCTTTGTGAAGCGCAGCTTACCCGGATAGCGGAATGGGGAACCCGTCTGCGGGCGTCTCCTCCGTGCCGCTCTGGGGCTCGTCCGCTGTTTCGCCCCCTTCGCCCGCCGTCCGTAAAGACGCCGCCGCGGGCGAGTGGGGCACGGGATAGCGCGTCAGCTACCACGTTCGTTCTCCCCTGCAGATACTGCACCGAAAAGTCGAAATGCTGTACCAAGAGAGAATGGCGCGCCAGCCGGCTCGCAAGTTCAAGGAGCCGCATCAGCCAACTGAGCGCGCTTTCGGTCCGGTTTCTAGAGGGAGCCCGGCCGACGCCTCGCCGTTCCCCGAACAGAAATGACTGCAAGCGGGGTACGGGTGCTGTTGTGCGGAGATGCCGGCAGCGGCGGCGTCGCGCACATTGCTTCCGCAACGGCGTAAAGCTGAAACAGCGGAGGCATATGGTCAACGGTCGCACCGCAGGGTGGTCCGAAGAACCATGTAGCGTGTTTCAGTGCCTTTGCCGAGTGCCGCGCAGGGGGCGGCAGGCATGGCGCATGAGCTTGATCGTCAAGGCGACCGGCTCGGCCGATGTGCTATCCAACGACTCATGGAGCCAAGGACAATTCACGTTGGGTGCCAGTTGCGGTTTCTGCGTGGACATAGGCCACCAACCACCGCGGGTTCGAGCGTCGCGCGAGCCGAAGCCCCGATCAGCCGTCACCGCGCGCACACTGAAACACTGCAGCGCGCACTCAACCTCCACCCGGAGGAGAGCACTTCGCTGCAAGGACACAAACCTCCAAGTTCACAAAGGAGACGTTTATTGAAACGCCATCCTCCAGCGGCACACACACACACACGCACACGCACACACATACACATATTTACAAACGCACATACGCACACATACTAAGTCACCGTGTCCCGGGAGCGCGCGAAGAGCTAGGCTCCCCTGCGCGCACGAAGTGACACGGAGTGCGCGCCGCAAGCACGCAAGGGCATGCTGTGATCTCTCTCTCTCGCAGTGACCAGAGGGTTCCTTTGAGAGAGAGCGGGCAACCACCGCAAGGTACGCCTGTCGCGGATCGTTGGATCACGATCGACAGGCTCGAGCTTCGCTCTCAGGTAAGACCCGGAGCAGACGAACTCGAGTACACACTGGTCTGCGCGGACAAAGGCCGGCAGACAAGAACAGTTGCGTACGCACCTTGCGATGTCTCGGAGGGGTCTCTCTCTGGGCTCCGCTCGGACAGTCGCGCGAGCGCGGCTGTCGAAGCGGTGCCGTGTTCCCGCCAAAAGGCGCCAATGAGAACAGCCACTGGGACGCCAGGGCGGAGCTGTGGCCCTAACGACAGTGACAAGTCGTTCGAGCCCCTCTCCGCCGCCTCAGACGGGAGAAAGGGAACGGGGAGAACAACTGGGAAGCGAGCGGCGGCCGCGCAAAGGGCAGCCGCAGCAAGCCCGAATCCCACAGTGCACACACATTAAGTATTCTCGAAGTAAGCTGTCAGCTGAGTCAATGTCAGGGGCGGTGTAAACGGTCGGAACAAAGGAATGAAATCTGAAACGCTACAAATGGTGTCCAAAGTTTCAGAAACGAACAACTCCTATGGAAAGAGTGACGTCACAAAATAAAAACAAGATGAGCGTGAAGGGTGGATAATGGGCATGCGGTACGGTGCAAAATAGAGGCTAGCGCTTTGTGTAGAAAAATATAAAAAGGATTACAGGCGAATTGGGATTACGTTTTTCAATATGCAGCTCTTTTCTATGATATCATTGCGAAAAAGATCAAGAGAGGAGCCCTCATGCAAGGTCCGCCATTAGTCATCTTTCAACCTGTCGCTATGATGTGCCGCTTCTCGCTCGTCACCACGTAACAATATGTTGATGGGTGGACTACTGACACACGTATAGGCACGGGTTTCAATCAAGTAAGCCTCATGTGTCTCTTGTGTGCGCTTTCTTTATATTATTTCACAATCTTCGTCTTGTCCAGGGCTGGCATGCAAGAGCATTGTTTACAATCAATGATCAGTTTTCTGCTTGTGCAGGTCTTGAGTGACTGCTAGTGTTCCATCAGACGCTAATTGAGGTATCCTCCTGTTTGTTCACTTCAGGGCGCACAACAAGATAGCTGTATCTATAATATACAACTACGCTAACACAGAGATTTAAATATGGTGTTTGGTACCTAAACTTGGACGCGCTTTTCGGTGGATTTCCTTCATTGGCTGTTCTCTGCGCCCGACAAACTAGGAGGCCTCTGCAGAACAGTCAACTAAGAAGAGGCGCCGAAAAGCGCGTGTAGGATTAATCCCAAAACGCCATATTACTGACGTGATATTGCGTCATTAGGGCAGCAAATTCTATGCATTGAATAAGTACTTACATCTGCATAGACAGTATCTTCATGATAATAAAGTGATTTCTATTTAGGGTAGCTATAAATGGCTTTCTCTGACAGTATTTAGTTAAGCTTTGTAAGTCGCTACGACTTCAAGATGGGGGGCGGAAACCAGACAGCCTCCAGACCTGCACCTTTTTCGGCTGTAGTGCTGAATTGGTGCTCTTTCGAAGCCAATTTTCCTGGAAACGCCAAGTGACTTACGCAGGCTTTCAGCAGCGGCGTGCCGACACAAGAAGCGCCTCTCTTCACATCACTTGCAGTAGTGATTGGTGCGCATTTCTTTGCTCCTCGTCTACTACTTCATCGATCTGGAGCGCATTTTATTTAACTGAAATTTGCAAACGTCGTAGTACCCCGTAGACGTGCATCTTAGCCTTTTGGAAGGATAGCGAGTTTTGCTTCAGAGCTGGTCAGGGATTTTTTTCCCGTTTTCCACAAAGTGCGGCTCCGTTCGTGTGCCGGAATAGCCTGCATTCCGCAACGGTCTTCCCTCCAGACAAAGAAATCCATAAAATATTCAGGCGAAGATTTCCAAGGCTCGTCGTGAAACTCTCGCGTCGGTGAGAGTTGTGCACGAGAACTTTGATGCGTTCAAGTAAATGCAACTGATTAGAAATAACTAAAAATGCTTAGTAATGAGTAGTAATAGCTAAAATGACCTATAACAAATTATATTGAGTCCTAATTAGTTCTAAAGACCTATTTATATAACGACGACTTTCAACGACTAAAATTGACTGCAAATGACTCAAATGACAAATGACTCAAAATGCTTAGTAATGAGTGGTCATTACTAAAATGACTACTAAGAACTTGTAACGACCACTTTGTCATGCAGGGACTAAAATGACTTGTAATGACCAATATATGCCATATGACCATTGTAACGACCACAATTGATAGAAATTACTTAAATACTTAGTAATGAATAGAAATGACTGAGATGACTACTAATTACTTGTGAGCAGTCGGTCTAACGACGACTTGTAGCGACTGCAATTTATTATAAATGGCGCAACGGCTTCGTACTGACTAAAATGTCTATTAATGACTGCTACTACTACTATGCTTTCACTGTTGACTTCAGAGATGAAGAGGTGCTGTAATTATTTTGTCGACTCTGAACACTGATTTGTGAAAGCATAGGGCGCACCCAAAGTACGACTGCTAAAAGTTATTTGACATATGTAAATGGTTAAAACCTCTCTTCCTTTCAATCCGCGTTTTTTTTTAACATGTCCACCTAATCGAGGTTTAGCTGCCGAAAGGTGTCTTGCCATTCTGAAAGGTGTTTCTCAGTCTTCTTCTATTGTTACATCGAAACTACAGATTGTGTTGTGAATATCACAGGTGATTTCATTCTGGTAATGATGCCTTGGAAAAAAAAAATGAGCGTGACATGAAAAAAAAGAAAGTAAATACACATATCTGCCCTGCTTCTCAAAATGTATGCATGGTAATGATAGTTACGGTGGGCGATTTTACAAACAGTTAATAGCTAGTGCATTTAAACCTTTCAAAGATATCTGCGTAGCATGTGCAGCGAAAGCTTACAGCTAGGCAGATATTCGGACAATATTTACGCGGTAACTTTTGAGCTTCAAATATTTCCTTTTGTTTTATTTACACGTGAATATTATACTGCAAAATAGACGTAATCATTATCAAAGGCGAGAGACGCAATTTTAAATATCGTAATCGGCAGTGTGGTATGAAATAGGCAATGTGTAAGCTACGCATTTTAAGGTTTGTTGAATCGGCTGTCCGACATTGCACTTTCAGAAAATAACGTCTATTGCATTTCTTACGCAGCAAAAGAACTATCATTCAAGTATTAGGTGATGTTGATGAAGTTATGGTTGTAGCTAAATTACCGCGAGGAAAGAAGTCATTACAGAAGTAAAGAATGCAGAATAACAAATTGAGCTTGGTTCCAAATTCGCATTTTCTATGCTGAAACTTCCGAGCGACACACCCGAATAACAGAAAAAATGGAATAAAGCTCACAATATATATTTACTGCCCTCAATTTTCTAATACAAAATTGCCACTTCAAATCAAGAAGAAAACGTTTATTTTGTATGTTAGTTTTTTGATCTCCCAAACTCCAGTCACTACCGCTTATATATCATGTTCGCCTTAATGTCAAGACGCATGTGTGAAAAGTGCGTCAGTGTATATCTGGGTAGTTATGAAACTGATTGTTCTATAGAAAGTGTGAAAAAAAAAAAATTATTCAGTATGAAAGGGGATTTTGACTCATGTCTCTCAAAAGATGAAGTGCAATTACTTGGCCTCAAGAACTGGAAACATAGTAGAGAAGTAACTGCAACAAATTTTTTGGCTCATATTTCGGAGGGAACAAATCATATAGCTCATTTTTTTTGCTGAATGAATGAAACGAGAAATAAAAGATGTTTGAATATTGCGCACGCCTTGCTTTTCCGATAATGTATAAATATGAGATAACGGTATAGCATTCAAATAAACGTGATAATTCCCAACTGCTACTTTGTCTCTGTTTTGTGTGTGATGTCGTAACTGACAAAAATGCATGCTTCAGAAATAGACAGGATTCTTGATCATAGAACCAGGGCACAACATGCTGACACTCACGCAGAAGCTGTTTCCGGCCTCCTTTTTGCTTCAATAAAATGAAAAATATTTCATATTTCCGGGCCATATTTCCGCCAAGTGCTTATGATTCGAGCGTGCCTACATTTTCCCGCCAGTAACCAATTTCAGGAATCAGTGTCGGGGGCGCACGAGTGTGATAGCAGGGCCTGAATTCTGAGCTCGCGGTGATTCGTATACTAAAATGAGTGAAGTCGCACAGCTATGAGTTCAGTGCAAAATCCACTAAAAGACAGAACTATTGCCAATGGTATTTTGCATTTAGCGTGCATCAAATCGTCAGGGCGCAAGGGGGAGGCGGTATTTGAACAATTGTGAAGATCTACACGTGAGCGCATTTTTTCCCCGGAAACTTGCTTTCCGGCATTGCTGCACAGAATTCAAATATGATGTGTCTTGCACAGCAACACATTTCACTTGAACTTTGATTTACAATTGAAAAAACATTTATTGAATAAAATAGGTAGATAAGGCTGTGAATCGATGTTTAAAATTCGCTAATTTGAAGAAGGATGGTTTCCTGCTAGCTTTTTCTACACCATTTCTGGCTATATCTCTTTAGCATGTCTAGTTTGATTTTTACCGCCAAGGCTTTTTAGAGGGCTTCATTTTACAGCTCACCTCAGTACACTGCCAACATATTCCGTTCCTCATTCGGGTAACTTATTAAAATAATAATTGTTTCATTTAGAATTGGCAAATGCAATAAACACTACTTGAACAGTATTTGAAGAGGCCATATTATTAATAATAGTGAAGGCCCTCACAGAGCACACGTGCGTGACATTTCTCCTCGTGTGAAAGTAGTAAACCAGAGATGATATGTTACGCTATTATCTCTGTAATTATAGCATCAACATTTTGACTTAAATAGTTTTCTTTGGTTTGGTTTGTAGGGTTTAACGTCCCAAAGCAACTAAGGCTTTAAGAGACGCCGTATTGGAGGCCTCCCGAAATTTCGACCACCTGAGGTTCTTTAACGTGCACTGACATCGCACAGCACACCGACGCCTTGCATTTCGCCCCCATCGAAAAGCGGCCACCGAGGCCGGGAGTCGATCCCGCATCCTTGGGATCAGTAGTCGAGCGTCGTAACCACTGCGCCACCCCGGCGGGCTGGCTTTAATGTGTTATCTATGACTCGTTGTGAAAACACAACGATTGGTCATTTATGCTAATAAATATCGTCCTAAATAGCGAATATAAGACTTGCACCAAGAATAAATGAAAAAACTCGCATCAGACTTATTACCTCCGAGGTATTAGGTTCGCATTTTGCTGTTTTTCTTATTTGTGGTGCGAACAGAAAAGCAGAAAATGGTGTCCGTTGTGTGATGGATATTGGCCAAATGCTTGGTGGTGCATGGCCGTGGACGACCCATTTGCGGACAACAAATGACGGATTAACACTGCACTTTGCAGCGGCCTACGACGTTATGCTAGTTGCGCTGCTTATTCAGTGTAACAAGGATTATTCACTTCATGTAGATAGATCTGCCAATAATCTCTCTGCGGCGCTGTGACCACCTAGATAGACCAATCTTAAGAGAATCGCGGTAAATTAATGACCATGGCGCAAAGTGATCACCCCAATTCCAGTGACTACGCGCTGTGATTACCTACCGGGGTGCACTTTGGCAATGCATTAGAGTAGACATTGAGCAGTGATGCTCGGCACTGTTACCTTTGAGAAACTAGGAAACAACCAAATTTAGTTTCTGATCCAAAATACTTTTTCTGGCCATTGAAGACCTAAAATACATGTTTAGGTCTTCAGGTCTTAAAGGTATTTAGGTCTTAAAATACACTTTGGTGCCATGAACTAAAACAATTAACTCGGTATTGCAGGTTGCACGTCCAATTTCAGTGAAGTAGAGAGTATTTTCATAATCATCAGCTAGAAGAATTTTCGACCTTTGTAAGGTCAGACACCTAGGGCATTTTGAAAAGACAGAGGTCGAAATGGTGGCATTGACGAGCGCTTATCCGTGTCTCAAGCAAGCTGTCTATGCCACGCTGCATATCTTCCCTATTTAACAAAGTAGGCTACGTGTAATAATTTAAAGCTACTTGCTGTTAAAATATTGCTTCTCCCTCACGAAAAGACCTTCAAAAACATTGAGGAAGATTATCAAAGGTACGATTTTCATTGTTTGCAAATCTGCGCAATGGTAGACCTAATTTCTCAGTGTCTAACGTTAAATTGATGAGATAAAATGCCCGCGGAAAAAGCTCGCTGAATATTTTAAAAGTGTAGAATTGGAAAAGGTGCTGGAGCTTTTCTAGCAGACATAAACTAACATGGATTCTTACTTGACGTACACTGAAGTCGCGTTCGCCACTTATTCACGGAAATTAGCTGACCGAACGAGGCAGCTGGTAAGCGAGCACCCCGTTGAAATAATAGATGCGCAATTTTCACGTCCTGTCGGTAATCACAAAGCTTCCCTGGGGTCGCTATCAAGCAACCGCTAAAGAAAGCAGTGAAGCATATTTTCTGTGTTACAACTATCATTTTGAGATGTATTGACCATTGACGCTACAGAGGCACTATAGCAGCTTACTCCATGCTGAATATCTTCGAAAGACAAGTTTTTTATATTCATGAGCCATTAAACAATTACCATGTATTCTGATCTCATTTTTGCGATCATTACAACAAATGAGGCACGAAATGTTTTTTGGTATGAAATACTTTATTTAGTTAACCTGGTTTACATTTCTTAATCATCCTTTCATGGGAGAGAATTACGAAGAACTATTGTTTGTATGGATCACTGCCTTGTCGTGGCGGAGGGGCTTGCGAAACTCGATGAAGTTGTGAGCTCTACTATGTAGGGCCACCCAAGATAGACAGGTCACGGCAGAGAGTTCTGACAAAACGTGATTCACTGGAGAAGGTAATGGCAACCCACTCCAGTATTTCCTGCCAAGAAAACCCTATGGCCAGTCACAATACCATTAATGATATGGCGCCGGAAGATGAGCCCCCCAGGTTGGAAGGCGTCCCATATGTTACTGGGGATGAACAAAGGGCGATTCCTAGTAGCTCCAGGACGAATGAAGCGGCTGGGTTAAAACCAAAAAGGACGCTCAGTTGTGGATGTGTCGGGAAGCGACCGGAAAGTTCGATGTTGCAAGGAGATGTATCACATAGCAACATGGAATGTCAGATCTATGACGCAAGGTAAACTGGATATTGTCAAGCGAGAAATGGACAGATTGAACATTGATATCTTGGGTATCAGCGAGCTCAAGTGGACCGGAATGGGAGAATTTAACTCCGGCGACCGTTATGTCTTTTATGGTGGGCACGAATCCAAGAGAAGGAATGGGGTCGCTCTCATAGTAAACAGAAGAATGGGCAAAGCAGTGCTAGGGTACAACCCCAAAAACGACCGAATGATTTCACTTCGGATCCAAGGTCACCCTTTCAACATAACAGTTATCTAAGTCTATGCACCGACCACTACTGCTGAAGAAGCTGACGTTGAGAGATTTTATGCGGACCTACAATGCCTTCTAGACCGCACCCCATCATCAGACGTCGTTTTTCTCATAGGAGACTGGAATGCTAAGGTGAAGAAAGTAAGGCAGAGGCAGAGTGAAGGCAGAGGCTAAGGCTAAGGAAGGCAGAGTGAAGAAATATTCGGAATTACAGGCAAGTTCGGTCTTGGTGAGCCAAATGAAGCTGGGCAGAGGCTAGTAGAGTTTTGTCAAGAAAACAACCTGACCATAGCGAATACTCATTTTCAACAGCACAAGAGGCGCCTGTACACATAGACTTCGCCGGACGGTCTGTACAGGAATCAGATCGATTATATTATTTGCCGACAGAGATGGAGAAGCGCTATACAAGCAGTAAAAACAAGGCCTGGGGCAGATTGTGGCACCGATCATCAGCTTCTTGTTGCCAAGATTAGGCTTCGATTGAGGAAAACGCAGAAAACTACAAGGCCTTTCAGGTATAATCTGGATCAAGTTCCTTTAGAATATGCTGTGGAAGTGAGGAATCGATTTCAAGAATTCGATCTAGAAGACAAAGAGCCCGAAGAGATATGGACTGATGTTCGTGATATAATACAAGAAGTTGCTACTAAGGTAGTTCCAAAGCAAAAGAAATGCAAGAAAGCAAACTGGTTATCTGAAGAGGCTTTGCAAATAGCTGAGGAAAGAAGGATGGCAAAAGTTATGGGGGAAAGAGAAAGATACAAGGTTCTCAATGCAGATTTTCAGAAAATAGCAAGGAGAGATAAGAATGCCTCTCTGAACATACAGTGCCAAGCAGTTGAGGACAACAGCCAATTAAGGAACACAAGAGCTCTGTATAAGACAATCAAAGATATCAAAGGAAGCTTCTGTGCTAAGATGGGCGTGATAAAGGACAAACGAGGCAAGGACCTCACTGAAGCCCCAGAGATAAAGAAGAGGTGGCAGGAATACACAGAAGAACTGTACAAGAAGGACCCGAAGTGCAAACCCAACATAAGACGGTTGTGATCACTGATCTCGAGCCGGACATCCTGAAGAGTGAAGTTGAATGGGCCTTAGCCAGCCTTGCTAAGAACAAAGCTAGCGGAATTGATAGCATTCCAGCTGAGTTGCTTCAAAACCTCAACCATGACGCTGTTAACATTCTGCATACATTATGTCAGAAGATTTGGACAAACCTGCAGTGGCCACAGGATTGGAGGAGGTCAGTTTACATCCCCATTCCAAAGAAAGGCAGTGCCAAAGATTGTTCCAACTACCGCACGATCGCCCTTATTTCGCATGCTAGCAAGGTGATGTTGAAAATCCTCCAAGGTAGGCTGCAGCAGTATGTGGATCGGGAGCTTCCGGACGTGCAAGCTGGGTTTCGCAAGGGCTGAGGAACTAGAGACCAAGTTGCCAACCTTCGCTGGATCATGGAGAAAGCAAGAGAGTTCCAGAAACCCATCTACTTCTACTTTATTGATTATGCGAAAGCGTTTGACTGCGTAGATCACAGCAGATTGTGGCAAGCTCTCCAAGAGATTGGAGTTCCAATTCACCTCATCTGTCTCCTCAGGAACCTGTATGAAGGGCAAGAGGCCACAGACAGAACTGGGCATGGTCTTACTGATTGGTTTCCGATTGAGAAAGGAGTGAGGCAAGGCTGCATACTGTCGCCCTGCCTATTTAACCTATATGCAGAGTGCATCATGAGGAAGGCTGGTCTGGACGAGTCTTCAGCTGGAGTGAAGATTGCTGGAAAACGTATCAACAACCTTAGATATGCGGATGATACCACTTTAATCGCAGAAAGTGAAGCGGAACTCAAGAGACTTCTGATGCGCGTACAAGAAGAGAGTGAGAAGTTTGGGCTTAAACTGAACATTCAAAAGGCAAAGATCATGGCGTCTTGCCCTATCAAGTCCTGGAGCATCAATGGACAAGAAGTGGAAGCTGTGACAGATGTTCTCTTCTTGGGCTCCAAGATTACCTCGGAAGGAGACAGCAGCCATGAAATTAGGAGACGCCTGCTTCTGGGAAAGAGAGCAATGGTTAGCCTTGACCGCCTAGTAAAGAGCAGAGACATTAGTCTGCCAACCAAGATCCGTATAACTCGTGCTATGGTATTTCCAGTTGTGATGTATGGATGCGAGAGTTGGACTGTGAAAAAGGCTGACCGCCGAAGAATTGACGCGTTTGAATTGTGGTGCTGGCGAAGACTCTTGAGAGTTCCTTGGACTGCCAGAAGATCAAATCAATCAATATTGTCCACCATAAACCGTAACTGCTCATTGGAGGGTCAAATTCTAAAGTTAAAGCTCAGCTACTTTGGTCATCTGATGAGAAGAGAGGAGTCGCTGGAGAAAGATTTGATGTTGGGGAAGGTTGAGGGTCGCCGGAGAAGGGGTAGGCAGCGAACGCGATGGTTAGATGGCATCCTCGAGGCACTGCAGATGAAGTTATGTGATGTTAGGAAGATAGTGAGAGACCGGAAAGCGTGGCGAGACATGGTCAAAAGGGTCACGAAGAGTCGGACACGACTGAACGACAAGACTGAACTGATTGTTTGGATACTGTACTGCAGGGATATAGAATATGCTTAGTCCAGTTTTTCAGTATGCAGAAAATAGTTCCTTGAAAGTTTGTAATTAACTCATGTGGAGCAGTTAAGTTTGTCACAAAAACAAGAACGGTTTTGATGAATAGAACATGTTAGCGAAGCAACAAGTCTCCTGAAGGGAGCCAACTGAATACATTGATGGTATTAGCAGTATTCTAAAATAAAGAACAAAAAAGGTGTCAATAAAACACAAAGAAAAACGCACCTGTGGAAAGTTTGTGGCATGAACACGATAAAACTCTGTAAATAATTTTCAATATACGACTCATTAACGGACGAAGTCGTGAACAAAGGATAAAAATGACGTAATACTAACCGGGTATGGTTTCTGGATGTTGATATTCAACATCAAAAATGGATTTAGCTACCCCAGTACTGTCCGCGCATGCGCCTCTTGTTGCCTTTCGAATCGTTAGGCCAATGCACCAGTGGCGTTAGTTTGCCCGATGCCGCTACGCTGAACAATACCTTTCTTTACCAGAATACTTCGAGGCGTTCGTAGCTTTGTCCTACGGCGTCTGGAATGGCGCTCCCTTAAAAAAAAGACAACCCGCGCTAACTTCCCCTGCGGTTCTCGGTGCTCGCGACTGCCGTATGCCGAGATCGGCTGAATGAGTGCCCAGGGGTGCGCGGAGGTTTGCGTGAGGCTGTTTTTGAGGACTTTCACGCTGCTAGTTGGATAAAACAGAAATCACATTTAAAAGTAGTAAGTATGTTTATGGAAAACAGGACGTTTATGCATAACACAAATACAGTGTATATATAGTTCGTGCGTTATTACACATGAGTTTGTAAAACCGGTCGCGTTCTCATAGTAGCGCACTTAGGAACTCCACCTGCAAACTTTTCCGAAAACCTCCTTATGATTGCGCGAGAGTTTAACCAGTCTGCATTGAGGACACTGAATTCTTTCCTTAGCCAAATAGCGACTTTCGAGCGCAGCCTTATGTCAAATCCTGCCTTTGACGCCCGTTACTTTCTTGCATGTTGCAATGTTGCCCAAGTGCTCATTTGCGTTAGGGCAATTAATTTGAAAGGTATAGGATTGCAGTATTTTTGTGAACGAAGCTCTCGCCATTAAGGCACGTTTAATGAGGCGTGGCTGTTTTCTGCTGGGCAGTGTTTCTCTATTCGAGGATCCAGTCCATTCTCAGAAAAGCAGCTCAAAAAAGACGCGGACAAAGACGAGATGGTTAGGACGGGCGCTGAACTTACAAAAAAGTTTATTTTGGAAGAATACACTGCTCTATACATTCTGTTAGCCGATGGCTATCGGTGCTGACACAGTCCTCGATTGTGTCAGCACTGCCTCTATCACCCTTATGCAAAAGGAGTTGAACTATTTGCGCATGTGCGCATGCGTGAACGATAGCCATCGACTATACAAACTCTGTATATGTATGTAGATATATATATATATATATATATATATATATATATATATATATATATATATTGTTACGATGAAATAAGAAGGGGCGTTTATTTACAGTGCTGATGTAGCGGAACAAGATGAAGCCTACTAGCGCCCATAAAACCAACGCTTCTTCCTCCTCTTCTGTCACACCATCACCATCCTTCATCGTCGTCATTAGCGTGACATTTCCCCCCTACTCAGACGAAGCCCTCTGGGCGCGTTCGTGAGTCGTGCGAGGCTGACACGGCTTCAAGCGGGCAACATGACACAGTTCGGTTTTGGCAGACCGGCGACCCTGTGCTGTCAGGCGGGCTATTCCATAAGTTAAATCACTAATGCGTTTGATAACCACATATGGGCCGTCATAATGGGCCAAGAGTTTTTGATGTAGGCCACGGCGCCGAATTGGACGCCATAGCCAGACTAAATCACCTACAGAGTACGTGACCCGCCGGTGACTGGCGTCGTATCGCACTTTAGATCGTTCTTGTGAAGCACCAGACCGTAATCGGGCGATTCTCCGAGCTTCTTCGGAGAGACAGAGGGTCTCAGCCAGGCAGGGGTCTTCACGGCTTGTGAAGGGCAGAATAGTATCCAGAGAGTAGCGTGGTGGTCTGGCATAGAGCAGAAAAAATGGACTGTACCCAGTCTCATGCGTGGCGGTATTAAACGCATACGTGATGAAGGGCAGTATGGTGTCCCAGTTCTTATGCCCTGCGTCCACATACATGGCTAGCATGTTGATAAGCGTTCTGTTGACGCGCTCAGTCAAGCCATTTATCTGGGGATGGTTTGGCGTCGAGTGTCGGAAAGTTACAGCGCATAAACGCATGAGCTCTTCAACAACATCAGCAGTGAATTGTCGGCCCCGGTCAGTGATGACAATTCGTTGCGGCCCGTGTCGTAAGATGACTGAGTGCAGCAAGAAAAGCGACACCTGATGCGCCGTAGCAGATGGAAGAGCGGCGGTTTCACAGTAACGTGTGAGATAGTCCACGCAGATTACAATCCAGCGATTTCCATCCACGGACTTCGGAAACGGACCTACGAGGTCAATGCCTACTTTATCAAACGGAGCTGTCGGGGTCTTCACAGGGTGCAGCAAGCCAGACGGAGTTGCAGTTGGACGTTTGTGGCGCTGACATTGCTTGCAACTGGCAACGTGTTGTTCAATCGTCGAGCGAATTCTGGGCCAGTAAAATCTTTCTTGAGCACGGTGGAGTGTTCGAACCGATCCCAAATGCCCAGAAGTTGGATCATCATGCATAACACGCAATACGTCTGTGCACAACATCTTAGGAACTACGAGTAGGTATCGCTGGCCGACAGGCGAATAACTCTTTTTCCATAGGAGGCCATCATGCACACAAAAACGGCTTGTAGGTACGTTGGCTTGGGCAAAGAGAGGCTGCAGACTGGTATCATTTTGCTGTTCCGTTTTGAAAACATTCGTGTCGGGGAACGCTGACTCGAGGGTCGATATATAATTGTCGAAATCGTCGCTTTCAGGTCCAGTCGTGGCCATTGGCATCCTAGAAAGACAATCTGCGTCTGCATGACGCCTCCCGCTTTTGTAGACCACGGCAAAGTCATATTCCTGTAACCGGAGGGCCCAGCGTGCGGGGCGACCACATGGGTCTCGAAGGTTCCGCAACCAACAGTGTGAATGATGGTCAGTTACGATAGTAAACGAACGTCCGTACAAATATGAACGGAAACGCTGCACAGCGAAAACTACAGCTAGGCATTCCTGTTCTGTTACGGTGTAGTTTCGCTCCGGCTTGCTCAGGGTACGACTTGCGTAAGCGATAACATGCTCTTGTTCATCGTGCCGTTTTACAAGGACTGCACCAAGACCGATTCCACTAGCGTCCGTGTGTACCTCTGTCAGTGCAGTAGGATCGAAGTGACGTAGGATGGGTTTCGATATTAAAATAAACTTCAGTTGACGGAATGACGCGTCGCAGTCTGGTGTCCAGTTAAAAGTAGAGTTTTTGTGGAGAAGGCACGTCAATGGGTAAGCAACGTCAGCAAAGCGATGTATAAAGCGTCTAAAATACGAGCACAACCCTAGAAAACTGCGCAACTCCTTCACTGTCTGCGGGGGTTTAAAAGACTCAACAGCGGCAGTTTTCTGGGGATCCGGCATTACACCATCACCATTGACAAGGTGTCCTAGCACCAGCGCTTGGCGCTCTCCAAAGCGGCACTTTTTGGAGTTCAGAATTAGGGCGGCGTTGTGCAGACAATTCAAAACGCGTACTAGACGGTCATTGTGTTCTTGGAAGGATTTCCCAAATATGACGACATCGTCCAGATAGCAAAGACAAATGTCCCATTTTAAGCCGCGCAAAACTGTGTCCATAAAGCGTTCAAATGTGGCTGGCGCATTACACAGCCCGAATGGCATAACATTAAACTCATAAAGGCCATCTGGCGTTACGAAGGCTGTTTTTTTCTTATCCGCAGGGTCCATTGGAATTTGCCAGTAGCCAGATTTGAGATCACGACAAGAAAAATAGGACGCACCAGAAAGGCAGTCGAGGGCATCGTCTATGCGAGGAAGAGGATAGACGTCCTTTTTCGTAACAGAATTTAGACGCCGATAATCGACGCAGAATCGCCACGAACCTTCTTTCTTGCGTACAAGAATAACAGGGGCAGCCCAGGTGCTAGATGACTCCTGTATCACCTTCTTCCGTAGCATGTCCTCCACTTGCTCATGAATGACTTTGCGCTCAGATGGGGTCACGCGATATGGCTTTTGACGAATGGGACGAGCCGAACCAGTGTCGATGCTATGATGGGTCCGATGTGCAGGGCGAGAGGTTGGTCCATCTGTTTCAGAAAAGTCAAACATAGGCGAAAAAGGTAGAAGAATATCCACAAGAGTACGGCGTTGAGGTGAGCTGAGATCGGTGCTGATCATGCTGATGATCGAAGTTTCATCAGCAGGCAGAGGTACGGTGGCACTCGTAGCATCTGTGACCAAAGCAACGACATGGGGCGCATCGGGTCCACAGGAGGCAAGCTTCAATCCCGTTGGTAAAACTGCGGGCTCGGTCAATGGATTGATGGTCCATAACGAGGCACTACAGTGAGGGATAATTACATTTTTCTTCAGGCATGCTGAGTGAACTGGGTGCACCACGGCCTGGAATGAAACATTCTCAAGAAGTGGAACGGATACGGGGACGAACATGGCAGACAAGGGTGGAACTACGGTGTCTTCGGAAATACTAAAAACTGTTTCTTCTTCCCCGCCACTTTCAAAAAGTGTCGGCAGATGCGAGCCATCAAAATGAACCTCTTGACTTCGGCAGTCCACGGTAGCGCCGCAAAACTTAAAGAAGTCCATTCCTAAAATGATGTCATGCGTAGAGTTGGGTAAGACTACGAATTCGGCTTGAAAACTTGCACCACCCACAGACACGCGCACTACACACACCCAGTGATCGCAACGCTTCTCCACTCACACCACAAAACGTTCAAGCACGGTCATATTCAAACATCACTTCGCGTCCCAACAAGCGCCTAAACTGATTACTCATCACAGACACAGTCGCACCCGTATCTACCAAAGCTAATGTACACACACCATCAATGAACACACGAATTTTGTTTTTGAGCATTGCAGTTGGAGGGATGTTGGCACACAGCACATTTCCAGCGGCCTCACCCCCACCGGTCGCGCTGGTTAGTTTTCCGGATGGGGCGGCATGGGGCGCCGCGGTGATGGAGAACGACGTGCACGGAAGGCGGGTGGAGGAGTAACACTTCGCTCAGATGCTGGGGAATGGTCGCGGAGATTCCCGTTTTGGATGTTGCCGAAGTACCCACGGGGAGTGGATTGCTGGAAAACGGGGCTGTATTGCCGATTGTTGGGTACTGCTGGAGGCACCGGGCGGTTATAGCGTGGCGGGAACCTACTGCGGCAGTACCTGGCGATGTGACCTTCGACGCCGCAGCGGTAGCATATCGGTGGGGAAGGTATAAAATGCTGTTGTGGATAAGAGCCAGGCACAGCAGGGCGCATCGTAGGTATGGCGGAATGCTCACACTGTACAGGAATCCTTGCAGATCGAATAGAAGATCTAGGTGCACTTGAGGTGACGTCATACTTGGGGCTTCAAGCATCGACGCAGTCGGGTTGGCAAAATGCATTGGCGGGTAGTCAATAGAAGCTGCAATTTCAGGAGCTTGAGAGAAATGCTGTACTTGAATCGCTTGTGGTGGTGAAGCCGGCCGTCTAGAGGCCCTCTGGACAGAAACCTCAGCAGATTCATGCAAGGGAAGCGTGTTGATCCGTAGAAGTTCTTCGCGCACGATTTGCCGGATAGTTGACGGAAGATCTAGTTGGGCATGGTCATCAAGACTGGCCACGGTAGGCACGTTGGCCAGCCGCCCAAATTTCGGCACAATACGACGTGTTTTAAAAGCTTGAAACGCGCGGATGTGTCTAATGACATCGGAGACAGTGTCAAGGCTGTCTTTGGCGATTAAGAAGTCGTACACGTCCGCCGCGATACCCTTCAAAATGTGACCGACTCTGTCTTCCTCGGGCATGTTGGAATTGACACATTTGCATAACTTGAGTTATCCTCGTTATTCTCAAACCAGGTCAGAGCCGTGTGAGTGAGAAAGAAAACGACGTTTGTTAGCATAGTAAGGGGGTCCCACCGGTTGTACCGACTAACTCGTTGATAATCAAGTAGCCACTTCTCAACGTCCTCACCTTCTTCTCCGGCAAAAGGTCGTGGTTCCCGGTAAGGCTGGGACGGAATTGGGTTGGAGTGGGCAGGCATGCCGCCAGCCTGGCTTGCAGCGTCGCGGCTTGCATGGTTTGTTTCGGTGTGGTCCATAATGGTCGTGAGCGGTGGCAGTCCAGCGATGTGGCGACTACGTCGAAGCTCCAGTTGGCCTTGCAGCGCTGTAGGTAGGGATCGAGGAGATCGTACGGAGCACCTTCCACCACGTTGTTACGATGAAATAAGAAGGGGTGTTTATTTACAGCGCTGATGTAGCGGAACAAGATGAAGCCTACTAGTGCCCCGAAAACCAACGCTTCTTCCTCCTCTTCTGTCACACCATCACCATCCTTCATCATCGTCATGAGCGTGACAATATATATATATATATATATATATATATATATATATATATATATATATATATATATATGGATTGCTTATTACTAATGGGCCAGAGTTAAATTCAAACAGGATGTCACACAACTTTCCCGATTATATATTTTATTCCAACAGTTTCGGACGGTGGACCGTCCTTCTTCAAGGTAGAATTGAGAATCGAGAATAAGTCCGCACATTACGCCACTGTTAGGAGAGGGAGAAGGAATTCTCGCTCTCCTGTCTTTGGAGAAGCAAACATTACTGAATAGATAGAAAGGACGAAAAGCTCCAGTTGATTATTGGCTGGTAATGCAACAAAGACGGAGAGAGAAGGAAACAAAAAAGGGGGGGTGAGAGAGAGAAAGAGGCAAAAAGAGAAAGTGGAGAGCCGACGAATGTTACAATCACGCCTAGCTTCCACGAAGATGACACCACAAGCATGACAAGTCTCCCTCGAAGGAAGCCAGAAATTTAACAAAGGTTCAGAATAACATGATTATAATAAAAAAAAAAACAGAAAAACAGACAACGCGAGCATGCACACCAGGACGGCCCGCTCCCCAGCTTTGCAGGTGTTCAAGAAACCCTTTGGGATAACAGTTATGTGTTCTAAACGGAGTTGTTCCACCCCGCGACACGCCAGCGATCGGAGCCAGGGCGGCGCGCCGCCGCGGCGACGAAAGAGCCGTCGGCCAGACGCGCTCTCCCAAAACCCGATGCCGCAGCCGGGCATTCGCGTCAAGTGGTTCCCGCGAGCGTGTTCTAAGTGAAGACGTTTGTTGCGGGATAGAAAACCGACCAGAAGGGGGGGGGGGGGGGGGGCAAGGAGCTAAATAACGAACAGTATGGTTTGCGTGAGAAGGAGGAAATTCTTAGGAGCGGGCAAATGGGGGGAGATAAAGGCCTTGTCTATTAGTTATGTAGACTTTTCAGAAAGGCAAAGTTGCCCAATGTTTCATTAATTCCATGGGTTAGAGTCTGAAATTTGTGTATGAAGTACGATTCTCTTTGTTCTCTTTGTGGATTTGTTTGGAAGCCTGATTGAAGGAGAATGACCCGAATGTTTTCGAAAGTGTGGTTTGGAAGGCACAGGTGCTTAGAAAAAGGGAGATTTGGCAGTGTGTGGACGTGGGCCTTGTGGTTATTGAAACGAAACCTGAATGGTGTTTAGGTCTGGCCGACGTATTCCATGCCGCACACACCGCAGCTTAGCATGTATACTACATTGGCACTGTGGCAGTTCAAGGATTCTTTGATCTTAAAGGTAAAATCAGAGAAGTTGCCCTTTATAATATTTGTCGCCTGCACATGATTGCAAACTTTACAGCGTGGTTTTCCGCACGGTTTACATCCGGGGTTAGGGTTAGTATTGGCGGTCGTTTTAGATTTAACTAACATGTCCTTTAGGTTTCTAGAGCGCCGATACACTGCTCTCGGTGGCTGTTTGAAAATAGAAGACAAGTGACTGCTTTGCTGGATTATATTGAAATGTTTCGAGAGGATATTATTAATCCGTGGCCGGTTTGAGGAATGTGCAAGCCTTTGTGCCAAGCCGCCTTGTCTACTCCCCCCTATCTCTTTCTGTCTCGTGCCGAGGAAAGCAAGGTCAACCCTCTCATCCGCCAAACCTGTAAGTCGGCTCTCGGGCTTCCCACTTCCACCCCCTACTTCTCGTCTGCTGGCGATGAGCATCCACAATACTCTTTCAGAACTAGTGGCGGCCATCGCGTGGCAAAATTCGATCGCTTATCTCGCACCATCTCTTGCGGAGCCCTTCTTACTTCCCTTCGTTTGACCCCTGTATCCCCTGTCTGTGTCGCACATTCCTTGCCCAGCTCCCTCTTCTTCATGCTCACTGTCACGCCCCTTCCCAAGAATATGCACTCTGAGCATCATACCGCTCGGCGATCGACCCGCGCCTTCACCCTCTGGTGCCAGTACGGTACACGGTCTGACGCCGTGTATGTTGATGCAGCACCCTACCTTTCGCACTCCGCCTATGCCGCACCATTTCCGTCGCCACTATCCCTGCTCTCACTTCCACTGCCGCAGAGGAAGCAACCATCGCCCTAGCCATTGCCAACACACCAGCCCTTTTCATATTTAGCGACTCAGTCCGCAACTTTGCAAAGGGTAGAATCTCCTCCTCGCGCTCAACATTCTTAAGGACTCCTCCCCTCTTCCCGTACTATCCAGCTCTTCTGGGTCCGGCTCACTCGGGGCACCCTGGAAATGAGGCGGAAATTCCATCGCTCGCAAGATGACTGACCCTCCAATCCGGGGTGGACACGCGAGACTCCCTACTCACCTTCCATGACATTACCCTCCACTACTGCAACTCCCGTTTATTCCTCTCTGCCGCTCACAAGTGCCTAGTTAAAATCGAACAGAATACGTGGTGCCATTTAAAAGCTCACACGTTTCTCACCCATGCATGCCTTTCCCTTATTCAGCCCGGTGCCTTCTCACCCAAATGCATTCTTTGCAGCTCTCCCCAAGCAGTCTATGCTCACATTCTGTACTCTTGTCCGGCGCACTTTCCCCCCGTCTCCTGACAAATAAACACACCCCACAGCTGTGAGAGGCTGCTTTGGCCAGCCCGGAGCCGTATATTCAACAGAGGCTTAAGACCTGGGCAGCAGAAGTCGCCGCCAGGCAGGATCTGGAGGCCACGAAAAGCAGCCGGAAGGCCACCCATGGTACGGCGGCAACATTATTTTATTTTTTGGCCTTCACTAAATAAAGTTTTTACCACTCACCATCTTGACTTAGTCCCAGCCACGTAGGGCCAGGAACTGCCACTCTTCACCACCTCCTACGCACACGAGCAGAGCTGGCTGGCGGTGTTGCTTTCGCAACAAAACTAACCTCGAGGGAGGTTTGATCAGGTACCCGTGCAGCGCTTTTCGTCCGGCGCTTCGAACGCCGCACCTAACAGCATACAGAAGACGCCGTAAAGGAAGAATCAGCGGCTTCAAACTGTTTTACAGGATAGAAAAGGCGCAGTATCTGTGGCACTTTTCCGTGGACATCTGACGGGCCGTAAGGAAAGCGAAGAAGGTAAGAGTGAACAGCGAGAGAAGCTGGTACCATAGTGGAAGGATACAAACCAGCGCGCCTCATCGCACTTTAGTGGTCCAAAGTGCCCCCCAAATTTTTATTACGAAAGCACTTCGCTATGTTCACAGATTTCTGTCCGCAGAACGTGTCTGCACACCGCGTCCGCATACCATATCCGCAAAATGGTGTCCGCAGCAGTTGTAATTGAAAAGTGGTAGAGGCTAATGAATGGTGTCTATCGATAGCGGGTGACCTAATGTGTCCGAAAAATAATTATGCCAATACGTTAATTAGGTAATGAATTAGAATAACTGGTTAATTGAAAGGAAAGGCGCAGTATCTCACACTTGTTTTGTGAACACCTGAACTGATTGATCTATAGGAAGGGAAAGGCACGGCAACTGTCTCACTTGTTTCCTGTGGGCACCTCAACCGCGCCGTAAGGGAAGGGAGGAAGGTGGGAGTGAAAGTGGAAAGAGAAGCCGTAGTGGTGAGCTACGGAGTAATTTCGACCACCTGGAGATCTTGTGCAAATACACTGCGACCCCGCCCCGGTGGGAACAGACCAGATTGCATGAGCCCTTTGGCTGGGAAAAGCCCGCTCTCCGAAACAAAAAAACCCCATACCTTATGGCGCAAGCCGCGTCCGAGCCGGCGCGATGAAGATCTCGGAGGCCATGCCCTGTCTATCTTATTCCGTGCGCCACACGCATGATAGCGCTACGTACACGCCAAGCGAAGAGGAAGTACAGCGGAAAGTTAATTTGCCACTCGCTTAACTGCGTGTTCTGTAATTCTGTAATTTACATGCCCATAATCATTATTATACGCCACAATACACTTCTCTAAGGGACGTTTCTGAGACAGCACCGCAATCTATAGACGCGCCTTTGTTCATTTCAAACCATTTAGCTGGCGTGGCGAGGCTAACCAAGAGAGTTCTACTTAAGTTGAGGGCTATGGAACGAAAAATGGTAGGGGTAACATTAAGAGATAGGAAGCGTGCAGAGTGGGTCAGAGAAATAACTCAAGTTACCGACATTCTAGTGGAAATTAAGAAGAAGAAATGGACATGGGCAGGACATGTAGTGAGAAGAGAGGAGAACCGTTGGTCGCTTAGGGTAACAAACTGGATTCCAAGGGAAGGAAAGCGCAGCAGGGGGCGGCAGAAAGTTAGGTGGGCGGATGAGATTAAGAAGTTCGCAGGGGTCAAGTGGATGCAGCTAGCACAGAACCGGGTTAAGTGGAGAAATATGGGAGAGGCCTTCGCCCTGCAGTGGGTATAGTCAGGCTGATGATGATGATGATGATGATGATGAGCTGGCGTGGCGGAGTGGTTAGCGTGCTCGTCTCGCACCCCGGAGGCCCGCGTTGAATTCCTCGGTAATTTTTCCTACTCGTTTTTATTTATTAATGATTCTGGGATTTTTCGGTCAAGGCCAACGCCGGACGACGCGGTACGGCGACCGCCGACGACGACACAGACTTTTCTGCGACCCGGGGCCCTTAACGCTATTGCGTTAAAATGCACAGGCCTGCTACTGGCTAGCTGAGCCACCTCCGCTGCCTCGTGAGGAAAGAAGAGAGAAAGTAAAGAAGAAAGAAAAAGAAGAGGAAGAGAAAGACGCGCGCCACAACAGCCGTCGTCCACCACCCAAGCGGTGATTGATTGATTTATAGGAAGGGAGACGCCGTATCTGTCTCACTTGTCTCCTGTGTACCAAGAGCGGAAGGTGGGAGTGAAAATGCAAAGAGAGAAAAAGGAGTCGCTGTGGAGGGCTACGGAGTAATTTCGACCACCTGGGAATCTTTAACGTGCGCTGACATTGCGCAGCACACGGACGGCTCTTCGTTTCGCCTCAATGGAAATGCTGCCGCCGAGGTCAGGTTTGAACCCGGGTACTCCGGCAACGTAGTCGGACGTCTTACTACTGCACCACCATGCGGGGCTCACCCAAGCGGTGGTGGGTGCAATGGCGGTCTACAACAGATGAGAATTTTGTGGCAGGCTAGCCCCCCGCCGCAAGAGGCATTGACATCCAATCTCAGCCACTTAGGGTAGGAAAAGCCACCATTAACTCCTCCCCCCTGTCAGCAGGAATGTGTCGACAGAAAAGTCGCTCAGTTGGTCGATCGAGGTGCGTCACAGGCCGCGAATTTCAAACGAGACCAATTTTACTTAGCGAATAATCGCCTAACTAATTAAAGGGTTGCTGTGGAAGTACCCAAAGTGAGTCTGGGTTGACTTAGTTCATTACACAAACAGGATAATTCACTAACCAGTACTAATGGCTAACTAGTCACTAACCATTACAAACGATTGGTTACATAGTCATTAACTACTTCTAAATAGTCATATGGTCCATAGTGATATGGTCCGAAGAGCCGGACACGACTGAACGACTGAAATGAACTGAAATTGTAATTAGTCATGATTAAATAGTCATGAATAATGCCAGATAATTGACTATGACGCCATCACATGGTGATGTCATTGGTCGTGACGTCATGAAAAATGAGACATCATCACGACATCACATCCGACCATGTCTAATAACCGGAAGTGATAATGACATCACATCCGGTCATGACTGGTGATGACGTCACGAGGAGATTCACGCTTATACGAAGCTAACCCCGCCGGGCGTTCGATCCAGGCGTCCGCGCGGCGCCTTTCATTTGACGTTTCCTCGAAAGCCGCACCACAGAGGATATAGAAATGACGCAGTACAGCAGGCATTAGCGGTTGAAAATTGCTTGATAGCAAAGAAAAGGGGCAGTATCACTCAATTTTCTAGAAAATTACGATTGGCTTTGCAGTCAATATCTAAGCAGTGAGGCGGGGAAGGCTTCCTCCTTGAAGCCCTTTAGTGAGCCATATTGCCCCTAAATATTTATTTTCACCGTCAATCAATTGATGTACTAATACGGGCCAATAGGAAACGGTAAACGTAAAAAAAAAAACACCAACGCTTTCTTTCGCCTCGCAGACGTTTGGCTTGTCTTCTTTTCGCACGTATATATATATATATATATATATATATATATATATATATATATATATATATATATATATATATATATATATATATATATATATATATATATATATATATAATAGAGCGAAGGGTATGCTTCATTTAAAGAAACATTTTATTAGACTCGACGTTTCGATCGGGGACCGATCTTTCTCAAGCGTGTATATATATATATATATATGTAGTGACCGTTCGTGTGTGTGTATGTATGTTGAAAGGACTCGCTAATATAGATAAGAAGGGAGCAACAGACCCCTCGCTTTTAGCTTCCTGAGCATATGTAGGCGCGCTTGAAATATTAACATAGTTACACTGATGGTTTGCTTCATAACAAAGACTATCAGTATCAGTAGCCTTAGCAGGGAAGCTTCATCTTGCGCGCTCGCATCGAGTACATGTTTTGTTTTTGCAGGAGTTCAACTTCCGCACCCCCGCCGATGTCCTTTCCATTCGTTGTATTTTTATTGTTGAGGACTTTTTTTCTTGAACGGACTAACAGTGTTGTGGCGTAGGCATGATTTTTTTACCCAGCATACAGGGCATGTGCTCATAGTACATATGGCAGAGATGGGCGCGTGATTGTCTGAAGTTTTTCTGGATGGCCGCCAGACTCGTTTTGTCAACGTGTACGCGCCAGTCACACGTAGTCTGACAAACGAGTTCTTTCGGTCCATTATGACATATTTTCTCGACGACGTGCCCCACTTTCTGCTCGGGGATATCAATTGTGGTTTAGACACAATGCACGACATCAGGGGGCCTGGTCAGGGCGCCTCAAATCACCACCTGAAAGAACTTGGAAAGCTAGTGCGATCATTACGCTTAAAAGACGCGTGGGTCACTCTTCACGGAGACCATTTTAGGCATCGCGAATCTGGGGCCAGAGCGCGAGCCGAATAGATCGAGTTTACATCCCCTCCGCCATGGCACCTGACTTGCTAGTGTGAGGTATTGTCTTTTCCACCAGGCCTTAAACAAAGCGATCACTTCCCGGTCACGGTTACTCTGCGAGCAGCCTCAGGCCGTGCAAACAGCCCTCTGATGTGGCGCTTGGATGCAGCAGTACTACGCGATGAACAGTGCTTCACCGATATACGCCGAGTGTTGTGCTTGCCTATGGGCATAGTTAGTGACATAACACCTGCTACCTGGGACGCGCTGAAAACACGTTGCGCGATGTTCTTGTGTGTGCGGTGAAGGCGCGGCGTGTTCTCATAACGACCATGGTGATTGACATTCTGCTCCGTATGCGCATCGTACGTGGCTGAGAAACGCTTATGTTCGCGATGCGCGAATATCTTGAGACGCTGCGCGAGCATTATCACCGCATCCTCGAAGACAGTTCGCGCGCATCAATCTCCGCAGGACGATCAAACGTGCAGCTTGAGAATGCCGCGGACCTCGGACACGCTCGAGCCGTTGGCCAGCACAGTAACAGGCGAACTCGCGTGGAGAGCACCACGCTTGCGGACGGTACGACGGCTTCGGAACCCGCGGGCATTAACGACTCGTTTAGCGAGCATTTCGCAGCCCTCTTTTAGTCGCGAGGCTTCGACCAGAAGGAGCATTTTCAAGGAGCTGTCGGCTCCTTCTGTGGGCCTCTTCCTCAACTTCCAGAAGACGCATGTTCAGCACTCAAGGAGCCGTCAACTTTGGAGGAGGTGCGTTGTGATTTAGGCGCCATGAAGCGGTCGACCGCTGCCGGTCCTGACGGACTAGTAACCGGTTTTTATTCCACTTGCTTTGACATCCTTGGTCCTTCTTTACTTAGGCTCGTAAATTGCTATCTCGAGAGCGGCGCCAAGCCCCCCTCGTTCAGTGTCGGCCGCATCGTTCTAATTCCGAACGAGTGCATGACGCCGTCAAGTCCCTCATCGTGGCGACTGCCTCTTGAGTTATCAGAGAAAGTTTCCTTCCTGATCTGCCCTTTCCACTTTTGGTATAATTCCACACTGTTTATTTCCCATCGAATTTATCAAATTTTTACCTTCTGTGTTTTTCACCTGTTGCATAACGCTCTTTATTTCTCCAACCTTGTGACTAGCATGCTTACTGGTTAGTTTCCTTGTTCTTTTCCTTCATTTTTCGTGAACACTTTTTAGGTATAGGTATTTAAATACTTTAGCTGCCCATCTGTTACTGTCCAATTTCCTGAGTCATTCCTCATATAATATTTTACTCTGAGCTTCACGTACTTCGAACGATGCCCAGCCCATATCTCCCTGTACCGCCTCATTTGTGGTTTTGCCGTGGGCACCTAGTGCTGATCGTCCAACGGCTCTCTGATTAATTTCTAATGTCGACTGTACCTCTGATTTTAGGCACAAAACCGCATTTCCGAAAGTAAGTACACGCACCATATTTCCTCTCCAAATACCCCTTAAAACCTCATACCTGTTGTATCCCCACAATGCCCTATGCTTCATTATCCCGGCATTTCTTCGCCTTTTTGCTTAAAGTGATTGCTCATGTTTTTCAATGTATGCCAATCCTTCGTTTATCCATACCCCGAGATATTTATATTCTGCTACTCTGGGTATCTCATGGCCTTGTATTTTAAGACCTTGATCAGTTGAGCCGCTAAACATTATCAGACCCGACATAACTGCGCTTAAACGGAAGCCTAGGGCGTCCCCTTGGTCTCTGAAATACTTAAGTAGAGTTTGCAATTCTTCCAGACTCTCAGCTAGCAGCACACTGCCGTCCGCATACACCAAACTGGGGAGGCACTGCTCTACCGCTTTTCCACCTAAGCTATATGACAGGCTAAAACCTAGGTTACTTCCTTGTATCCTCTGTTCCAGGTTTATCATACGAAGCATGAACAGCAGCGGTGATAAAGGACAGCTTTGTCTTAATCTTTTGCATACTTTGACATCATCCGTGATTCCTATCCTTTCCAATGTAATTTCTACTTTGTTATCGCGGTATATTTTCTCTAGGAACTCCGTTATCTCATAACCGGTACCTTCTTCTTTTATTATTGCTACGAAGATGACGAAGCGGGCAGTGGCGCGGGGCGGAGCGCTCGCGCCAGCACCGCTGACCATTAAAGCATATTCCATCGTCATGTGATCACGTCGTTCTGTTTCTGTTGTGTCGCCGTGTTCCATTGCTTGTCATGCAACCACGTAACATTTGGTTGGAGGTGCGGTTAATCCCCATCCTCACTTTGCACCGTCGAACCCAACCATACGCCGGGTCCATCTGCCGAAAGCCCGTGGAGATCGCCGCCCAGCAATGCTCCAGCCCTTTCAGCTCAGACCCGACCAGCCGCTGTCCCCAGCCCTGACCACAACACACGACGACCAGGAAGAGCCCAAAGCCAACCCTAACGACCCTATCGACCGCACGACGAATCGACCTCACGACCACTCGAGCGAAGACAGCATCCCAGTCCAAGCCGTTCGGCGTGTCCATGAGCCTTGGCCTTCGGCAAACGGTGAAGATTGGACTAGATGCTCCGGTGCAAGCATTCATGCCATCTTCGCATTCATTGTGGTGTCCAGCGTTTCATGTCCTAATCCTGTGTCTGTGTTCATCGTCACTTCATGCAATGGATTTCTACCAATCGATTGGGACGATCGCTCGATGGCCCCGGGTATTGCTACGAGGATGACGAAGCGGGCAGTGGCGCGGGGCGGATCGCTCGCGCCTGTCCCGCTGGCCATTAAAGCATATTTCATCGTCATGTCATCACGTCGTTCTGTTTCAGTTGTGTCGCCGTGTTCCATCGCTTGTCATGCCACCACGTAAAATTATGTGCCACAGGAGTTCCCTGTTTACGTTGTCGTACAATATGTCCAGGAAGGCCATATACAAAGGTCTATTTTCCACTCTAGATATTTCGATGTATTGGGTAAGCACGAAAAGGCTATCATCAAAGCGGCTACCATTTCTAAAGCCGTTCTGAAGTTCTCCGAGTATCTTGGCACTTTCTACCCATGCTTGCACCTTTAATTTCACCACCTGCATGGCCAACCTGTGCATAATAGATGTTATGGATATCTGTTATGATGTTATGTAATTGGCCTGTAGGATTTCATGTGCATCCTTTCTCCTTTCCCTTTATATATCAAATTCATTTTACTCTGCCCCCAGCTGTCCTGAATTTGCTTATTTGTTATGACTGTTTCCATCCTTTTAACAACGTTTCCTTACTTCTTGGACCAAGTTCATTAATCAGCTTCATCGGAATTCCACCTATTCCTCTAAATGTATTTTTAGGAATATTTTTTCTGCCTCTTTTAGTTTAGATTGGTGAGTTCTAAGCTGCTTTGTATTCTGCTATCTTGCGTTACTTCCTAAATTGCGAAGATTACCCTATCGTCGCTCTTAAACGACTCGGCTATAACTGATATAATGTAGTTCACTGCGTTGTCTCCCTTTAAACAATTTTCCTCGTTATCTTGAATCCGGTCCTGCTTTCTTTGTTTCTTTTTACCTAGCCAGCTTATATGGTTCCAGAATTCTCTTGCTCCGCCTCTAGAGGCATCGTGTATGTCAGCCATCCAGCGATCGGTGGACTGCTTTATTTTACTTTTGACGAGGGCTTGTACATCAAGTTTCTTTTGTCGATATGATTCCCATTTCTAATCGATTTCCTCCTGAGATACCGGTGCTTTCTTTGCCTGGCGGTGTTCCTTTGAAGCAGCCCGACGTTGTTCAGTGGCTTCTCTGATTTCCTTATTCCGCCAACTCCATGGCTTCCTATTTCCATTCCAGCGGTTTGGTACTTTAACCCCCTATTTTCCTCCTTATGAGTATTTCTACCTGTTCATAATCCGAGTATTCCATGGGGCTTTCCTCTATTGCTTCTTCTATGTCTGCTGCTATCTGCGCTATATGATCGTTGTTTAATTTTGCGTTTACTTGTTGCATTTCTCTTTTCATCAATGGCCCCATCTGCAGACTGATACGTTTATAATCACTTTACAGACTACCCTCCCCTTCTTCGTCTATTTCCATTTTTGTGATCTTGCTATTAATTCCCTATGCCATTAGACAGTAGTCAATGGTCGTCTGCCTGCTGCAGAATTCCCACGTTATTTGGCATTCGCATTTTGTCTCTCTATTTACTATAACTAGGTCGTGTCGCTGACAGAAATGCAGCATTAGCTTTCCGTTACAATCCGTGTATCCATCCTTACTGTAGTTCCGCCAGCGCCCCGAGCGGCTGGTCAGACCGCTAATTACATACTCCGAGATTTTAGGCACGTGCTTTTTCTCTGTTTTAGTTTTAGTTTCGATAACAATGCTTTCGATTCTGATTTACCTTTTCCTGTTAAAATATTAAACTACAACGTTAATAGTGGCGGCTAAAGTCTTCAATGATGACATTCATACAGACGTAAAAAGGTCGCTGATCGCAGCCTTTTTACTATGAATACCGCCAAGCTTCTCAAAGAACCTAAGCGCAACTTACTTTGTTCATGCAGGTTGGAATAATATGATCGAAGCGTGTCTTGCACTTTTTTGATGTCATTTACGGTTTTCTCAGTTCAACACATAGGAGGCATGTGTTCCACGCAAAAAGTTTATTTCTCTTGTTTTTATTTTGAATTTCACAAAAAGAATGCTAGATCACACTTCATAAAATGCAAAAAATCACATAAAACAATAAGAAAGAAGGCATGGTAAAGAACGCTGCACCGTGTCACGAAGAAGAAAAAAATTGCGCATAGCAGCTTCGCGTTTTTTCTCCAAAACATCACCCGTGAGAATAACACAAAAGAAGTTGTGAACGACTAGACACTAGTCAGGAGGAAGAAATGCAGGTACAGCCCACGTGAAATTTTTATACATCAGCCTTGTGCAATATATGCTGTTCAAACAAGTAAACATACACACTGAATTCATAATAGTTTCACAATACTATGCTTATACTCCTGATCGCGATCAAAAGTGCCCTCTGCCCGTATGAGGAAGGCATTACAGGGAGCCCACTGAGCGCGACTAAGAGCAGTTTGGTTTGGTTTGGTTTGGTTTCTGGGGTTTAACGTCCCAGAGCAACTCAGGCTATGAGAGACGCCGTAGCGGAGTGCAGTAGATGTCCTCAAAAATGCAGGCCACGAACAGGCAGCAGCGCTTTTCAGACCACAGCGAGAATGCTTTAGCCTCGGCATGTAAAAATAGTGCTTACGAATTGCAAAAACCGCATGCATCGTGCAAGTGGCGACTCACAAGACGATCTCAAATGCTGAATGCAGTGTCCTCGTAGTACCAAATAAAAGTTTGTGTTATGTTACATGTGAACCGCCGAGAGATTCAGTGTTTTAAACCGCGGTTATTACGGATAATTTTAGAAAATTACGCAAAGGAAGGAAGCACATGTTCAGAAAAAAACGATTAAAAAACAGACATTAACTAGACACTAAAATGGCGTCATGGCTCATATTCTCTGTTACATGTGGAAAATGCGGTCACGCATCGCAACAAAGGACCAGCTTAAAGCATCCTTTGACCAAGAATCACCAAAATAATTCTGCACGCAAAAGGAAACAAGTTACCGGCAAAAGCAGGCGACGCATTGAAAATCGTGGTGAGGTGGGCGTACCCGGCGGTAGATGACCGGCGCAGCACCGTTTATATGTAAAGGGCAAGGAAAGGGGACGCTTAGGTGCAATCTGGTGCATGCATATTAAGTTGTCTACCTTTGAGGTGAAGTGGAAGCGCACATCGCTATGCCGCCTCGCGAGCGGTCAGACCCTTACTCGCTCGGCCGCGGAACGGCTCGAGTGTCCGCTCTTTACGTATGTTTCTCTATGCTTTTACATCGATACAGCGATCGTTTTTCCCCGACATCCAGGGCTCGCCAGACGCCTGTCGCAAAACACAGAACTATTGTCGATGGCGCAACACATCCGATTCGCCAACCGCCATACCGGCTTCCCTTAAAAGAAAGAGGGACGATAGAGGAGCAAGTGCGTGAAATGCTTAATGAAGACAGCGCATGGGCCGCACCTGCGGTGCTGGTAAAAAGAAAAACAGGTCGCTTCGGCCCTGCGTAGGTTACCGACGACTCAATAAAGTGAAAAAGAAGGATGTATAACTACTGCCCCGAATCGATGACACCCTCAATCGGCTTCGTCATGCCCGCTATTTTTCGCCGATCGATTTGAAGAGTGGATACTGGAGATTAAAGTGGATGAGCGCGATCGGGAAAAAGCTGCGTTTATAACAGCGGATGACTTCTATGAGTTTAAGTTAATTGCGTTTGGTTTATGTACTGCCCCTGCAACATGCTAACGAGTTATGGACACCGTTCTCGTCGGACTGAAGTGGCAAACCAGTCTTGTGTATTTAGATGACGATGTTATATTTTCAAGCACCTTTGCTGACCATCTTGTGCGCCTCGAAGTGGTTCTCCTAGCTATACAAAAAAAAACCGGCCTCATACTCCAGCTTCAAAATGCCGGTTCGCGTACAGCGAGTAAAAGTTTCTTAGGTATAATGTCAGCCAAGCGGGCGTGAAATGAGATCCTGAACAGCAGCAGCCGTAGCGTCGTTCACACTGCCGTCGGACAAAACTAGTCTGAGAAGGTTTCTTGGTTTGTGCGCCTACTTAAGACGTTTTGTTCACAACTTCGTTCAGATCACCACTCCCCTGATACACCTTACAAAAGAGAGTACCGCCTTTGAATGTAATGAGGAGCAAGAGTCAACGTTAAGCCATCTGAAACAAGCCCTTCAAACACCACCTATACTAGGCCATTTTGATCAAGCTCCCGACACTGTGCTCATCACCGACGCCAGCAACAAACGACTGTGGGCAGTACTTGTGCAATTGCAGGGCGGCGCTGAACGAGTTATTGCGTATACTAGCCGAGCACTTTCCATGCAGAGTGTAATTACTCCACTACGGAAATGAGTTCATCGCTGTCATCTAGGCAACAACCAAGTTCCGACCGCATCTATACGGCTGCCATTTTTGTGTGGTCACCGACCACCACTCATTATGTTGGTTGGCCCACCTAAAAGATCTCGTTGGACGGCTTTGCCTCTGGAGCCATCGACTTCAGGGGTACGACGTCACTATCGTATACAAATCCGGTGACAGCTTCATGACGCTGACTGCTTGTCTCGTGCCTCCCTGGAGCCGGCGCCAGGAGACGATGATGACGCTAACAGCTTTATTGCGGTCCTAAACACAGTAGATATGGCGGTTTGACAGACATGATCCACAGCATGGTCAGCTAATGGCGCACCTTGAAGGAGACGATGATGTGGTACCCCCTGTTCTCCTTCGTATCCTACCCGCATTTTGAATGCGGAAAGGCGTCCTGTACAAAAAGAATTTCGACAGCAACCAGACATTGTTGCTTCTTGTTGTGCCGGAAGATCTGCGTAGCGAAATCACGAAAGCTTCCCATGATGATCCTACAGCTGATCACCTTGGTTACAGCGGAACGCTTTCACAGATTCGAGAAAAGTACTATTGGCCCACACTCGCTGAGTATATGCGTCAGTACACAAGAACTTGTCGCGAGTGTCAACGGCGGAAGGCGCCACCTACACGTTCGGTGGGCCTTCTGCAGCCATTCGAGGTGCCGTGTGCCCTGTTTCAAACACCGGAATGGATTTTCTTGGCCCATTTCCCACGTCCGAGTACCGCAACAAATACATCTTCACAGCGACAGATTACCTGACACGCTATGCGGATTCCCGCACAGTTCCGTCTGCGAAGGCTGCGGAGGCAGCCAAATTTTTCATTGAGTGTACTGTCTTGCGCCGTGCGCACCGGAAGTTTTGATCACTGACCGGAGTACCGCACTTCTGGCACGACGTCTACGCTTCTCAGCTGTACAAGCCACTGTCGAACTACTGCGTATCATCCAAAACCAATGGACTGACGGAGAGACTGAACAAGACGATGGCTAATATGATCGCCATGTACGTGGACGCCGACCATCGAAATTAGACGAGGTGTTACCTTATGTTACGTTTGCTTATAATACTGCTTTCCAAAACACAACACATATGTCACCTTTACATCTGGTACATAGCAAAAAGGTCACTACTATGCTCGATGCTATCCTGCCGCACGAGCCGCCTGATAACGGCGTGGTTCATATGTTCGCGGAAAAAGTGGCAGAAACTGCACCTTTTCTTTCCTGTAAACCACATATTATAATTATTATCACTATTTCATTGAACGCTTCTAACTTCACCGGCGTTATATGCCGACCTCTTTTTCTGCCCTGCATATGCGATACTAGCAGACGCTTTCCTGCTCAACTCGGTCAGCTCACCAGTGGGGCGCACGCATGCGCAGTGAGGAAACCACCCTTCTTTCCTCGCTGGCTCGCGCATCTGCTGGCATGCCGCCAGCCTTCCCCTCTTCTCTGTGGCGCGAAACGCGTATCTGAGTGACGCACGAACGGTTTTACGCATGCGCAGTAAGGCTGCATATCCAGGCACCTGATGTCACCCGTTTTCGCAGTGTTAGAGACCGGCGCGGAGCAGTGGCTAGCACCTCTCGACTGGCGCAGTTCGTTGCCATGGTTACGATGCCTGCGCAGTGGTGGCATCGGCGCGTAGCGAAACTCGCTTCTACTAGCCTACTGTAGTTTCACTGAAACTTCCTGTTGGGCGAGTTGGTAGTTCATTTTGATGGAGGGTTTCTTAAGCGCAAACAAAGATAAGGAAAAGAGAGGCGATACACACACACACAACCGCGATCAACTGGCTTTATTCTTGTTGGTTATTCTTGCTATTTCGTTCACACCCTCGGGCCTCCAAGGTGTTTCCTTCCGCTAATAAAGTCAGTTTATAGCGCCTGTCTGTGTCGCGTCTCTTGTTTGTGTTTGTTCGCGCTTGCAAAAAAAAAATCTACATCAGAGCTACTTTAGCGCCCGCTACAAAATTCTTTTATTGCCGAAATAGTTGAATAAGTACCCTAGACCGGCGGAATGTTGGAGCTGTGCTGCTGGCTTTGAAGAGTAGAAGCGAGGAAACGTCTAGAATAACAGTAGCATAGGCGTACCAGTGGTGGAGTGAAAAAGCGCTACAAAGAAATGAAATATGCGAATAAATAAGCGTGAGGGGCAGGAGAAATAGAAGGAAAAATAGCAATGCCGCCATATCTTTGAACTCCCCTTGACGATTAGGTAAAAGCTTTAGGTTTGGTGGAGCTGTCGAGCCCGTATTGATAGAACTAAGAAAGAAGACCGCCGAGCGGTAGCCTAATACAAACGGAAATAAAGAAGAAAATAATCCAGTGCCCATTAATCATCGTCTGTACGCAGCCTCCATTACAGCGACTGAGCGTAGGAGCAGAGTGAATTCAGCCTTGATTGTAAGTCAAGATGATATTTCTTGGTACTGAGAGCTGATAAAAAACATTATCCATCTCGCCTCTTCTGCATCAGGGATGACGCTTCGCTTCTTTTGTGATCACGTAGCAAACAAAAGCGAGCAAGCAATATTATATATTGCCTGATTTGATATAATATGAACCGCAATAAGGTTATTTCATCCATCCCCACCAAGGAGTAGACTGTTGTGACTGGAGATAATCCATCCCCACCAAGGAGTAGACTGTTGTGACTGGAGATAAGAGTTTCATCGGTTGCTGCCGTTCCTCTAAACCGAGTGTAAAGCAGAGTTTTTAGTGGAAAGACAAGCCCCATGGTCAAGTTTGCTCACACCAGAGCAATTTCCAGTTTCCTTGGCTGCAAGAGCAGCGTTCGGTACCAATGTAACTCTCTGCCACCGGGAGCTTTCAGCCGAACAAGGCATTTATCGTCAAATTAATCACACTTCATCACAACTGCAGCGTATCAGCTGTTTTCTTCATTACCGTATATCCACTTAGCTTTTTGCGAACAGCGTCAGGAAAACTTAATGTTTTTATTATACCTAAAAATCATAATTTTTGCCATTTTTATTCCAATATTTACATATTGTTACAGAACGGCAAGCCGATGAAAACAAAACAACAAAGAACACGGAGATGTTCGATGACCGTGAGATGACGTTCAAATGAATTTTTGGCGGGCCTAGCCATGAGTGCTCCTGCCCGCACAACTTCCTTCTTCTTCCTCCTTCCTAGTCAGTAACAATATTTTGCTAAATGATGCGCGTGTAGCTATTGCAGTATTGGTCCAATCCTAGCAAAAAAGATATTCCTTGCGAAATCTATCAATTGGTGTGTCCGCTAAGTCTGCTCGAACGTTCTAGTCACCGATGCACTTACTGCAAACTGTATATTGTGATTGGCGACTGAGCACGTCTTCTTAGCGTCTTTGGTATCTTTTTGCTCCATTTCAGCGGCTTCGTTATCTTCTCATCCTTTTCCCATCTTCTTCTCCTTCCTCTACTTGTCGACTTCTGAATCTTGATTGCTTAATTTTACCGATGCCTTCTTCTCCATTTCTCTCTTATTTCCTTCTGTGGCTTGGAGCAACCAGTTGACATGGTTACCACGCATACGAAGTACTGACGTGCGATGCTTACTCGAAATGTTCCGCTGACTAGCATAGCATAGCTTCCGTTACAAAATATGCCTTAACATTAAAAAAGAAACGTCGTGCACTGAGGGCATTCCCGTTCGTATCATTCACCCAGTTTACCATGCCTGAAGGCATGAATGTTCATCTAAAATCACACCAATGAGTGTAATGTGTCCTTACATAGCTTCAACGTTTTATGTAAAAAAAGCCCTAACTTGCCTTTCGGCATAAAGTGAGAGAGTATAAAGAAAGAGGTTGGCGGTAACAGGCCAGGACCTCATTCATGCTGCATTCAGTAGGCGCAACTGACCCTGCTCAGTCCCCAAGTAGCGTCCGCACCTACAAGAAAGTTCGTAAAAAGGAGGTTAATGAGATGAAATTATTATACCCCAAGCTATTTGAAAGGCGAAGACAAATATAAAGGAAATAAACATTACGAAGTGCATCGAGATTGGTGCAGTCGGTCTTTCGATTAAAATGGCTGAGGGAACAAATGAGCGATCAAAACAACTGGGCTCTCATTTCCAGTTCCAGCCGCAGGTGAAAACTTTGAGTACGCCTACATCTATAAATTAGTATTGCAGCACAGATATTAGGCATACTATTTGTGCGAATTATATTTCCCAGACCTGAGGAAAGTTTGACGAAAACAAAGTCTTCTTTGTATTTTCATTTTTCATTTTCCTCAGATTACATCAATTTTTTTTTTTTTTTTTTGCTGTCAAGCTTCGTATTTCTTCGTAGAGCTATTTTGTGATATGCGAGTGCTGACAACCTGCTTTTGTTCGATATTTACATGTAACCAATATCGATAACTTAATAACATAACCTCAAAGTGGTTCCCAAAAGAGCCTAACAATTTTTAATTTCACATGACAGCATCTCCAATTCGGGACGACATTCGGCTTTCTTGTACTTTGCCAAAAATCCAAGATTAGTCATCGGCCAATATTCGTCGTGTTTCATTGAATTGAATTTGATAGAATAATAAATACATGGGGATACTAAAGTCGCAAATAAATAAAGGTCAGTATGGCGTATAAAATAAAAAGTTCGGTAACTCCGCTGACAAAACAATTTGGGTAAATCGATGCCAATCCAACGTAATACACACGCATTGCAAGCGATAGCTTCACCCTCATCCTATGGTATTGAGACAAGTCCGTTCAACATGATCACAAGAATATATTATCATTGCGGACAATAAAACTAAATATTAAAGAAACTTATAAATTGCTGCTTGGAATTAAATGCCAGGTAGATTCTCTGGCAGAGACAGTCGGCACAATTTTGTGTACCTTCGCTTTTCCTAGAGATTGTGCCGTCCCAGGTACGGGAGTCTACTTCACGGAGGTATATCGGGAGTTATTTACTTTTCGCGGCCCCGCAAGCATAGTCTGCATAATGAAGGCTGTTTAGTAAATGCTTATCAAAAATCTTGAAAGTTTTGACGCATTCTTGACGTTTCTGTCCATCTACTTTACTTTCACACAAACACTACGCATTTAACAGCACAAAGCTCTACACAATCATCAATAAAGTTAACCGATGTGCAGCGTGCAGTATCAAGTACTCGTTTTTTTAGAGAAATACACATGCAGGACATACTATGTTGCTGTCACATCTGTAGGTGTCACTAGATGAAACTTTTGCTTTTGGTTTAAATATTCAAGCTGAATTGATGCACAGTTTCCACAAAATTACCCACGGAAATCACCCTTCCATATGCGAAATCGTAAGCGGCAGCTTGCGTGGTTAGTTCTACCTCTCCATTTGGCTGGAGCTGGTATATATGCTTTCCTTACTCTTATTTTTTGCTGTTAAATTATGTACCGCTCGCACACAGCAATGTATCTGATATATGCAAGAAAATAGCACGCCATACTCTTTAAATGACTCACTACCGCCCTGACATCATGGCCTTGCGAAGGAGGAAGTGTATCGCAATTTTTGTCCGCACTGTTCTAGCCACGCTTTGCATATGCAATTGAAGGCCAAAAATATCAATTAAAAAAATGCAGCGAAGCGGAATCAGGTTACTGAACAATTTGTTTATCCTAATGAATACACGCGAAGGATGGATATTACACGTGGCAAGCATGCAGGTGCAAACAGAGCTGCTCAAATAAATCACAGCAATAAAAGCGGTCGGCCCACACGCGTCGAGAACTACGACTGAAAGATCCATTAAACCATAGCTTAGCGATAGTTCAGTCTACTCGACAGATCGTAAGCTGGTCGACGCACATGCCAGCAGAGTACAAAGGAAAACCTCAGAAATTAATCGACTTAGCTGATTACGTTATGTAAACTTTGAGCGGGGTTTTCGGAGCGTGTGTGAAGGACGGGAGCAGAGGAGGTGCCGACCTTGGACTTTTCTCTTGCGTTGTAACAGACAGGTGCGCTGCATTGCAGTAAATACGCTGGCCAATGAAAGCGCTGCTTTTATCGATTGAACTCGAGCAAGAATGCTAGGTTCTAGATTCGGTATTTAATCAGAGGTCACACTTAAAAAAAAATCATTCAAGACCATAAAGCACAAAGAAGCTCGGTTTCGCTTGCATCTTGGCTGTGTGAAAAAATTTAAACGCTCTTTTATGTTGTGCACACGGTTTAAGGTCCCAAAACTATATGTTCTCAGAAGAACTGCGCGTAAGCTAGGGCTCGTTACGTGCACTGCAATAACATATTGCTCAGACACCTTGTTTTGCGACTCCATCCAGAAGCTGGCGCAGCTCCCATAGCAAGCAGTCAGACTTTCTTAACACTGAGCGACCGCGGCGGGAGAAGGATACTGCCGGCGAATTACGTGAAGTGGGCAACTATACCTAACATAAGCTCAGTCCATAATCTATCGAAAGGGATCTCGGCATTACGACTTCGAGAATGAACGAAGCGAGAAAGATATGTAATTCTCATTTTCTCATCCGCGACGACCGGCTCTGGTATATTCTTCACGCTAGGGTGTTTAAGCATACCATTGTTTGGCGTTGCATCTTTTCAGTTTACGTCGCTCTTCCTTTTTTAAAGACTGCTGCGTCTATCATATGATTAACCAGCCGGTTTAGCGCAGCCAGAGAGTTCTTGTACTGGTCAAAGAGGAATACAAGTTCAAAATTTTGCGCTGCTACGCACAGTCAAATGATTGATTACCTTTGTTTATGAGCTCCAACTTCCCTTAGCCACTCAAGGATATAACAAATATCCCCCAAGAAAAAATACAATACGATTGTGATACACCCTAATGCGAAAGTTTAGAGCATGTAAATAAGGGTATTGTGATACCTTGAGAAAAGTAAGTTTAGAGGGGGTTTTCAGTATTTATGCACAATTATAAAGTGTCCTTCATGTTTCTCATGATCCGAAGAGAATTTCCTAGAAAAAAAACAAGGGGCACGAGCCCATGGCGCAGACTCGTGGCTCCAGAGTTTGCACTTTCAGCCTTCTCTTTGGAACTCGAAGCACCAACTTTCTGAATGGTCTTTTTTTCAGTGCGTAGCACTACTAGCCGTAATCACGGATTTCGCCGATGTCTGTCCGAAGCCGCTCACGCTCTCTCCTTTCGTGAAGAGAAGGTGGAGGTGCGCGCGTCGCGCGGCTTAGCATTGAGGAGGCGGAGCGGCTGCACAGCTGCAGCAGAAGCACCTCTCTCTCTCTCTTTCTCTGTCTATCCGTCTCTCCGTGAAGTTGAAGAGAAGGAAGGGAAGTGGCGACGTCCGCACCACGTGACTTAAAATTGAGGGTGCGGAGCGGATGCATGGATGCACGCAGTAAGAAAGAAGACAATGAGAGAGGGGCGTGCTAGTTGCGGAAGTGGCGGCTGTCAACACGCAGCGTTGCACAAGCGTGTGTTACTCCGGAGTGAGCAGTCGTGCGTCGCTCGCGCGTCCTCAATTTCGGCATTTCTCCCCTCGCATGAGTCCCTCCGCAGCCTTCACGGACAGCAGGCGTTCACGCGCGATCCTCACTAGATCTCGGATCTGAGCTGCTCACCGCGTCGTGAAGCATGTTTCTGCTCACCTCCGGCCTTAACTGGCGCTCGCCTTCAAGCGCGTTTTCTTCTCTCCTTCTCTACCCTTATGATCTCGCCCCACAGTTTTAGGCCGCCGACCAGTGCATTGCAAAGGGATACATTGTGCCTGGTTTCGGTTATTTCAGAAGATCGTGTAAGGAAAGCTGAGGACGCGGCTGCGCCGCATGTTATCTTCGCGTCGCAATCAATAAAGTCACAGCCGTAATACACGGTTCTGGATAAAGCCTGGCCGTCTGGCACTGCGGCGCAGGTTTGACATGCTGAAGTACAACGGTTACGAAGGCAGCGGGATCGTGAGTGCACTGATTCTGACAGTGCAGATAAATGGTGCAACACTCTAGAAGCACAAAGAATTAGGAAACGTGCTCAGGAAACTGCTTAAGAAATTGAGCGTCTCCATGAGACGGATGCCGAAGCGAAGAGGAACAAACATGCGGTAGAAACTCCAGGAGAACAGGCTGCGCGACTGCAAGCAATGGAATGGTATAGCAGGGATCAGCAGTGCTACGCACCTACTTCGCATTTCATTAACTAAGCAAATCGGCCGTAATTTTTTGTTTGATTGCGGACTATTTCGCTCACCTATTAGAGCCCCTATTTTGCTTTACTTTAGTGCTATCACTTAAGGCAGCTCTTATTGCTGTACATTAAGAGCTGCTTGTTTCTGTAATAAAGTCCTCCTACTCATTAATTTTGTAGCTTTCTACAATGCCCTTATTAGAGAGCAACGACTTTGACAAAATAAAAGTGAAACGCACCCTCTGATGAATTATAACCTACGTCCACGGTTTCGTACTACCGTTGTAACTATTTGCAACCAGGAAATAACCATGCCTAACTTTGTGTTGAAAGCGAATAGGAACCCAACTGTTTCGAAAAATGGTCCAGCAGAAAACGAAGGATATTCTAACGTTAATCATTATTTTTGTCCTTGTCAGCATGCTCCCCTAATGAAGACTGGTACTATATTTCACTGCTATATGGTCCTGCTACGTCTCACCCCAAAAACGTATTACGAACTAACTGGAAGAAACATATGTTTCTGTTCTTTCAATTTCTAAACCTTTCCCTGTAAATATATGCACCAGAATACTTCATTCACACGTTCCGACTAACGTTGTAGTTATTTAGATTTGTTGGGAGGGGAATGTCGCCCCTAGGTTCTTAAGGCCCGTATAAATCTACTCCGGCACTACAAGTAGATCACATACAGAGAACAGATAAAATCAAGGTTCAAGACAGTGCCTAACTGCGCTAAGCTGGTTATGCGGAACGATTTGTCAACGCCACTGGGCTGGCGGAATAAATATAGCCCTCCCGCACCTTGATACACGCGGCGTAGATATTGAGTGATTTTTCACCGCCATAAATTAGGGAGCTATTTATACTGTCATTTACACTTTTGTTTCTTCTTTGAGGGGGTTGGCTTCTTGCTTAGCGCGAAGCACTTTTTTGACCCCTTTACACTGCATATCCGAAGAGAAAGTTATTCTTGTGATATTTTACGAGCGTCTCGCTCTCCAATAGGATAAAAAAGGTGAAATGCCAATGACGCTCAAGCTAAAGAATTAACCTTCATGAGCATTAGAAGGAGAGTTCGTGCGCTGTAGCACAATGAAAAACTCCCCAAGCGCACAGCACAACTTCAGGACTCACATGTGCTTTCGTTATTGCTGAATATATTTGTTACTTCTTGCAGGCACGAACAAATCACTCCATTGTAATCTATATTCATATGTAACCGAAATTAGTGGCATCCTAAAAAATTGTCCACACTTAAGAAAAGCGTTTGAAACATTTAATGCGCAGTCCTGGATTCCATGCAGGAAAAAAAAATTACCGACGATTACGTTACTTCCTAATGCGAAATTTGAGCGCATCAAATAAGCTGTTTCACCTTTTCGATAGATTGAGGCATAGAAATCGAGCAACACATGTATGCGCTATCACAGAAATTTTTTTATTTTTCACACGTATTCCTTTAACAAAGACTCCACTAACAGTTCTTGACAGGAGACTCGCAGGAAGAGGGGGGAGGGGGGCGGCGTGTACACCCAGCGGCAAACGATGAGGGCAGAAGCGCGCGCAGCAAGCGGACAACGCGATAAACGGAGGAGGGAAGAGATAGCAGCGACTGACTGATGCTGCTGACGCCGATAGTGAGTCAACCCCAGCTGCGGAGTTGGTTTCAGGGACAAGGCCGCCGATGCCGACGCAAACAATATGATACCCTCGCTTCCGCAGCGCCAAGAACCAGGTCTGGCCGTGGGAAGGTGGTCACGTATTCGTCGACGTGCCGGGGCCTACGTGAAATAACCGGCGCGTCGGCAACTGAAGAGCACCCTATCCGCCACACAGGAACGGGGGGGGGGGGGGGGGGACCCTCCCCTCCTCTTTCTGCATGGCGGCGACGGTGTTCTATGCAGTCACGTTATCTTGACCCTCTAGCGGCGTCAGCGGCATCCAGCGGTATCAGTCGGTCGCTGCTAGCGCTGGGGGGATGAAAGGGGGGCGGAGCTGGTTACGAGGCCGACGCCGACGCGAAACCCAGGCACGGACGCCAAAGAGCTGCGCTCTAAAAGCAAACACAAATCACAAGAGTTACTGCTGTCCCAAGCACTCGAATTCAAAACTAAGGCAACTAAAAGATGGTATAAAGGGCCAACGAGCAAAAAACATTTAATGTACCTGGTCAATAGTTATTTCTTTTATTATTATAATTGACGTGAATATGCGCTTGCTCCAGAGCATGTGTCATCAGTAAAATGAGAGTAATAAAGTTCCCACCTTCCTGAGTATATCGAGGAAGTACTTCATATATTCATAATTTAAAACAAATATTAGAGGAGAGGACAACAATTCAATCGTAGCTCCAGGTCACCGGCTGCTACTTTACGGTTCTCGCGAGAAGCCACTGAACCAGTTAAAACGTCTTGACGCCCTCATCTATTTATACCAGCGAACTGTAGAAACGTATCTCTTCCCGACCAAGAGTAATTTCCTATATACTTATAATTTTCTAATATTTATTCTTTCCGTCAAATCATGCAGCTGGTTCAACACAGGTTCAGCTCCTTTTTAGAAAATTTCTATCAACAAGATGCATCGGGTACTCGGAGGCCAACTTTTTTATATTCCATGACAACATTAGGCAGAAACTGAACTTGGTAAAGTAAACTCTTGGCACATAGAGCAGTACTGTAAACGTGGGGTCAGTACGAGGTAACAGCCTTCCCAGTTTACGTAGTTAAAATCTGAAATACAAATTTAACTTACTATGACAGACCTGGTGAAGGCATTTTAAGCTAGCAATTTTCTCCGAATAACCAAAGTTCGTAGCTCTGCAAGTAATATGCGTTCTGATAGAACCTGTATTTTCAGTCAACGAAAAATGCACACCTCATTGTCAGACTGTAAATGAGTTCTAGGGCTTCAAGAAGTTGTTTCTACTTTGCATCTGAAATTATGTCAGTGTAATCCAGAGTCGGCCTCATTATGATTTATATGCTTTTTTAGTTTCACACCCGACAGCCCTCCCATTAGCATTCACCGTTGAATTACTAATTTGTACACCTACTCTCGAGGGAAGCAAAAAGCAAGGTACCCGTTTGCTGTGCGATGCCAGTGCTCGCTACAGAACATGAGGTGGTGGATTTTTCGGATCACTGCACCACGGCGTCTCTTATAGCCTGAGTCGCTCTGGGACGTTAAGCCATACAGCATAAATCAGATTACAGATTTTATGCATCATCATTCCCTTGCAAATAATAGAAAATAGTAATATATAAATATTTTTATTTACTGGATCGCTTTATTTCAATTTTATTAACTATGTACGCGAGTCCTAATGGCGTTTAGTTGTTTAGCATTGTGATAGAAGTTAGTTTTACATAACTGATTTCAATGTCCCACTCTACACACCTTTTATACACATCCTTGAAACAGTCTTTCAAAAGGTGTGACGAATTAACACAGTGTCTTCAGCATATAATCCAGCGTATATGATTTCTAATGCCACTGTTATAAATCAAAAAATATATATAAAAAACAACTATTCAGGACTCAGAAAGGACCATTGCAGAACCCTGAAAGATATAGATGAGGTCGAGCTGCCTTTTGCAGCGATATTTATGAAGTGCGGTTTATTTTTTCAACAAGAAAAAAGAAACGAACGCTAAAATAGTGTTTTTTTTTTATTACTATCACTTTTTGACACATCAGCGACACAGTTATTCCTGCTCTCACCTACTATTTCAAGGAACGGACATATTAGTTCGCTGCAGCTTTTAGCAGCCTCTCGCTGAGCATGGGCGCATGTTGAAGCTTAACCAGTGCACAGAACCGGACCGATGTAGTGGAGGACAAGCGGGCGTTTGAATGTATAAGACTACACGCCTAGGCTCTTATGTGGCATTAAAACCATTTATTTTAGCAAAGCTTCATAATTTTCTGTATTTCTGTACGTCTAAGCACTGACGCACCAGGACCGGCACAAATCCCATCTATGCGAGACTGAGCAAACAAGTGACGGCGAAGCAGTTCTTAGATATCCCGCCTAGTAACAAAAACTCTAAGCGGAGACTTTTCGTCTCTATGACCGGGATGGTTGCTTGATGTCCCCGGATAATGGTACCGACGATTAAGACGAGGAAGCAGGCAACGGCTCCCTTGCTAAGCTCATTCCGCGGCTCACGTTTAAAATCGCAAGTGTATGGCCTCGGGAGTTGCAATGTGAACAAATAGCGCTACGCTCTAGAACGGCCCATTGCTCCATTCGGAGTTCTTCAAAGAAAAACGGCCCATTGCTCCATTCGGAGTTTTTCAAAGGAAAAGGGCTCTACCATGAGAAGCAATATTGAACAGTGCGATGGACATCGAAGGCACTTCACAATGTTTGCTGGTAGTTCGTCTCCCCTGCTGGGCATAAGGGAGACGAGCGCACTTGCCACTTTCCATGAGCGTATATGTAATATGGCACAGGGCTGTTATGGCACCATGTTTAATGGATTTCTGAACCGACAAATGATATTAAGGCGAAAGCATTTTTAGACTCGTGGAACAAATTCCCGTACGCGAGCGTTGTGCGCGAGATCTGTCAATGCCTTCTATCGCATCTGTGCGCGAGATTTCGCGAGATGTGTTCTCCTTGTTTTGCGTTCCTGCCATCTTCAATCTCAAACTTGAACGCGCGCCAAGGAACACCACGCGACAGGAGCGATGGTGCACTGTCCAAATACACTTGCCGGATAAAGTGGGACAGATACAGCACCTTTGTTTCCTGTAAACCAATTATATATACATGTAGCCCTACATGAAACGCCGATAAGTGGCATACGATGAGAGGCATCTGACGGGAGAGGAAGGGTATGCTTTCGCCATTCTTCTCTTAGGAGACATCAAAGAGACCCTCTAATATTTTCTTTTGTTTTTACTCCGCCTCAGTTCATTACTCGGACGGCATCAACGGGCACCAGCCTCTATGTGCACCTAAACAAACAGAGGTGCTTAAGAAAACATTTTAATAGCTTAAGAAACAAGAACAGTTGACCTGAATGCTATCCCGCAGCGCGCTTTTTCAACAGAACAGAATATTGACTAGGTACGGGCCTGTGCTAACAGTCCAAAAGTAACTGCTTCTTCGCCTGCACTCAGAATCGTTAATCATTCAAACTACTAGCCACTACCTAAATCGCAATAATGAGAATATGCACCTCTATCTACGCATGCTCTCTGCACCATCTTTTCAAATGCAAATAATCCCCATCCCCTGCTCGCGTCATTTCTTTGGGACGACGTCTCCTTATTGGAGCCAAAACGTCTTATTTCCTTTTTATTTTCCCTTCTTTTCTGGGCGTCGTTTGATTTCCGCGTGCCAAAAATTTGTTTGGCTGTATTTTTTGCAATGTTGAAAAAAAAAAATTCCGCATGGCACATTAAAGCGGAGAAGATGTATTGGAACAAAGGCTTCGGTCGAGAAAACAAGCGTCTATGTACTCTCTTTTTCCTTCGCTCAGCTTTTTATTCAAATAGATCTCTGTATAGCCTGAGGGAAGAAGCGTAGGGCCACAGATTTTCAGAAAGCGCGCCTTCTGTGTGCTCGGCACGCTTTGTATGCAGCGTGAGTCGCGACCGGGTCAAAAAAGCCCACTACAGAGCGTGCCTTTGAAGTAAGGCCTTTGAACCATTGAGAGGGAACTGGAAGTTTAGATGAGACACCGACTGCATCGCTGTAATGGAGACGGAAGCAGCATTTTCCACATGTTTCGCTCCTCCAGCAGAGGACATTCGCCAAACATTAATCGTTCTAAATTACGATATTCGCAAAATGTAGTCACGCAGTCATGAGCGTGCTATTTCCTGCTGCGGGTGCCACCCTGGCACTGCCATGTTTGAAATACCTTTAATTCACGTGAATGGAAACAGATGTTCGCATCTCTAATAACATATACCGGCGTATTGAGGCTTGCCTGTGCAAAATGTCATCATACCAAGAATGGGATGGAATTAGACGCATTCAGTACTGACGTGTTTGCTCTGCCCAGTTAATAAAATCAGATGTGTGCTGTTTTCTCCAGCAGCATTTACCTATTTATGGTGTTACGAACTGGGTTAATTGATTTTTAAAATATTCACAAGATAATATTCAACGCCGTTTATTGCAATAATCTCTGTGCGGATGCCAGTAATCAGACGGCGCCAACTGTCTTCAAAGGGAGTGACACGTCTTCACATTTTTTATCAGAGACATTCATAAACTTGTAATTGACATGTATCACAATGCGTTCCGCAGCAGCATGACACATAGTAGCGCGTATTACATTCTAGCAAGAAACGACAAACGTCATATGTACACACGCGGTTGCCACATGTTTTTTTAGACTTTCCTGAGTAATACACTGTAATATTCTGCAATGGTATTTCAACGCTTTTTTTTTACAGTTTGTTACTTTAATACATAAAAATAAAAAAGAAATACAGAACACGCCTGTTCTTCACTGATGACGTAATTCTTATGAGGGAAAGATGAAAAATCCTCATGCCGTCGTTGGCTTGATTCCTGAGCTTTGTTAGGTTGGAAAATATAGGATATTAAAATGATAAACTTATAGAAGCGTATGAGTATCACGAATTCAGTGGCCCTTGTAGCACTGGCGCAATAGATAATGTAATGAAAATGAAAGGATTAAGGGTACGATCACTGGGCGCCATAGATCAATGTTATAAGGAAGAAAAGTCAGTGTCCTGTTCTCGGTTGAAGAGTTCGTGTTAAGTACCTTAGCAAATAAAACCCAGCCTGTCACGGAACTGCTTGAGAATGTAATATAACCGACAGTTGTCGGCGTGGACCTGATGTTAAAAAGGATGTTTTCAAGTAAGAGACTACTAGATGTGGAGCTAGACTAATTGATAACGGTTTTAAGGAAAATAAAACCGCAGCAGACACAGGACGGAGGCTAGAGACAACACAGGGCGGTACTGGTAACTGAAACGTTTATTGAAAAAACAGGGGCCTTTGAAGACAGATGGCACATGTGACCTTACAATCAGGTAAAGTGGGCTGAAACATGGAAACCAAACAAGATCTTCGGCGAACCTTAAGCGACAACAATCAGCACGTGGAAGTTGATGAAAGGATGATAACAAGCATAATCTGTAAAAGAGGAAATCATTTTAAAATAATGTGAACAATCTACAACAGCACATGAATGAAAAGACAAAGATCTCCGCACTAGATGAGCATGACACGAATCCAAAACAAGAGGTTCAAAATAATTTTTAACGACCGACAACCAGGGGAGAAAGTGGATGCAAACAAACCAAACAGTATAACAACCACTCAAGAAGTCACATGACAAGAAAATCTAGTTCTTTTTGGAGGAGAGCGACAGAAGGTGAGCTAACGCATTCATCTGGATGCGAACGCTGGATGGCAACCGCCTCTACAATCTCTCTTTCAAGTTGTCCCTTCCTTCTTCCTATAATCTCAGTCTGGCTGAGCTATGGGCGACAGCCCCGACAACTACGGTAGTGAATCGGCAAATTCGAGCCCCCTGCCTCCCACAAGGAAAGCGCATGTTCTCGTAAACGATCATTTAAGCACCTACCGGTTTGTCCAATATAAATACGCCCACAACTGAGGGGAATCTTGTAAATAACCCCTTTCGCACATGCGACACGCTTGTTCTCTTCTAGGTGTTTTATGCCACACGTGCCTGATCTGGAAACATTCTTTCCCACCAAGTTGCACAATCTGAACAGTTTGCAAGGTGCAGAAAGAACAATATCGACGCCATATTTACTTGAAATCTTTTTAAGATTATGTGAAACCTTATGAATGTAAGGAATGACTTCAAGTTTCTTCGGGCTAGTAGTTTTTAAGGAGACAGGTTGTTTTTCTTTTTCTTTCTTGCGTAGCTTCTTGGCCACCGATTCGGCAATCGCCCTTAATAGGAAACTCGGGTAACCTGCCTTCTCCAGTCGCTCCACTTGAAGATGAAAACTAGAATGCAGCATGTGAACGCATGATTTTAAAACCGCGGATCTAAAACATGAAGAGGCTAGGCCTCGCACCACCTTAGAATGACAAGAATCGAAAGGCAACAAGGCTTTCCTCGTCCTGGGTTGGAAGGCCCAACACACATGATCACTGTGGTTAAAAAGCAGTTTAAGGTCTAAAAACTGAATGGAAGCCTTTTGTGGAAGTTCCAAAGTGAATTTAAAAAACATTTTTCAAGATTCTTTTCTTGAGCTCCTTTCTTTTTATCTTTGTTCCACCATTGTGTCTTTTGACGAAAAATTGTACGTTCAGAAGAAGGGAATATGTATAGGATTTAGCGTCGCCCCTGTGCTGTGTGAAACCTTTCTTGCGCATTTAGACCGTTTGCTTGAGCGTAAGCTAACACAACCCTTCATTGCAAAGATATTTAGATACGTAGATGAATTTTTGATTTTTTTGAAACTTTCATCCGATGATGTTCTAGCAGAAGTAGCTAACGAGATATTAGCCGACTTTTCTAGTTGCTCAAGCTTTCTTAAATTCACTTTGGAACTTCCACAAAAGGCTTCCATTCAGTTTTTAGACCTTAAACTGCTTTTTAACCACAGTGATCATGTGTGTTGGGCCTTCCAACCCAGGACGAGGAAGGCCTCGTTGCCTTTCGATTCTTCTCATTCTAAGGTGGTGAAACGAGGCCTAGCCTCTACATGTTTTAGATCCGCGGTTTTAAAATCATGCGTTCACATGTTTCATTCTAGTTTTCATCTTCAAGTGGAGCGACTGGAGAAGGCAGGTTACCCGAGTTTCCTGTTAAGGGCGATTGCCGAATCGGTGGCCAAGAAGCTACGCAAGAAATAAAAAGAAAAACAATCTGTCTCCTTACAAACTACTAGCCCGAAGAAACTTGAAGTCATATTAAAAATCCCTCATATGTGACATCCGACAACTTCAGCTAAGGAAGGCCGAAGCTTTAAGTCAATGCTTGATCTTTTATTTTGTCATGTTATTGATGTAACATGTGTCTTTTTTGTGTACGTCCTCGGTCAGGAAATAAAGAAAAAAAAACTTGAAGTCATTCCTTACATTCATAAGGTTTCACATAATCTTAAAAAGATTTCAGGTAAATATGGCGTCGATATTGTTCTTTCTGCACCTTGCAAACTGTCCAGATTGTGCAACTTGGTGGGAAAGAATGTTTCCAGATCAGGCACGTGTGGCATAAAACACCTAGAAGAGAACAAGCGTGTCGCATGTGCGAAAGGGGTTATTTACAAGATTACCCTCTGTTGTGGGCGTGTTTATATTGGACAAACCGGTAGGTGCTTAAATGATCGTTTACGAGAACATGCGCGTTCCTTGGGGGAGGCAGGGGGCTCGAATTTGCCGATTCACTGCCGTAGTTGTCGGGGCTGTCGCCCACAGCACAGCCAGACTGAGATTATAGGAAGAAGGAAGGGACAACTTGAAAGAGAGATTGTAGAGGCGGTTGCCATCCAGCGTTCGCATCCCGATGAATGCGTTAGCTCACCTTCTGTCGCTCTCCTCCAAAAAGAACTATATTTCCTTGTCATGTGACTTCTTGGGTGGTTGTTATACTGTTTGGTTTGTTTGCATCCATTTTCTCCCCTGGTTGTCGGTCGTTAAAAATTATTTTGAACCTCTTGTTTTGGATTCGTGTCATGCTCATCTAGTGCGGAGATCTTTGTCTTTTCATTCATGTGCTGTTGTAGATTGTTCAGATTATTTTGTAATGATTTCCTCTTTTACAGATTATGCTTGTTATCATCCTTTTATCAACTTCCACGTGCTGATTGTTGTCGTTTAAGGTTCGCCGAAGGTCTTGTTTGGTTTTCATGTATCAGCCCACTTTACCTGATTTTAAGGTCACATGTGCCATCTCTCTTTAAAAGCCCCTGTTTTTTCAATAAACGTTTCAGTTGCCAGTACCGCCCTGTGTTGTCTCTAGCCTCCGTCCTGTGTCTGCTGCGGTTTTATTTTCCTTATGTCTCACCAACTGGCCTACACATCTACCCTGCTAAGATAACGGTTTTGATGCCTAATATGGAACTCGTGTGATCGCAGTTAACCTCGATATAATAGTTTTGCTTAGAAGGCATAAACGACAAATTAATGATTCATTCTAAGGCTTCGAGCCCCGCCGGTGTGGTGCAGTGGTAAGACTGCCGAATACTGCCCGGAGTTCTCGAATTAGAACCCGACTACGGTGGCTGCGTTTCGATGCAGGCGAAACGAAGTAGCGTCCGTGTGCTGTGTGATGTCAGCGCACGTTAAAGATCCCCAGGTGGTCGAAAATACTCCGTAGCCCTCCACTACGGCTCCCCTTTCTCTCTTTCCACTTTCACTCCTACCTTCATCCATTCCCTTACGGCGTTGTTGTTGTTGTAGTGGCATTAGGAAGAAGGAAACGAAAATGCACGGCTCTGTAGCTGAGCCACCTCCGCTGCCTCGTGCAGATAGAAAAGAATATAGAGAAGAAAGAAAAGGAAGAGGGAAAGAAAGACGCGCGCCGCAACAATAGCCGTCGTCCACCATCAGCGGTGGCGTGTGCAATGACGGCCTACAGCAGATAAAAATTCGGTGCCAGGCTAGCCTCCTGCCGCAAGCGGCGATGACCCACCTGGACGAGCCCCATCAGGGGAAGCCCGCGCCTTTACGGCGCGGTTCAGATGTCCACATAGCAAGTGTGACAGATACTGCGCCTTTCCCTTCCTGGGAACCAGTTAACAATTCCAAGGCTTCGAAAACTGTCAAATGCTGCGTACCGACGCTGAAGAAGGCAGCATGTAGCCGTCTAAATATATTTATGCTAGTTCTAGACATCAGGTTCCTTTGCCGCTTCTCCCCATATAGCTAGAATCATGAACGTGGTACGTACTTATCAGCTTTAAACTCAAACAAAAATAGAGAACACCTCTATGGGTGAGCCCCACCGGATGTCTGAGTCCCCTCCGAGCCCTATGCTGAGCCGTTGTATGGTAACCAATAATTTCTGTCGATTTGCGATATACACTTATCGGACAGAAATTGGCTTACAGAATGGTCACTACCTGACAGTACTACAAGCATATAATAACAAAAGATTGTATCTAGCTAGTGTAGGACAATTAAGAAGAACCTCATCCCAGCAAATGAATACAAAATGGACGTTTTTTTTAATCTGTAGAGTTTGCAAATCTGAAAGTATTAGTGCAATAACTTATTTCCCAAACGTCATATATTTAAAAGTAGAATATATAAACATTGACACTGTACTTTTGGGAACTGATGTGCGACTCTGCTACATCGCGCGCAGTGCTCCACCAAATTGCTCATGGCAGCAGCAGTATCCTCATATAATTGCAGAGGTATTCAAATTCCCCATAACCAAATCATCAAAGCGTTAACCAGCGCCATCAGCGTAGGAGAAATGCCTAAAATATTTACGCCCCTAAATTTTCTCAATCACCTGTTAGAAATAATAGAAACACGAATGAAACCTCCTGGCACATATATAAAAATAAACAGGTACTGTGGTTACATTAACAATTAACTGAATTACAAATGCGCTATTCTTGGTTCGAGCACTTTTGCCGGCGTCTCCATAACGTGACTGTCGTTGACGACGCACTGGCAGTGTCTTTATTCGTATGGTCACGCGGACTCGCAGTATTGTCGCCTTGGTCGCTGTGCGCGAACTCTTCTCCAAAAAAAAGAATTAAGAAAGGACACCTGAATAGCACGGCGCCGACTCGCCGGGTGCGCAGGAGGCCCGAGGCAGACGGAGTGTATTGGAATATATGCACGGGCACAATACAATCCAAGCGTGCGTCACGGGGTATATATGGCGGACGCCACTCAGGCGAAACACGGCGCCGCAATGGACAACAGCCATCGTCTTGCGCTGCCAGTTATGAAAGGTACATATTGTTACGTGGAAACTCGATGTATTTACAGTATATTTACAGCACAGTTAGAACTGGCACAGCAGCGAGCAGCAACACGGAACCAGTCCCACCTCTTCTTCTTCATCTTGTCGCTTCGGCGAGGCAAGAGGACATACTTCGTCGTCCTCATCGCGTAGAATGACCCCCCGGCGATGTATGCGTCGTCCCAGCGCTAAACTGGTAAAGAAGGCAAAATTTCTATAGCTTCAGGCGCGAAACAAGGACAATGCCAGTAGTGGGGCGAGAGGAGGAGGACGCGGGCACAAGAGGGGCAAGTTCATACGTCACATTAGTGACTTGGCGCCCCACCCGATAAAGGCCACCGTAGGGGGACACAATTTTCTCCGAGAGACCAATGCGGCGTGCAGGAGACCACAAAAGAACCAAGGACCCAGGGTCATAGGTTACGTGGCGATGTTGCCTATCGTAGGCAGACTTCTGAGAAGTCTGAGAAGCGAGGAGCCGACTATGGGCTACTTGGCGCGCTTCAGTGGCTTGCGCAATGGCTTCACGAGGCGGAACCAACGTGTCCAAAGGTAAAGCGGGGTGCCTGCCAAAGAGCAGGAAGAAGGGTGAATAGCCCGTCGTCTTGTGCTGAGAAGAGTTGTGGCAGCGCTAGGTCCCAGTCATGGTGATCAGGTGATACATACATAGATAACATGTCCGTAAGTGTGCGGTTGAAGCGCTCGGTAAGACCGTTGGTTTGGGGATGGTACGCGGTCGCGAGCTTATTCTTCGTAGAACATGAACGCAGGATAGCTTCAGCAACTCGGGACAAAAAGTACCGACCGCGGGCGGTGATTAATTGACGAGGAGCGCCGTGATGGAAAATAAAGCTTCTGTAGAAGAAAGTCAGCGGCATCCGTAGCGCAGCTCGTGGGTAAAGCTCGGGTGATGGCATAGCGTGTTGCATAATCGGTTGCCACTGCGATCCAGTTGTGACTCGACCTTGACTTCGGAAAGGGGCCAAGAAGATCAACGGTTCAGTTCAGTCGTTCAGTCGTGTCCGACTCTTCGTGACCTTATGGACCATGTCACGCCACGCTTACCGGTCTCTCACTATCTTCCTAACATCACATAACTTCACCTGCAGTGCATCGAGGATTCCATCTAACCATCGCGTTCGCTGCCTACCCCTTCCCCGGCTACCCTCAACCTTTCCCAACATCAAATCTTTCTCCAGCGGCTCCTCTCTTCTCATCAGATGACCAAAGTAGCTGAGCTTTAACTTTAGAATCTGACCCTCCAATGAACAGTCAAGGTTTATGGTCGACAATATCGACTGATTTAATCTTCTGGCAGTCCAAGGAACTCTCAGGAGTCTTCGCCAGCACCACAATTCAAACGCGTCAATTCTTCGGCGGTCAGCCTTTTTCGCAGTCCAACTCTCGCATCCATACATTACAACTGGAAAGACCATAGCACGAATTATATGGATCTTGGTTGGCAGACTAATGTCTCCGCTCTTTACTAGGAGGTCAAGGCTAACCATTGCTCTCTTTCCCAGAAGCAGACAACTCCTAATTTCATGGCTGCAGTCTCCTTCCGAGGTAAACTTGGAGCCTAAGAAGAGAAAATCTGTCACAGCTTCCACTTATTGTCCATTGATGCCCCAGGACTTGATAGGGCAAGACGCCATCATCTTTGTCTTTTTAATGTTCAGTTTCAGCCAAAATTTCTCACTCTCTTCTTATACGCGCATCAGAAGTCTCTTGAGTTCCACTTCCCTTTCTGCCATTAAAGTGGTGTCATCCGCATATCTAAGGTTGTTGATACGTTTTCCAGCAATCTTCACTCCAGCTGAAGACTCGTCCATACGGGTTCCTGAGGAGACAGATGAGGTGAATTGGAAATCCCATCTCTTGGAGAGCTCGCCACAATCTGCTGTGATCTACGCAGTCAAACGCTTTCGCATAATCAATAAAACAGAAGTAGATGGGTTTCTGGAAGTCTGTTGCTTTTTCCATGATCCAGCGAAGGTTGGCAATTTGGTCTCTAGTTCCTCTGCCCTTGCGAAACCCAGCTTGCACGTCCGGAAACTCCCGATCCATATACTGCTGCAGCCTTCCTTGGAGGATTTTCAACATCACCTTGCTAGCATGCGAAATATTGCGATCGTGCGGTAGTTGGAAACCTCTTTGGCACTGCCTTTCTTTGGAATGGGGATGTAAACTGACCTCCTCCAATCCTGTGGCCACTGCAGGGTTGTACAAATCTTCTGACATAACGTATGCAGAATGTTAACAGCGTCATGGTTGAGGTTTTGAAGCAACTCAGCTGGAATGCCATCACTTTCGCTAGCTTTCTTCTTAGCAAGGCTGGCTAAGGCCCATTCAACTTCTCTCTTCAGGATGCTCGGCTCGAGATCAGTAATCACAACCATCTTATGTTGAGTTTGCACATTCGGGTCCTTCTTGTACAGTTCTGTGTATTCCTGCCACCTCTTCTTTATCTCTGAGGCTTCAGTGAGGCCCTTGCCTCGTTTGTCCTTTATCACGCCCAGCTTAGCACTGAAGCTTCCTTTGATATCTTTGATTGTCTTATACAGAGCTCTTGTGTTCCTTAAGTGGCTGTTGTCCTCAGCTGCTTGGCACTGTATGTTCAGGAAGGCATTCTTATCTCTACTTCCTATTTTCTGAAAATTCGCATTGAGGACCTTGTTTCTTTCTCTTTCCCCCATAACTTTTGCCATCCTCCATTCCTCAGCTATTTGTAAAGCCTCTTCAGATAACCAGTTTTCTTTCTTGCATTTCTTTTGCTTTGGAACTACCTTAGTAGCAACGTCTTGTATTATATTGTAACGTAACGTTACACAGAAGGCGCTGTAGCACTCTGGCACCGAAGAACACCTAGTCAGGTCAGCACGAAAGCGGAGCACCGTTTTTGCTTCGTCGTCTTCTCCAAATCGCCTGTTCAAATCTTCGTCTTCTATGAATGGCATGTGTCATTGCCCCCCTTCTTGGCAGCATCGCCTCGATGCTGCAAATGCTGCTTGATGCGATGAGCGGCCAGATAGTATGCTAGGTTGTTACGGGATACCACAACACAAAACGGGACGCCATCAGTCTCAAGAATAGTCAGCGGGGCGATCGTGGTAGGGTTCATCCGGACGACGTGTACAACATCAGTGAAGTTGCGTCGTCTGCGGCTTGAGGGATCTTGGGTCGCGGATTCAACTTCGTATGTAACGTCGCTGAGGCAGCGGAGGACACGGTATGGGCCGAAGTACCGGCGCAGCAATTTTTCAGAGAGCCCACGATGACAAACGGGCGTCCAAATCCAGACATAGTCTCCAGGCTCGTAGGCAGCGAAGCGCCGTCCCTTGTTGTAACGGTCAGCGTCTAGTTTCTGTTGTAGGTATACGCGCTGCCTTGCCAGCTGCCGCGCTTCTTCCGCACGCTGGGTAAAATTAGCGATGTCCAGGTCAAGCTCATGTTCGTCGTCGGTGTATACAGGCAGCATTGTATCCAGTGGAGTGGTCACTCGACGGCCGAAGACAAGCTCGAAGGGTGTGAGCCGCGTCGTCTCTTGAAGTTCCGTATTATATGCGAACGTGGCATATGAGAGGATTTGATCCCAGGTCTTATGCTCTATATACACGTACATAGACAGCATGTCGGCCAGAGTTCTGTTTAGCCGTTCCACCAAGCCATTAGTTTGCGGGTTGTATGCCGTGGCCCGTCTATGGCTAGTGTGTGTAAGGTTCAGTACCTTAGTCAGGCGGGCCGTAAAGGCGGCCCCGCGATCGGTAATGATAACAGCCGGAGCGTCATGATGCAATACGATGTCGTGGACAAAAAACTCTGCTACTTCGGTGGCAGTTCCATTGGTGAGCGACACGGTCTCAGCATATCGGGTCAAGTAGTCTGTCGCGACAACAATCCAACGCTTTCCATTATTTGACTTCGGGAAAGGACCAAGAAGATCCATCCCCACTTGTTGGAAAGGAGTTTTCGGTGGAGCGATAGGCTGAAGAAGTCCAGCTGGTTTCATGGGTGGAGTCTTCCGTCGTTGACAATCACGGCAGGTTTTAACGTAAGACCGTACTGAAGGTAATAATTTCGGCCAATAGTATTTCACCCGAATTCTTGCAAGCGTACGACTAACTCCCAAGTGGCCGGCGGACGGTTCGTCGTGACAAGCTGTGTAACGTTACGTTACAATATCACGAACTTCAGTCCACATCTCTTCGGGCTCTCTGTCTTCTAGATCCAATTCTTGAAATCGATTCCTGACTTCCACAGCATATTCTAATGAAATTTGATCCAGATCATACCGCAGTGCCTGGTGTCATCGACGGTACCGGAAGCATGGAAGAATGCGAACAGTATCCTCATTCACAAGAAAGGGGACTCTAAGGACCTTAAAAATTACAGACCAATCAGCTTACTGTCTGTTACGTATAAGGTATTTACTAAGGTAATCGCTAATAGAATCAGGACAACCTTAGACTGCAATCAAGCAAAGGATCAAGCAGGGTTTCGGAAACGGTACTCTACCATCGATCATATCCATACCATCAATCAGGTGATAGAAAAATGCTCGGAATATAACCAGCCCTTATACATAGCATTCATTGATTACGAAAAAGCATTTGACTCAGTTGAAACCTCGGCGGTGATGCAGGCATTGCGAAATCAGGGGGTAGACGAGCCGTACGTGAAAATGCTGGAAGATATATATAGTGGCTGCACAGCAACCATAGTTCTACATAAAGAAAGCAACAGAATTCCCATAAAGAAAGGTGTTAGGCAAGGAGACACAATCTCCCCAGTACTATTCACAGCTTGTTTAGAGGAAGTATTCAGAGACTTGGAATGGGAGCAGTTAGGGATAAGGGTAGATGGAGAATACCTCAGTAATCTGCGATTTGCTGATGACATTGCTTTGCTAAGCAACTCGGGAGATGAACTGCAAATAATGATTGATGACCTAGACAGGAAAAGTAGAAAGGTAGGCTTGAAAATCAATATGCAGAAGACTAAGGTAATGTTCAACAGCCTCGGGAAGGAACAGGAGTTTACATTAGGTAGCGAAATACTGGAAGTAGTAGGCGAATATATATACTTAGGACAGGTAGTAACCGCAGATCCGGACCATGAAAAGGAAATAACAAGAAGAATAAGATTGGGATGGAGCGCATTTGGCAAGCACTCGCAGATTATGACTAGCAGCTTACCGGTATCGCTCAAGAGGAAAGTATACAACAGTTGCATCTTGCCTGTACTCACCTATGGGGCTGAAACGTGGAGGCTAACCAAGAGAGTTCTACTTAAGTTGAGGACAACCCAGAGGGCTATGGAACGAAAAATGGTAGGGGTAACATTAAGAGATAGAAAGCGTGCAGAGTGGGTCAGAGAAATAACTCAAGTTAACGACATTCTAGTGGAAATTAAGAAGAAGAAATGGACATGGGCAGGACATGTAGTGCGAAGAGAGGATAACCGATGGTCGCTGAGGGTAACAAACTGGATTCCAAGGGAAGGAAAGCGTAGCAGGCGGCGGCAGAAAGTTAGGTGGGCGGATGATATTAAGAAGCTCGCAGGGGTCAAGTGGATGCAGCTAGCACAGAACCGGGTTAAGTGGAGAAATATGGGAGAGGCCTTCGCCCTGCAGTGGGTATAATCAGGCTGATGATGATGATGATGATACCTGAAAGGCCTTCTAGTTTTCTGCGCTTTCCTCAATCGAAGCCTAATTTTGTTAACAAGAAGCTGATGATCGGTGCCACAATCGGCCCCAGGCCTTGTTTTTACTGCTTGTATAGCGCTTCTCCATCTCTGCCGGAAAAAATATAATCGATCTGATTTTTGTACAGACCGTCCGGTGAAGTCCATGTGTACAGGCGCCTCTTGTGCTGTTGAAAATGACTATTCGCTTTGGTCAGGTTTTTTTCTTGACAAAACTCTACTAGCCTCTGCCCAGCCTCTTTTGGCTCGCCAAGACCGAAGTTGCCTATAATTCCGGATATTTCTTCACTCCTGACCTTAGCATTCCAGTCTCATATGAGAAAAACGACGTCTGATGAAGGGCTGCGGTCTAAGAGGCATTGTAGGTCCGCATAAAATCTCTCAAGGTCACCTTCTTCAGCAGTAGTGGTCGGTGCATAGACTTGGATAACTGTTATGTTGGAAGGGTGACCTTGGATCCGAAGTGAAATCATTCGGTCGTTTTTGGGGTTGTACCCTAGCACTGCTTTGCCCATTCTTCTGTTTACTATGAGAGCGACCCCATTCCCGCTCTTGGTTTCGTGCCCACAATAAAAGACATAATGGTCGCCGGAGTTAAATTCTCCCATTCCGGTCCACTTGAGCTCCCTGATGCCCAAGATATCAATGTTCAATCTGTCCAAGAAGGTTTGACCCGCCAATGGTTTGTCATGAGAGAAACGCAACAGAGCGCCGCTCAGACATTGGGGAATAGCCACTTCAAATGGTTCATGGACTCATCATCTGTGGCTATGTATTTCAGCGCGAGCCCGTCATGGCCCAGCAAGCATGAATCCCCGGGGCACACCGCGACACACGCTGACTTGTGCCCCCCTTAGCCCGCTCAATAAAAGTAGCGTAACGGCGCTGCGCCCGCTGCAATACAAGCAGCGTAACGGCGCTTCGTCTCCCAGATACCGTCGTTGACATCGCGACAAAACGAGTCATTTTGCTGGACCGTCATAGCTCTTCAGGGCCGAAAACGATTCCAGTCATATCAAAGGAGAGCCCGGTTTCGTCCCCCCCCCCCCCCCGCAGGTTCGCAGCAAAACTTCCGCTGGCATCGGCGTTTCAGATGTGCTCACAAAGAGCTTTCACCCTCGCCTGCTTAGCGAAGCGCTGCTTACCCGGATAGCGGAATGGGGAACCCGTCTTCGAGCGTCCCCTCCGTGTCGATCTGCGGGTCGTCCGCTGTTTCGCCCCCTTCGCCCGCCGGCGTAAAGACGCCGCCGCGGGTGAGTGGGGCACGGGATAGCGCGTCAGCTACCACGTTCATTCTCCCCTGTAGATACTGCACCGAAAAGTCGAAATGCTGTACCAGGAGAGAATGGCGCGCCAGCCGGCTCGCAATTTCACGGAGCCGCATCAGCCAACTGAGAGCCCTGTCGGCGCGGTTTCGAGAGGGAGCCCGGCCGACGCCTCGCCGTTCCCCGAACAGAAAAGACTGCTAGCGGGGTACGGGTGCTCTTGTTCGGAAATGCGGCAGCTGCGGCGTCGCGCACATTGCTTCCGCAACGGCGTAAAGCTGAAATAGTGAAGGCATATGGTTTCACGGTCGCACCGCAGGGCGGTCCGAAGAACCATGTAGTGTGTTTCAGTACCTTTGCCGAGTGCCGCGCAGGGGGCGGCAGGCATGGCGCATGAGCTTGCTCGTCAAGGCGACCGGCTGGGCCGATGTGCTGTCAAACAACTCATGGAGCCAAGGACAATTTACGTTGGGGGCCAGTTGTAGTTTCTACGTGGACATAGGCCACCAACCACCGCGGGTTCGAGCGTCGCGCGAGCCGAAGCCCCGATCAGCCGTCACCACGCGCAAACTGAAATACCGCAGCGCGCACTCATGACCTCCACCGGGAGGAGAGCACTGCGCTGCAAGGACACAAACCTCCAAGTTCACAAATAAGGCACTTACTGAAACTCCATCCTCCAGCGGCACACACACGCACACACACGCACACACATACACATATATACAAAACGCACATACACACACATACTCAGTCACCGTGTGAAGGGAGCTCGCGAGGAGCAAGGCTCCCGCGCTAAGTGACACGGAGTACGCGCCGCAAGCACGCAAGGGCGTGCTGTGATCTCTCTCTCGCAGTGACCAGATGGTTCCTTTGAGAGGGAGTGGGCAACCACCGCAAGGTACGCCTGTCGCGGATCGTTGGATCACGATCGACAGGCTCGAGCTTCGCTCTCAGATACGACCTGGAGCAGACGAACTCGAGTACACACTGGTCTGCGCGGACACAGACCGGCAGGCAAGACCAGTTGCGTACGCACCTTGCGATGTCTCGGAGGGGTCTCTCCTTGGGCCCCGCTCGGAGGGTCGCGCGAGCGCGGCCGTCGAAGCGGTGCCATGTTCCCGCCAAAAGGCGCAAATGGGAACAGCCACTGGGACGCCAGGGCGGAGCTGTGGCCCAAACGACAGTGACAAGTCGTCCGAGCCTCTCTCCGCGGCCTCAGGCGGGAGAAAGGGAACGAGGAGAACAACTGGGAAGCGGGCGGCGGCCGCGCGTTCGTCTGGAACACCCGCAAGCGCTGCTGCACCGGAGGCTGCGCACCGGACTACCGACCTGCCGACGTTCATCGGGCTGTTTGTTCGGTGCGGGCCAAGACGACAAGACGATCTCCCCCTCCCCACATCCCACTCCCCGTCCCCCGGACACCAAGAGTGCCGCCGCGACATTAGGCCGGTATAACCTGTGTCCGGTTCTCCCGCCCCCGTGAAAATCCCAAAATTCCCAACCAACCAACCAACCGCAGCAAGCCCGAATCCCACAAATATCAAATGCAATTTGTGAAGAAAACATTTTTAGAAGCTTGCTTTTCCTACCCGCTTTTGCAAACACGTCTTGCTTTTACTCGCTTTTGCGAACACTTACGTCTCGGACTTGCGAAGACGACAGGCCGAATCAGATAAGCCAGTGGACGTAGCTGGCCGAGAGGTAGCAGCCTAGAGACGGAGAGGCGGATCGAGCAAAAAGTGCAATCATTTTTGCTTCGGTTTTTTTAAGTTTAGCAGGGTTTAACATTTCAATAATATTTTCATGCAATAATTAGCTGCGTATAACCTATAATTCAGTCAAGGAGGAGGCTAGCTCGCGATAGAAATTCAAAATACTGACATTTGTAACTCCTACTGCACGCCTTCAAGACAGTTTAGCCGATTATTACTCCAAGGTGATACATGAAGCACGCCGTTCTACGTCGAATAAGAAAACACACATTCCCAATACAATAGGAGGAAATGAATTTTGCAGATGTTCATATCAACGCTCAATAATATTTCACTCACGGAAATACTGAGTTTTCGCATTCATTCATGACATCGTTATCATCATCATCAACCGGACTATCCCACTGCAGGGCGAAGGCCTCTGCCATATTCCTCCAATTAACCCGGTCCTGTGCTAGCTGCATCCATTGACCCCCAGAATATCTTAATCTCATTCACCCATCTAATTTTATGCCGCCCCCTGCAAAGCTTACCATCCCTCGGAATCCAATTGATTACCATCGGTTATCTTCTCTTCGAGGAGGAGGAGCATTAAACAAATCTATTTAATGCACTATTAAGGTCGAGAACGCCCTGGGCCAGGGCCACCAAGGCCAACTGGTGTTTCAGTTGATCGGAGGTAACCAAGACCCCCATGTTGGGAGAGGAGGGTGTGCAACGTGAGATGATTGAATTGTAACAGCGCAGTAAAACGAGCAGTTATTCTAAGTTGCTTAGTGCTCAGAACTATTCAGGCATGCGAGGAAATGTCTGATTTCGTATAGAAACGACCGGGCAGGAATAAGGAGTGTATTTATTTGTATGCGTCGAAGTATGCGTATTTGCGTAATAGTGAGTGATTTTTTAGGACGAGGAAGTGTACGAAGGGTTTTCCTAATGTCATAATGAAAATTGGTTTCTTTTTTTGTAGTGAAGAATAGCGTAACACGTGTATGGATAAGAGGCATCCCAGGCACAAGGTGCTGATGTTCGGGGGTGAGGCAAAGCACTTCTTTATTGCCTAGGATTCAAGCGTGACCAGGAATCCACATCAGTGTGAAAATTGGGGGACGTTGCTTGGTAAGAGCTCGTTGTAGATCATCCTGCAGTTCGTCCTGAATGCGGCCCGTATGAACGGCGCGTATAGCCTGTATTGAATCAGTGCATATGCTATATCCTGAAGGGTTAGGGGGCGCTTGTACGAGGTCTTGAGTACTTGCGACTATTACGGTGGGACTCCTCGCCAATCTCCACGACGCAGCCCTCACGCAGCTCGCGAATTACATTAACAACTGTTGGCGCATGGGCCGGTTGCCAAACGAGTGGAAGACTGCGGAGGTGCACTTCATCCCCAAACCGGGCAAACCCATAAATATTAACAATCTACGGCCCATCTCTCTCACCTCCTGCGTAGGGAAAGTTATGGAGAAGGCGGTACACATCAGGCTCACCCGATATCTTGAAGAAAACGACTTGTACCCACACACCATGTTCGGATTCCGGCCTGGCCTATCCACCCAAGATATACTCCTGCAGCTTAAAGAAGAAGTCATAAACCCCCCTAACAAGCCTTTCTTCAGGACAATTCTCGCTCTTGACCTCAAGGTGGCGTTTGATAACGTAAAGCACCACTTTATTTTGGAAAATATGAGCCGCATAAATTGTGGGGAAAGGACCTATGCATATGTTAAAGATTTCCTTCACGGTCGTACCGTCTACGCCGACCTCGGTCTGGCAGAACCCAGCCAAATACAGCTAGGCACACGTGGCACGCCACAGGGTGCTGTTCTATCACCCTTACTTTTCAATATAGCTTTAATCAAACTCCCCGCACAGCTAAATCAGGTATCGCATCTACGGTACGCCTTCTACGCAGATGACATCACTATTTGGACCACGGCCTATTCTACCGCGGAAATCGAAGACCGCCTTCAAGAGGCCGTAACCATCGTGCAAGCCTACGCCGCTAACTGCGGCCTTACTTGCTCCCCCGAAAAGTCGGAGTTGCTGGTACTACACAGCTCCCGCCAACGCAGACCCACTGTTGAAGTTAACCTCAATGGAAACCCAATACCACAGAAGGACACCATCAGGGTTCTAGGGCTTTACATCAACGACAAGGGCAGAAATGTGTACGCCCTCACTCGGCTCAAAAACACCAGTCTGCAGGTTGCGCGTATGATAGCCAGGGTCACTACCAACAACAGGGGTATGCTCGAACAAGACAACCTGCGCCTGGTTCAAGCATTCATCATTAATAGAATTGTGTATTCGACACCGTATCTGCACCTCAAAACGGGAGACTATAAGCAAATCGACGTCATTATACGAAACGCAGTTAAAAAGGCGCTGGGCCTGCCCCAAAGCACTTCCACAGAACGTCTTTTGCAATTAGGGGTGCACAATACAGCCGAAGAACTCCTTGCCGCCCAACGCGCCACCCAGATAAATCGATTAGCAGCAACCCGCACGGGCCAGGCCGTTCTTATGGACCTTAACCTGACTAGCCCGCAAGGTCTCGTACATAAACAGGCTATACCGCCCGGGTGGTCAGACTCGTTCATAGCCAATCCCCTACCCCGCAATATGCATCCTCTGTTCCACCAAGGGCGCCGGAAGGCGCGGGCAAAATACATCCAGGAAAAGTACGGGACGGACACTGAATCGTACTACGTAGACGCAGCAAAGTCAGAAGCGGGGTACACGGTAGCGGTTGTGATTCACCAACAACAACTGGTTGATGCCCTCACCATCTGCGATGACAATATAGAAATGGCGGAGGAGGTGGCCATTGCTTTAGCCGCCACGCATACCACCTGCGTCTATATAATAACAGACTCTATGGCTGCCTACCGCAACTACATCAAAGGGCGAATATGTCCCCAGGCTGCCAGAATACTGAAAAATTATGGACACCCCGAACAAGACAAATGCCTCGTCTGGACACCGGGACATCAAGGCGTGGAAGGGAACGAGTGCGCCCATGCCGCTGCCCGAGCTCTCCTCCCCCGGGACTCGACCCCTCCATCCTCCACACCGCCCTATCCCGGCCCTCTGGCGACGTATGCGGAGAGGTTACAGCACTGCAGACTCTCTCGCAGAAAATATCCACCCCCAGCCAAGGGGCTCTCCAAAGCGGAGGAAGTTAGATGGCGACGCCTACAGACAGGTACATATAACACACCAGCCCGTTTAAACACAATACACCCCGGGTTCTGTGACCCCAAATGCAAATATTGCGGGGAAAAGGCAGGCCTGCACCACATGGTGTGGACTTGCCCACACAATCCTCCAGATGATCCGAATGCAGTGCCAACAATTGAGGGGTGGGAGGCTGCCCTATCCAGCTCTGGACTAGAGGCCCAACGGGCCATCGTGACACGTGCGCGGGTAGCAGCGGCAGCCGCTGGAGTCCCGGATAGGGACCCCACCTACACATCCCCCTCCCTTAAATATACTTAATAAAGTTTTTCACTCACTCACTTGCGACTATTACCAGGGTCTCAAGAGCTACTCTAAGAGGGGGATCTATGTAAGGACCGAGGGTATGCGTCACTACCTCGCTGCAGCCCTCAGTTGATTAAGCAGCCTCTTCGACGTTCGAGATGCAACTGTGTAGACGATCGTGGAAGCAGTAGGGTGAGCATGACTGCAAACGCGAGCGGAACTTCTGCTTGGGGTAGTATCGAGTGCAATGGTTTATTGGAATAGGGGTACCTCTGAGGTTATCTGGGAGCGAGGAAGGGGGGGGGGGTAAATATAAAGAGGTCGATAGGCTTGAGTGCAACTTGCTGTAGTATCCAATTTCCTTGTTTTGGGCTAGAAAGACGTGGTATTAGCCGGTCTCGATGTTGCTGTATGATGTCTCCCAGGGGAAAGAATAGTCCCGTATAGGGTGCCCAAGCTCAAGTTTCGCCGCGCGACGGCAGCGCCGCATCCTTGGCGTGGTGGCGAAATGTGAAACGATGGGGCTTCGCCGGAGCAGACGCTCCGCTAGCTCCTTGTGCACGCGCGGCGATCGCGTTGCGCCTGGACGTTACTTGGCGATACAAAAACACTTCCGCTGATGCGAAACGGATGTACTAAGAGCATTGTGTCATGGGAAGCCACAATATTAGGCGAAGCACCAAAAGACGAGGCTCACGTGTGAAAATTTGCAGATTCCTTTGGAAGCGTGTCCGCGAGACCTGTTTTCCTATCGCATGACAGCGTTCTGAGATATCTCGCGTTCTGTGTGGAAACGAAAATAGCCAATTTCCCATTTCTTCGTAAACTTAGAAATGTTGACAGTTGACAAAGATGGCTTGGGGAGGCATAAAAAGAATACAGTGGTTTAACACCATGCATAAGAAGTGAAGAGAATGGAAGATTATCCTGTTCTTGGCTCCCCGCGTGTCTAGTTTTACTGATTTTCTAGGCTCTCTCCCTGCTTTGTGAGTGCTATGAAAGCAACCAATTTAACAGATGTGACGTCCGCAATCGAGACTGATGTGTGAATGTGTCCTAAGTGTCCACAGCTGTCTTTTCATTTTTAGATTGACCAAGAAAATATATAGGAACTAGGCTTTTTTTTTTTTTTCGGGGGTGGGGGCGGTGTTGGAAAACATGCCATGCTGGACGCTTTTAGCGATTTTCGCAAATTTGCAATAATTGAACCAATTATTATTATTATTAATAATAACAGAGATATGTTAAAGTGCAGTACAAAAGTGATCCTAGCAATGGCTCGACTGACACTACTCGCACGGAGCACCCCATTTGCTTCACAGGGTTCGAGAGGCCAAACCAAATATTATCATAAATGAAGCACAACCATTTAATAAGAACGTAAATAAAACAATATGCAGTACGAGCTTGGATTTCTTCTGCCTTCCGAGCCAGCGAGCCGGTTATGTCGCGTGCAGCGCGCGGAGCACGCATGTGCTTATGAGATTGCTAGCGTTCTTGTCTTAAAAGGAACATCTCCTTCGGACTACATACTTATTCTTCTACTGCAAGATTTCCTTTAGTAACGGCGTAATAATAAAAAGAAATCCGTATATATTCGCATGCTACAGGCCAAAAATGATGGTCAACGAGCGGGCCACTTTATTTCACAGTACTGATTATACTTTAGCAGTTTTTAAACATATTATATACGACAATATAATTACATAGCGGACTTACCTCGAGATGCACCTCCTACGTTTTTGATAACGTGGGACGCATTCACAATCAATATACTCATCCCCGTCTGTTGTCTGCTCTTCAGTGCAGACGTGAATAAAAAGTTTCCCGCCTATAATTAAGTATCCTTCATGAAAATACGCGTCAGGTTGCCCAATCAAGACGGAATGCAGGTGACATGTCGCGGTGCGCCTGCGGGGGCGCGTGAAGGCACATGCTCGTTCGGAAGAAAGCGCACGGCGCACGCCGTAAATGCAGCGAGCTGAGCCGGCGGCGTCCAGTGTGTGTCCGCGCGACAAAGCAGCGCGAGACGTCTGCACGTGAGCGGAAGCGAGCGAGCGAAAGGAGAAAATGCCTAGGTGGGGCCACCACGTGTATCCCCAGTTTGTATTTTTCTGTCAGAGATGGCGCTCCCGGTCAGGAGCAGCAGCGCCGCTCGACGGTGCTTTGGAAGCCTATAGTATAGGCGCTCAGTGGATGCACGTACAGGGGCTTTCAGGCCATCCTTTTAGAATACATGAAGCGCAACTTCAGTGTGATGTCTTTAGCGACAGTTTATAGTGATGTATGAAATTGTAAATAGCACTTTGCTGAGTTACTATGCGTAGAAGGGCTGCCTGACTTCACCCTGCCCATGCATGCCCATCTTCTCAATTTCGACTGGAATGTCAGTAACTTCAGTTATTTATGTGACCCACTCTAGACGTTTTCTATCTCTTAACGTTACACCTACCATTTTCCGTTCCATGGCCCTCTGTGTTGTCCTCAACATAAGTAGAACCCTTTTCGTTAGCATCCGTGTTTCAGCTACATAGGTCGGCACTAGCAGGAGGCAACTGTTACACACTTTCCTCGTAAATGACACTGGTAAGCTGCTAGCCATAATATTTGAGTGCCTTCCGAATGCGCTCCATCCCAATTTTATTCTCCTAGTAATTTTTATTTCATGTCCGGATATGCGGTCACTACTCGTCCTAAGTAGACATATTAGGGTGCCACTTCCAACGCTACCCTACCTATTTTAAACTGCTCCATTCATGTAAGCAATCTGAAATGTATGTGTCGAATTTTTTTGCAATTGTCTGTTACTCGGTTTCTTGGGCGTTTTCTTCAGTGGTGGCTTTTGTCACGAGGTAATTCCCACCTAATCGTTTTTGCGAGCTCTGCGTTTGCCTAGTGATATCTCGCCAGTTTTCTTGTTTGTTTGTTTTTTTAAGACCTAACTGGTCATTTTTGGTCAAAGTGGTCAAAGTGGTCATTTTTCATACTCACCGGACGCCGCACCGTCGCAGGAAGGAAAGACCACTGATAATTTTCTAGTAGACTTAAAACAAAAAAGCAATAGCAGACTGCGTAAAATTGAGCGACGTTGCTTCTAGGTTTTATTAAACTAAATTAATTTGCAGCGAACGAAAAGGCGCCTTAGTGATCTCACTGCTCGGTGAAAACGATGGAACAGAAGAGGTTAGGCAGCAAAAGAAAGCCAGAAAGAGTTCCCTGACAGATGGCTGAGAAAAAATTAGGTCTCGTGGAAAACTGGAAATTGCAGTGACATAGCCCAACCGTTTTCTTGGTATTGCTATTTCTCTCATCACAGCGCGAATTACACGATCAGGTTCTGCTCGATGTACTGGCTCACCATTGGAACGCTTGAATTACAAGTTACAGACAGCAATAAAGGTTTCAAGATAATTCGGCCTTTATTAAGACATACTCTGGCAGCGTTAAGTTGTTAAGTGAAAAGCACTTATAAGAAAGGGCTCTGATGAGAACCAACGGAACCCTTAGGAAAGAGGCAACACGGGCCAGCATCGGTTGTTTCACGACTGCATCTCTTTCAACACTGTCCGACGCACGCGGTACAGTTAGGAAGCCGGAAATACATTTCAATAGCTTCGCGGCTCCCTCTTTCTCAGCTTTGTCTGAGACTTAAGCCTTGCTTCAGAGTGATGTGCTGTCTTCTGATCGCCTTTCGTAGTATACCCTCAGTGGTCAACTGCATGATTGTTAAACTGGTTGATAGAAAATTTATATTATTGCAGCATGGCATTTAGATTTTCTTCGGGTGGCGCTGATCTACAGTTTTGCTGCAGCTGCTCCAAGTGATTTAGCAGAAATATGATGACTAGCGCTCAAGGACAGTCGATTCTCCTAGACTGGGTCGCTGCTACATGTAGCAAAAGAAGACATAAAGTTGAAAATGCGGGTTAAAGCACGAAAACAAAGTGCCAACGGCTCAAATTGCTTGCGGCGACGTGACGAGGGCAGGTGCTGCAGGAAAACGAACAGAAAACAGAAAGAATGTATACTAATAGCACGAAGAAAGTAGAAAAGCTTGCCAATCACTTAGTTTTTCCTAGACAAAAATAACTGGACGAATAGAGAACTAACACCGCCGATAAAACTGAACTGAAACCCGAGGAGAAGTATTCCAACTGCGCAACGTATGTATTCGAGGAAAAAGCAACGGTGTTCACATGTCTATGCGTCCTTTGTTTTGCATTTCAGAAGGACAGCGAACTTTGTGTTTGGTGCGGGAGGGGGGGGGGGTGAGGTTCGTTACAATCACCGGTATAAGGTTTTGTGTTCCAGAGATGCAATACACGAAAACTAGAACCCACATGGATAGCCGCAGTAGAGTAAGAAAAATATTTGAGATTTCAAGCATGGTCTGATTTCGTATGACAAGTCATTTTTGGAATATTTTGTTGGTAAATATTTTGTTGTTGTAATATTTTTTTGGCCTTTAGGAAAACGGCTCCACCTGTCCAGTTGGTCTTTTGATTCAGCATGCGAATAGGCGCTCACGATCGCAATGCTAGCCTAAACCCACAATTGCACCAACTTGTGAGCAACCGCAAAGAAAACAAGAGCAGCTCGCTGCTTAGGCACACGTGTGGGCTATATTTGCTTAGTCTTGATTCAGTGTTTGCACTGCGGGGTACGTGTAAATCAGTTTAAAAGGAGCTTCTCGACATAGCGAAAAGAAAGCATATTTCTGAATTTGTATGAACCAACTTTACAACGAAGAAAAATTCGAGGAGTGGACATTGTTCTGCAGGTTGAGGGTTTCGACTTAGCGCTATAGCTGGGAGCTTGCTGTACAAGCATGCTTGGGTTGAGCGATATATGGCCCGATTTCTGAGGCGAGGAGCCAGTACAGCATATGTGGGGTTTATCCCAGGTTTGTATGAAGTGTTTTACGAGCGCTTGTTTCGAGCGCTGCAATAATGATTAAATAGGCAACATCATTTTAAAAAGCAAGGAATCAGGCTTTCGCTTTACCTTGCTGTATTCCTTATCAGAGCTAAAGTCCAGAAACTGCTCTTTTAAGAGGCTTCTTTTCTTGTAATGCCGGTTTCGAGCTAGTAAACCAACCGCAAAGCAGAAAATGACCTCCAGTCGTTACAAAAGACCCCAGAACATCGCCAAACTGTTCAGCTGGCGATGAATTCTGACACCTTTATTATTAACAACCATATTAATCGCTTCTTATGTAGTCTAAATGCTACAAAAAAAGGGTAAGATATAAAACACTTTATTCCTCGGCTTAATTACAACACTGTAAAACCGAAGGTTTAGTTAATGTACTCGTACATTCGGAAATGTTTTGGCGAGATTTTTTCTTTGTTATTCACCAAATTTTTCTAATTTTCCGTGGGCATGCATCTAAAGCTTGCCAAATAGTGAACGAATTAAAATGTAGCAAATGTTTATCCCCAGGTGTGATAACTAGTCTACTGACGAAGCACAGTGTGAAACATAATTGAAAGAGTTTGCACATCACACTGCAGCAATTGTAACTATAATTATTGTTTATATTTTTCTTAAATTTGCTTTTTTTTCCCCATAGTGCCATCTCAAGTATCTCAATTTTTCTCTGCTATAAATATTTGAGCCTAAGCATGTAATATATAAGCAGCTTTCACACACCGCTCAGGCTAGCACAAATATTTCCATGAACACAGGATGTAATTTGACTGAAGATGAAGCGCACGGGAAGACGCAAACAAGAGAAGAAGACACAGGACACGCGCTACAGGTTAGCGCGTGTCCTGTGTCTTCTTCTCTTGTGTGCGTCTTCCCGTGCGCTTCATCTTCAGTCAAATTACAATGCACCATCTAGCCCAACTTCAAGTTTTGTTGAACACAGGATGAAAGATAGCAATTCAGAAATTTTGGAAAACAATTTGAATCATAATTTAGGCTCTGAATACAAGGCTAGGTTGTTGGATTTTCTGTAAAGGAGTAGAGAAAGGTTTCGGTGGGGAATATAATAAAAATAAACTACTTCAACGTCAGGATCAACCATCATTAGTTGGAAGGGAGCATCAGACTCTCCAAATTAATCCACTGGCGATCACACTCAAGAAGAATGGGTGTATAAAATTTAAGGAAACAAGACTGCAATTTTCGAATCAATCCTATTAGAATTGCAATTATAATTTCTAATATCCACGCTTTAATTTTATAGACTTTTTTCGTGTAATAGCTATTATTTCTCGAGAAATGAAACTGGGTTAAATGTTCTTTGCCTTGGAAGTGTTTGCGCCTAATTGGATCGCTTGTGAATTCAGGGTGGAATCCAAATGAACAGCGTCTTCAAATGTCCAGAGCCTATTGTACATATCCTTTGTTATGCTTATGAGAAGTCAGGCTGGAAATAAATCTAACTTCTGAACGTCGAAAAGAAAACAAGTATAATTCAAATGCAGAACTTATATAATCAAACAAAAGAGCCGTTAAAGCTTCGTCCTAAATGCAGACGCAATAGCGCCTTTAACAGCACGTCTGCGTTCGACGATATCTTTATATTTCTGATTAGGTTGGGTTTCGTAGAGTAGAAGGCACAGCATCTTTTTCACCTCTCGAGGGAAAACTACACTTACAGTTAAGAGAACACAACACAGCCAGAGCAGTTGAGTTCAAACCCGGGTGCTAAGATTTAGTAGCCGTGCAATTTTAAAATCATATACTATACTATTGAATACCTACTGGGGACCGCAAGTGTAATCTCCTAATTCGGTTATTATTAGCTCAAATATTTTGTGCAATTATTTCTCTTACAAACCTTGTACATTGTGCTGCAAGTCGGATGGTTACTAAGGCACGTCAATACTGTAAATTAATGATAAACAGTGTTCACACTCGTTAAACTTATTTTATTCGCGCTGAACCTCACCATTTTTTCATTTCTCCTACCTGCAGTATTCTTGGTGAACGCCATAAATATTATGACACTTGCTTGCCATAAGAGGAGTATTCTAATGCCCTTCAGATATAGAGTGTCCACGAATGCGTGTATTCCCAACCATGCATGCATGCATGCATCGACGGACGGACGGACGAACGGACGAAGCTTTATAGGTTCTTTTGTTTGATAATATAAGTTCCGATTTAAATTATACATATTTTCCTTTCGACGTTCAGAAGTTAGATATATTTGCAGCCGCCGACAGTGGCAGTATCAACAGTGAAGTTGCACGTCTATGTTCCGAACTTCACTGTCTTTCAAATAAAAACGATGAGTTGGAAAACCGTGCACGTAGAAATAACCTACTATTACAGGGTCTGCCCGAATCCTCTGATGAAAATAATGAACGTCTCTCCTATGACATAGCAAAATGGTTTGAGGAAGAACTCAATATAAGCTGCCCTCAAATAGAAAGACGCCATCGTCTTGGAGGGCCTTCACATGACCGTCCACGTCCCGTGAGTATGAAGCTTCTGGACTGTCGGGAGAAAGCGTCATTGTTAAAAAATGGTGACAAGCTTAAGGAATCCGATTACTGCATCATCATCATCATCATAATCATCATCAGCCTGACTATACCCACTGCAGGGCGAAGGCCTCTCCTATATTTCTCCACTTAACCCGGTTCTGTGCTAGCTGCATCCACTTGACCCCTGCGAACTTCTTAATCTAATCCGCCCATCGAACTTTCTGCCGCCCCCTGCTACGCTTTCCTTCCCTTAGAATTCAGTTTGTTACCCTAAGCGACCATCGGTTATCCTCTCTTCGCACTACATGTCCTGCCTATGTCCATTTCTTCTTCTTAATTTCCACTAGAATGTCGGTAACTTGAGTTATTTCTCTAACCCACTCTGCACGCTTCCTATCTCTTAATGTTATCCCAACCATTTTTCGTTCCATAGCCCTCTGGGTTGTCCTCAACTTAAGTAGAACTCTTTTGGCTAACCTCCACGTTTCAGCGACATAGGTGAGTACAGGTAAGATGCAACTGTTATATACTTTCCTCTTTAGCGATACCGGTAAGCTGCTAGTCATAATCTGCGAGCGCTTGCCAAATGCGCTCCATCCCAATCTTATTCTTGTTATTTCCTTTTCAAGGTCCGGATCTGCGATTACTACCTGTCCTAAGTAGACATATTCGCCTACTACTTCCAGTACTTCGCTACGTAATGTGAACTGCTGTTCCTTCCCGAGGCTGTTTAACGTTACCTTAGACTTCTGCATATTGATTTTCAAGCCTACCTTTCAGGTGATATAAAAATACTCGGAATATAACCAGCCCTTATACATAGCGTTCATTGATTACGAAAAAGCATTTGACTCAGTTGAAACCTCGGCGTTGATGCAGGCATTGCGAAATCAGGGGGTAAACGAGCCGTACGTGAAAGTGTTGGAAGATATATATAGTGGCTGCACAGCAACCATAATTCTGCATAAAGAAAGTAACAAATTTCCCATAAAGAAAGGTGTTAGGCAAGGAGACACAATCTCCCCGGTACTATTCACAGCTTGCTTAGAGGAAGTATTCAGAAACTTGGAATGGGAGGAGTTAGTGATAAGGGTAGTTGGAGAATACCTCAGCAATCTGCGATTTGCTGATGACATTGCCTTGCTAAGCAACTCGGGGGATGAACTGCAAATAATGATTGATGACCTAGATTACTGTATATCGGAGGATTTATAAATACGTGTCCCCAAAATCCGCAAAAAGCTTTGGGAAGCGATTATAAGTTTCAGAAGCAATGGCTGCACGGTTCGCATACTGTTTGATTATGTATTTGTTGATAAAGGTCGGTATAACTAGAACAGTTCTTATAATACACTAGAGAAAGCATCCTATAATTCGCCACTAAGTAATGCTGCTAATGCACTAGCCACTTCGCCTTGACTACCTCATCACAGCAATAACATCCATGCATTAAATTTAAACGCTAAAGCCTGCTCAATAAATTTACCAGCCTTAACGCCTTGATAACTGCCCATTCTCCTCATATTATGGGTGTTACTGAAACTTGGTTATATGGTACCATATACGACTCTGAAGTTGCTTTAAGCGGATTCACGTTACTGAGAGCTGACAGACCAAATGGTACAGGCGATGGCTCATTATTAATATAAACAGCGTGAACACGAAGACAAAGGACAACCGACAAAGGACAGCGCTTGTACTCTGTTTTTCTTGTCCTCTGTCTTCGTGTTCGCGCTGTTTATATTAATAATGAATCAGTACCAACTCGCCCAACAGAGTATCTTGACAGGCGATGGTGTCGCCCTCTATATACCGTCACACTTGAAGTTTTCGGTCCTTGAATCTCCTTGTGAAATTGAATTACTTTGTGTAAAATTTATTTGGAAGACACATTCACATTATTTGGAGTACTTTATCTGCCTCCTGGCTCTGATGATAATCACTTATTTCTTCTAAGCAGACTTTTGCATGATCTGAATCTAACAAATATAATACTTATGGGAGATTTTATTTTGCCAGGTATTCACTGGCCTTCTCTTAGCAATACCGGCCATGATGTTTCTTTTTCAAGAAACGTTTTACACCTTTCCTTATCACTTGGCCTCAAACAAATTGTTCATGCGAACGCCAGGCAAGCGGCAGTGCTAGATCTAGTTTTTCTCAGCTCTAATAAAGATCATGGCGTCTTGCCCTATCAAGTCCTGGAGCATCAAGGGACAAGAAGTGGAAGCTGTGACAGATTTTCTTTTCTTGGGCTCAAAGATTACCTCGGAAGGAGACTGCAGCCATGAAATTAGGAGATGCCTGCTTCTGGGAAAGAGAGCAATGGTTAGCCTTGACCGCCTAGTAAAGAGCAGAGACATTAGTCTGCCAACCAAGATCCGTATAACTCGTGCTATGGTCTTTCCAGTTGTGATGTATGGATGCGAGAGTTGGACTGTGAAAAAGGCTGACCGCCGAAGAATTGACGCGTTTGAATTGTGGCGCTGGCGAATACTCTTGAGAGTTCCTTGGACTGCCAGAATATCAAATCAGTCGATATTGTCGACCATAAGCCCTGACTGCTCATTGGAGGGTCAAATTCTAAAGTTAAAGCTCAGCTACTTTGGTCATCTGATGAGAAGAGAGGAGTCGCTGGAGAAAGATTTGATGTTGGGAAAGGTTGAGGGTCGCCGGAGAAGGGGTAGGCAGCGAACGCAATGGTTAGATGGCATCCTCGAGGCACTGCAGATGAAGTTATCTGATATTAGGAAGATAGTGAGGGACCGGAAAGCGTGGCGTGACATGGTCCATAGGGTCACGAAGAGTCGGACACGACTGAACGCCTGAACTGAACTGAATCTATTCGAGAATGGCGTTCAGTGCTGTGTTATATACGGTATATTGGAACATAAGGTTTTATTATTCTCAATCAGCTGCACTGTTCCCAGACATCGATTCGAGTACAGCAGTTTTCGTGACTTCAGCCACGCCAATGATGTTGGAGTAGTTGACACATTAGGTTGATTCTTTGAAATGTTTGAAGAATTATCTCTGATGTTGATGCTGTTGTGGGGCTTTTTAACATATTGTTACTTAGCTGTATTCGCTGATGAGGATGAAGAAGTGCAACAGACTCCGAGAAGACAACGACGCTGAGTGTTGTGAAATCGGTGCCCTCATCAACGTTAGTTGTGCGGACAGCTTTGGAACTGTAAATCTTCCACGTAACGTCTCTTGGTGGAGGTGAATCTATTCGATCCCCTGTCACAAGCTGGATCTCCGCAGCGGCCGCCACATAGGAACCACCACGATGACTACCGACGCCTCTACCTCTACAGCCGCCGCCCCTGCTGTTGTAATGGCCCACCCCCGTGACCCCGGAACCTTCTGCGGGACCGACGACGTCGACGTAGACGACTGGCTAGACCTATACGAGCGCGTGAGCAAGCACAACATGTGGGATGCCACACTCATGCTCGCGAATGTAATATTTTACTTGGCTGGGACCGCGCGGGTGTGGTTTGAAACCCACGAAGACGAGCTAACATCTTGGGATATTTGCAAACAGAACCTGCACGACCTATTCGGAAAGCCTATTGGCCGCAACATTGCCGCCAAAAAAGCACTCGCCTCTCGGGCCCAAACGTCTATGGAGTCTTATCTCACTTACATCCAAGATGTCCTGTCTCTATGCCGCAAAGTCGACCAAGACATGCCTGAGGAGGATAAAGTCGGCCATATAGTAAAAGGCATTGCCGACGATGCCTTCAACCTCCTGTTGTGCAGGGATTGCTCCACAGTGGACTCTGTGCTGCAGGTGTGCCGACGTTTCGAGCAGGCGAAACAGAGGCGCATATATCACCGTTTCGACCGGCTGCCGAACACGGCTGCTAGCTCCTCCTGTATCGATATCCCGACTCCTCGATCACCTGCGAACGACAGTACTTTGACACGCATTGTCCGCCAAGAGCTTGAGGCAATGACTCCAGCGGCCTCGCTTTCACATACACCCGACAACACCCTGGCACCATCATCATCATCATCATCATCATCAGCCTGATTATACCCACTGCAGGGCGAAGGCCTCTCCCATATCTCTCCACTTAACCCGGTTCTGTGCTAGCTGCATCCACTTGACCCCTGCGAACTTCTTAATCTCATCCGCCCACCTAACTTTCTGCCGCCCCCTGCTACGCTTTCCTTCCCTTGGAATCCAGTTTGTTACCCTCAGCGACCATCGGTTATCCTCTCTTCGCACTACATGTCCTGCCCATGTCCATTTCTTCTTCTTAATTTCCACTAGAATGTCGTTAACTTGCGTCATTTCTCTGACCCACTCTGCACGCTTTCTATCTCTTAATGTTACCCCTACCATTTTTCGTTCCATAGCCCTCTGGGTTGTCCTTAACTTAAGTAGAACTCTCTTGGTTAGCCTCCACGTTTCAGCCCCATAGGTGAGTACAGGCAAGATGCAACTGTTGTATACTTTCCTCTTGAGCGATACCGGTAAGCTGCTAGTCATAATCTGCGAGTGCTTGCCAAATGCGCTCCATCCCAATCTTATTCTTCTTGTTATTTCCTTTTCATAAAGGAAAGAACGGGGGAAGCCTTAAAGCGGTAAAGAAGAAATTGGGCATAGGCAAAAACCAGATGTATGCGATAAGGGACAAGGCGGGCAACGTCATCACTAACATGGAAAAGATAGTCAAAGTAGCCGAGGAGTTCTATACAGATCTCTACAGTAGCCCAAGTAGTCAGGACCGTAATGAGATTGGCGATAGGGAAAAACAGTCAGACGTTCCACCAGTGACGAAGGACGAGGTCAAGAAAGCACTAGAAACTATGAAAAGGGGGAAATCAGCTGGAGAGGACCGGATAACTACAGATTTGCTGAAGGACGGGGGGGATATCGTGCTAGAAAAACTGGCCACCCTGTATACGCAGTGCCTGGTGTCATCGACGGTACCGGAAGCATGGAAGAATGCAAACATTATCCTCATTCACAAGAAAGGGGACTCTAAGGACCTTAAAAATTACAGACCAATCAGCTTACTGTCTGTTACGTATAAGGTATTTACCAAGGTAATCACTAATAGAATCAGGACAACCTTAGACTGCAATCAAGCAAAGGATCAAGCAGGGTTTCGGAAACGGTACTCTACTATCGATCATATCCATGCCATCAATCAGGTGATAGAAAAATGCTCGGAATATAATCAGCCCTTATACATAGCATTCATTGATTACGAAAAAGCATTTGACTCAGTTGAAACCTCGGTGGTGATGCAGGCATTGCGAAATCAGGGGGTAGACGAGCCGTACGTGAAAGTACTGGAAGATATATATAGTGGCTGCACAGCAACCATAGTTCTGCATAAAGAAAGTAACAAAATTCCCATAAAGAAAGGTGTTAGGCAAGGAGACACAATCTCCCCAGTACTATTCACAGCTTGTTTAGAGGAAGTATTCAGAGACTTGGAATGGGAGCAGTTAGGGATAAGGGTAGATGGAGAATACCTCAGTAATCTGCGATTTGCTGATGACATTGCCTTGCTAAGCAACTCGGGAGATGAACTGCAAATAATGATTGATGACCTAGACAGGAAAAGTAGAAAGGTAGGCTTGAAAATCAATATGCAGAAGACTAAGGTAATGTTCAACAGCCTCGGGAAGGAACAGGAGTTTACATTAGGTAGCGAAATACTGGAAGTAGTAGGCGAATTTAACTACTTAGGACAGGTAGTAACCGCAGATCCGGACCCTGGCACCATATCACTTATTAAGGCTGTTGTTCGCCAAAAGGTTGCGAATATGGGCCTCCCTTCTACCAGCACCGCCGACACCACGGATTCAGGACCTGCCCCTCCAGTAATTGCTGCCACCTCAACCAACGCCGGTTTCTCGCCCCGATATCGTTACCGTAACCCAAATGAATGGCGTACCCACGACAATGGCCCCATCTGTTTTACTTCCTCTCGCGTTGGCCACATTTCCCGCCACTGCCGTAGTCGCTGGTACATGCCATCTCGTCAGTACACCTACGTTGACCGCCGCGGAGACTATGCCCCTCGCTATTCCCCACCTCGCCCCGACCAGACCCTTGCTGACCCCGGTTCCACTGTCCGTGCTGCCAACCGTTCACCATCCCCGCAAGCACGAGGTTCGCGTTCTCCTCTTCCTCGCCGCAATTAGCCACCGTCATATTCTGGCCACGTACCGGAAAACTAGCCAATGCAGCTCCCGGAGGTGACGCTGCATTTATGACCCGGACTGAAAAACCTCTGTTGACCCCTGCCCTACAAAATAACCGTATCGACGTCCTTGTGGATGGAGTTCCCGTTTCTGCTCTAATTGATACAGGCGCCCAACTGTCCGTTCTCAGCTCCTCATTTCGCCGTCGCCTCAAGAAAGTCCTTACGCCAGCCGTCTCGTCCACAGTTCGCGTCGCCAATGGCAGCCCTGCTGACGTGGTTGGCATGTGTACGGCGCGAGTTACAATTGCTGACCGTCATGCCCCAGTGTTGTTCACCATCCTACATGAATGCCCCCACGACGTTATCCTTGGCATTGATTTCTTAATAGCCCACGCTGCCGTTATTGACTGCTCTAGCGGCCTACTTCGCTTGGACCTTCCGCTCTGCTCTGAAGACCCCTCCTGCTCGCCCCGACTTCGATCAGCACAGTTTAGCCGCCTTCCTCCTGAAACTGCCGTTTACATCCCTATGTCGCCATTTCCACCCGTCCCAGATGGCGACTATCTCGCTTGTCCCATTACTGATGTCATGCTGCAGCGGCACGTCACCCTTCCTCATCTAATTGTTCACATCTCCCAGAACCGCACCACTCTCCCAGTCCTTAACTTCAGCTTTTCAACTCAAGTTCTGCCCGAGGGAATTTCAATAGCTTCCCTGTCACCGATGACCGATTGTGCCATTTCAGCTCTGTCTACAGATCATACAACTGCCGTCCCTGCCCACACCCCCTCGTCGTCCACATCGCGCCCTGATCCGCTTAACAGCATGATATCAGCTGAAATGCAACCTGAATTCGCCGCTGATTTACACAAGCTTTTGTTTACCTACAGTGACCTTTTTGACTTCGGCACCCGTCCATTGGGTCAAACGAAAGTTGTAACTCACCGCATTGACACCGGGGACGCCAGTCCTATCCATAGGCGGCCCTATCGTGTTTCGCTTGCCGAGCGACGCGTCATTCAAACGGAGGTCGAAAAGATGTTAACGAACGACATAATCGAGCCTTCCAGTACCCGCTGGGCATCCCCTGTCGTGTTGGTCAAGAAGGATAACAGTTGGAGATTCTGCGTTGACTACTGTCATTTGAACAAGATAACCAAAAAAGATGTATATCCTCTTCCGCGCATCGACGACGCGCTTGATAGTTTGCACGGAGCCAGCTACTTTTCATCCATCGACCTTCGTTCCGGCTACTGGCAGATTTCTGTCGACGAGAGAGACCGTGAAAAGACAGCGCTCATCACCCCTGACGGCCTCTATCAATTTAAAGTCATGCCTTTTGGCCTATGTAACGCCCCTGCAACTTTCGAACGGATGATGGACTCATTGCTGCGCGGCTTCAAGTGGACGACTTGTCTTTGTTACTTAGACGACGTCATTGTTTTCTCGTCCACTTTTGACAGCCACCTCTCTCGCCTTTCTACCATTCTCGAGCTATTCCGCCGCGCCGGCCTTCAACTCAACTCAAAGAAATGCAGTTTCGGCCATCGGGAAATCAAAGTGCTTGGTCACTTGGTTAATGCTTCCGGTGTTCAGCCTGACCCAGAGAAGATACCTGCCGTCAGAGATTTTCCCACTCCGCGTTCATCCAGCAATGTCCGAAGCTTTATTGGCCTATGTTCATATTTCCGATGATTCGTCCCGAACTTCGCAGTCCTTGCTCGTCCGCTCACCCAACTCCTCAAGAAAGACGTTTCATTCTATTGGGGGACTGAACAAGTTGCAGCTTTCTCAGAGCTTATTGCTGCTCTTACTACCCCACCAGTCTTGGCCCACTTCAACCCTTCCGCCAATACTGAACTCCGTACCGACGCAAGTGACCATGGAATAGGAGCTATTCTCGCTCAGCAACAACACGGCCGTACAAGGGTGATTGCGTATGCCAGCCGCCTCCTCTCAACACCCGAACAAAATTATTCTATTACAGAGAGAGAGTGCCTGGCGCTTGTCTGGGCTATTCCGCCCTTATTTGTTTGGCCGCCATTTTACTGTGATAACAGACCACCATGCCTTGTGCTGGCTTTCCTCTCTCAAAGATCCTACTCGCCGTTTGGGGCGCTGGGCGCTACGATTACAAGAATACACCTTTTCCGTCGTCTACAAGTCCGGCCGGCTTCACAAAGGTGCAGACTATTTGTCACGTCATCCTGTCGACTCCCCTAGTCCTACAGACTCTGACGATGATGCATATGTCTTATCTGTCTCCGCCTTTGCCAACATTTCCAAGGAACAGCACCTAGATCCTTCTCTGCATTCCATTATCCTCCGTCTTACCTCCGACCGCCCTAACCCAACTCTCGCCTTATTTGTGCTCCACGAGAACACCCTATACCGACGTAATATGCGACCAGATGGCACAGACCTTTTGCTCGTCGTTCCACAACACCTGCGTTCCACCATCCTTGAACAGTTCCATGATGCTCCCACGGCTGGCCACTTGGGTGTCTCTCGCACATACGACAGCCTGCGCCGACGTTTCTACTGGCCGGGGCTCTACCGCTCTGTCCAGCAGTACATTGCCGCGTGTGAACTGTGTCAGCGTAGGAAGAAGCCCACAATTTTGCCTTCAGGTCATATGCAGCCGATACCTATACCAACTGACCCATTTTCCCGTATAGGCGTCGACCTCCTTGGCCCCGTTCCAGTTTCCACCTCGGGGAACAAATGGATCGCAGTCGCCACCGATTACGCTACTCGGTACGCTATTACCCGAGCCATCCCGACCAGCTGCGCTACAGACGTCGCTGACTTCCTTCTAGAAAACGTAATTCTTCCTCATGGTGCTCCTCGCGAACTACTAACTGACCGCGGCCGCTGTTTCCTGTCGCGAGTGGTTGACGAAATTCTCCGTTCGTGCTCCGTCCGCCACAAATTCACCACCGCATATCACCCCCAGACCAACGGCCTCACGGAATGTCTAAACCGTACCTTCACAGACATGCTGGCCATGTATGTGTCTGACGACCATCGAGATTGGGACGTTCATCTCCCCTTTGTCACATTCGCCTACAATTCATCTGTACATTCTACCGCTGGATACTCCCCATTTTATTTATTATTTGGCCGACACCCGTTACTACCCTTCGACACCTCTCTACCCGCGGCAGACGACACCAGTACTTACACCAGTGATGCCGTCACCGGCGCTCATGATGCCCGCCGGATAGCTCATGCCAGGCTCTCTGCATCCCAAGACTCTCAAAAGATCCGGTACGACAGCCGCCACCGTGATGTCCACTACACTACTGGATCTCTCGTTTTGCTGTGGCTCCCGTGCCGTCGAGTCGGCTTGTGTGAAAAGCTTTTGCCCCGTTACACTGGCCCTTACCGTGTTTTGCGCCCCGTGACCGACGTCACCTACGAAGTTGAATCTGTGGTTTCGAAGTCCACGTCCACAGCTCCAATCTCCGAAATAGTGCATGTGTCCCGTCTAAAGCCTTCTATTTCGCTAACATAGACCGCACCGGGACTGTGCTTTTCCCGCGGGGGGGTAGTGTTACATAGCTGTATTTGCTGATGAGGATGAAGAAGTGCAACAGACTCCGAGAAGACGACGACGCTGAGTGTTGTGAAATCGGTGCCCTCATCAACGTTAGTTGTGCGGACAGCTTTGGGACTGTAAATCTTCCACGTAACAATATTGTTAAAGCATATATTATTCGCTTTGTTCCGCTGAAAACAAAAAAGAAAAAGAGATTTACCATGGATAATAAGAAACTTACGGCATTTATCGCGTCGTGTTGCTAGATTGCGTATGTCGCGAAGAAATGGCAATCCTGTCAAAATTTCAGAGTTCAATTATGCCAAGGAGGAACTACGCGTAAGGTTAAAGTCTGCCAAGAACTTTTACTATTCTGTTGTTTTGCCAAAATTAATGAAAATGAATTCTGTAAACGATATTACCCAGTAACATTACTTGCAACAGTTTTATAGTTACCGGCGTTCCTGTTTGATTCACTGACGATTGCTTCTGCATTTAATTCCTATTTTCATTCTGTATTCACACTGGATAACTCTATCGTTCCTTCTTTTAGCTGTGACTCTCACCCTCCAATCAAATATGTAGTCGTCTATGGTACAGGTGCTCTCAATATGATCCTCCAATTAGATACGGTAGAATTTATGTCGTTCGTTCCTCTTCGGAAGGTTTTTTAAACCCTTCCTGCTATGTAGTTCGGCGTAGGGAAGACCAGAAGGCGTGTATATATATATATATATATATATATATATATATATATATATATATATATATATATATATATATATATATATATATATATATATATATATATACAGAGAGTAAAACTGGAAATTGAAATGAATTTACAAAAAAACAACACTGCGCTACTTTACTCTTCGACCTAACTGGTTAGAGCCTAAGCAGAACAGCCGCGTTACATGCCTACGCATGGAGCTCAGACTGGACTGAACTCTCTTGGATCACGTCTCATTTTACACCTTCACAAAACAAAGAAATAGGGGCAGTCATTTTCAGAGGCCAGCCGCACACATCAACTGTCCAATAAGGAAATATGCTAGATGGGCCCAATCCCATGGGTTGGCCTTAACCTCTAACCCAGGGCCCTACTAGCAATACAAATTATAACAAAGCACAGCGAAACTCTTTCCCCAGTGAGGGTGTCGAATCCTCTGCTCTCGGGAGACTTTCTTCCCATTTGTCTCCCGTACACCGCCGCCTCATCCACACTGCTGCTGCTGGCTGAACCCTTTCCACAGTGCAGTGCGCGCCGCCTGTGTTAACCACTACGAGCAACGACATGGAAAGAGAAAGATCAACCAGCCGCCATTCTGCAGGCCTGTCGCCGGATTAAAGGGGAGCTTCTGGCTTGCCTGCTCTGAGCACAATACCCGAGTCAACCCCTGAATGCTCTTTTGTCGCATCTGCAGACAGGATAAACACCCTCTCGCACTGCTCAAAGTCGCAGTGTAAAAAAAGGCCGAAGGGTCATTTGGGTGCTCGCTACCGGCCAGCACGAAGGGTGCCAAACCTTCGAGCACCAGGCAGCACGTTCCGCTACGCATGTTCCCATGAATGGCTTTCGGGCTAAAACGGTCTCGCAAATCCGGCACCGACGGTCCGGTCGGCTCTCCCCATCTGCGGCACGCTTGTAAAAGGGGAACCACTTCTACAATACCAGAAGCAGACAGGTTGGTGGCAGCGCCGTGCAGAGACGCGCACCTGTAAGAGATTATCCTCGGGCGCGGCCCTACACGCCCTTTCTAAAAGTATAACCGAGCTTGCTATCAGCTCGTTCATACCAAGTCTTCACAAGGGCCGCACTACCTTCACGGCAGCAATGCCATTGCTGCTGGGGCGCCAATGTTTTTACGTCATCGCGACACTCAGAGAAAGACACATTCACCGAATTCAGCAAATCACAAAACACAACTTTGGTGCATGCCGTTGTCCAGGTCTGCTAAGCAGTCAGCAATATCACTCTGCAGGGAGTCCACATTCATGTACGCAGGCGTACACACGAAGTCATATTGTTCACCACGGCTGGCAAGTCCGCGCATACAACACTGACGACTTCTAGCTGAATATCAGCGAGGACTCTCTTCCAAGTGTCCGATATATCACACACGCGGCTCGCCGCACACAGCGTCGGCTGAGTAGGAACGTTCAGGCTTGTCTAGGCTGACATGGTGGTATCGCTAGTTCCCAACTCCCATGACAGATTGGGGAGCCTGAATAGCGCATCATCATTTCCATTCTTGATACCTTTTCGATGTCTAACTGTTAGGTTATAACGCTGGAGTGCCAGCGCCCACATAGCCAATTTCACCCCGTGTGGAGTGCACGTCGTCAGGTATGACAGCGGATTATGGTCAGAGACAACATTGACCTCAGCGCCAAAGAGCCAGTAGTCGAACTTCTTTAGAGCCCAAATAATAGCAAACGATGGCTGCGAATGCTATAGGCCTCTCATCGCCATTTTCAGTCATCTGTGCCAAGCAAGCCCCGGCAGCCGTCGCTGATGCGTCAGTGTACAGCAAATATGGCTCATGAGGTTGCGGAGTGCTCAACGCCACTGCTCTGCTGAGCGAGTCCTTGAGCTGTTCTAACGCGCGTTGCGCATCTTGTGGCCACGGGATTAAGCTTAGTACTCCTCGCTTTGTCAACGCCGTTAGTGGGCTAGCTATTTCAGCATACCCAGATACATAATCCCTGTAATATCCGCATAGTCCCAGCAAACTTCGCAGCTCTTTCTTTGTTCTAGGCTGCACTAGGCTGCACTAGGCGTTCTATTGCGGGTACTTTCTCGGAGTCGGGTGCTTGTGTCCCTGAGCCCACTATGTGCCCTAGATAACGAATGTGAGACTGTCCCACTTGACTTTTCTCAGGGCTAGCCTTTAGTCCTGATTTTCTAAGCAACCAAAATATGGTATCGACGTGCTCTACGTGTTCTTGCCAGGTTTGCGAGAAAATAGCTATATCATCTAGATATGCCGTGGCGTAGGCTTGGTGCTTAGCGAGGAGCGTATTAATCATTCTTTGGAAGGTCGCTGCGAGTTCTTTAGCCCAAAGGGCGTCACCTTCCATGCATATTGACCCTCATGGGTTACAAATGCGGTGGGTACCTGGCTCTGCGGGTCCATCGGTACCTGCCAGTAGCCACGCCTCAGATCGACCAAAGTGATGAGCTGCGCGCGACCGATTCTAAAAATTAGCTCCTGTAAGTCATTGGAAACGCATCTGCACGAGTTCCTGCATTCAAAGTTCGGTAGTCAATACATATTCGCACTGACCCGTCTTTCTTTCCCACACAAACAACCGGATGCGCAAATTCACTCTCTACAAGATAGAATAATCCTAAATCAAGTAGCTAATCCACTTGGCGGCTTACTTCTTTCTTGAGCTGTTCAGGCACTCTGTAAGGAAAAGCTTTCTTCGGTTTAAACCCTTCTTCTAGCTCAATTCGTTGCCTTCCTATTTCCGCCAATCCCGGCCTGCCATCGAAGAGTGCACGATGTTTTCGGAACAACCGTCGTATTTCATTCTGCTCCATCTCACTGAGGTGGGCTAATTTCTCTGACGGTATTAGCTCCTCATCTTTTAGAGGGGGTGCGACTTGTGGTACACACTCTACTTCTCCAAACTCATGATCGTCATCAAACACTACACCAACCTGGCTTACCCTTGCGTAGTACGGTCTCATTCGGTTGGCGTAGACCACAGATCTTTTTCCCTGTTGCGTTTCTACTCTGTACGAATGTTGCCTCTCACAACCAACTACTGTGAAAGGACCGAGCCACTTAGGGGCCCTCTTGCTGGTGCGGTCTGTGTCGAAAACGAGAACACCAGCATTGTTCCCCACTCCTGGAAGCTCGCCAAGGTCATTCCATTGTACAAATCCGGTAGTACTCAACTACTGCAGAACTACAGACTTATCTCCTTAACAGCCCATTCATGCAACTTACTCTCACATGCTATTTTCAAACATATCATTGAATTTCTTGAAACCCACAACATCTTAAACATTTACCAGCATGGTTTCGTCAAGGCCTGAGCACCACTACCCAACAAATTGAATTTGCGCACGACATTTCTCAGTCATTTGATCTAGGTAGACAGGTCGACAGCATTTTTGTTGATTTATCCAAAGCTTTGACACTGTCCCACACCCTAAATTTCTGCACAAACGTAACTCTGTTCCAAAAACCCCTTCCCTGGTTGATTGGATGTCCAGTTTCTTAAATCAGCGTTCGCATTCTGTACACCTTAATTCATGTATTCCCACTCCTGTTAGTGTTTCATCCAGCGTTCCGCAAGGTTCCGTTTTAGGCTCGCTTCTTTTTTGTTATATCTTATAACGACCTACCATGTTGTGTATCTGAAAAAATTCTTTACGCTGGTGACTCTGTTTTATATCACGCCATTAATACACCACTTGACCATAAAATACTTAACGACTCATTTGCAAATATTTGTAGGTAGTGCAAGGAATGGCAAATGAATATTAATTTCTCTAAAACCGTTTTCATGTCATTTTCTAGACGCCCAACTCCTTAGCATTTCACACACAGTTTTCACGGTCATGATTCAGAACGGGTCATGGAGTATATATACCTCGGCCTTCCTTTCTCTCATGACATCTCATGGTCCAAACACATTGACATGATATGTAACAAAGCTTTTAACCGCCTCGGATACCTCCATCGTATACTGCGTAAAGCACCAAAGGATACCAGACTGCTCACATATAAAACACTTATCCGCCCCATTCTCGCTTACGGCTGTATTGTATGGAACCCTTATACGAAATCCGCTATCAAAAAATTAGAATCAGTTCAAAGGAAATCAGTACGCTTGATCTTTCACAACTACGGCCGGGATTTTTCCCCTTCCCATTATAGAGATTTAGGCCTCACAGCCCTATCATCTCGTCGTCAAATAGAATGCTCGAAGTTTTTGCACATGCGCCTTCCATCCCTCAATAATTATTTGAACATTAGCAAGCCTTCCAAAACCAGAAGTTCCCATAGCCTGAATCTCATTCCTTTCTTTTCCCGCACTGGGACATTGCAACACAGCTTCTTGCATCTCACCATTTAACTCTGGAATTCGCTACCTGGAAGCGTCCGCTCGCTACCAACTGAAGAAGTTTTGACAGCCATTGATTCATAGTGCCATTTTTAGTTTTTTTTTCAAATTTTCATTTTATGCTATTTTTTTTTATTCTATATGTTTGTATTTTCTTGATACACGCCCCTGATTCCTAGTGCCCTTTTTTATTTTTTTGTATGTTTGTATTGTCTTGATACACTTTTCTTTGTTTACCCACTCCTGCCATAGCCTCATTGAGGCTGTATTATGTACAAATAAATAAATAAATGAATAAAATGGATGGATAGATGGATGGATGGATGGATGGATGGATGGATGGATGGATGGATGGATGGATGGATGGATGGATGGATGGATGGATGGATGGATGGATGGATGGATGGATGGATGAATGGATGGATGGATGGATGGATGGATGGATGGATGGATGGATGGAAGGATGGATGGGCGGGTGAGTGGGTGGATGGGTGGATGGATGGATGGATGGATGGATGGATGGATGGGGGTGGGTGGGTGAGTGGGTGGGTGGATGGATGGATGGAATATAGGAGCATCCCCCTTGAAACAGGGTGGTAACCGCTGCTATTATGCTCGTTTTTTCCCATATAATAAATATTGTTTAAAGCAGTTTACTATTCCATCACTCCATTTATTGAACATTTGTTTCTACATTGCTAACATTATGTCACTTTTCTGCTTTTAAGCCGTTTTTTGCTACCTTAACCGTAGGTTCATTCACCCCGCCACTGGTATCTCTAAACCCTAGGGCTTCAGGAACAGTGACTGTGCTTGCATTGACTTCCGCATGGATTACATCGCACTCGCGTATAAGACGGGTAGTTTTTTCTATGGATTTTCTACATACTGCACAGGTGTCATCTTTACGGTTTCATTTCTTTCTTTTTTTTTCTTTAAATTTCTGTTCTGAAACACCCTAATGTAGCTTCAAAACGTAGGGCGCGGCCTCTTGACTTATAAAAGAAAGCTTCCTTCCTGATCTGCTTTTTCCATTTTCAGTATAGTTCTACACTCTGTTTCTGTTCCATAAACTTTATTCAATTTTTACCTGTGTGTTTCTCACCGATTGCTTAACGCTCTTTATTTCTTCGTCTTTGGGACCAGTATACATACTGATTAATTTCCTTGTTCTTTTCCTCCAATTTAAACGAAAGACGTTTAGGTATGGGTATTTAAAAACTTTAGCTGCCCACCTGCTACTGTCCAATTTCTACAGGCGTTTCTCATATTGACATGCTGCATTCTTTATCTTCCCTCTGTGCTGATCGCGAGCGTGTGCCTCCTCGAGGCGAAGAAACCGACGTTCGTCTCCTCGAGGAGAAGAAACTGAAGTTCTTCTGTCGAAGCGGGCCCGCTAGTTTCCTGCCGCACTGTGACTTCTGCAACTCCTGTGTCCCGCGGTGACTTCTGATCAAAGACTTCACACCGTGACATCTGGTGGAGGTGCTGGGTGACGCAACCCACGCTCCAAACACCTCCAACCAGCCGAGACTCCAGCCCTCAAGGATCTCCTACTATCGAGATTACGCCTACCCACCAGAGTAGCCGACGGCTTCGCGGGCTTGATCCCGAATTCGCGCCTCAACAATTTTCTCGTACTGCGAGGCCGCCACCATCTTCTCCAGCACCCACTTCGGAGACAACACAACCACCCGTAATGACGCAGGTAGACACCACTGCCCCCTCCTTCGTGTTGCAGCAGCCGCGGGAGATACCCATCTTCCAAGCCTTTCCCGGCGACGACCCGGAAGACTGGCTAGATAAATTTGAGCGAGTAGCCCAGTACAATCGCTGGGGCGACGACCAGAAACTGCAGCTTGTATTTTTTTCGCTCGACGGTGCAGCTCGTACATGGTTTGAAAATCATGAGACTACTATCACATCGTGGAGTTCCTTCAAGGACCAGTTCCTGCAAGCTTTCACCACCGTTTTTCGGAAAGAACGCGCCGAGCTGCTCCTACAGACGAGAGTTCAGCTCCCTAACGAGAGCGCCCTCGTTTACTTCGAGGACATGACGAGGCTATTTCGTCGCGCTGATCCAAACATGTCCGAAGAAAAAAAACTTCGCTATCTCATGATGGGAATTAAGGAGCAGATCTTCGTTGGATTAGTGCGAAGTCCCCCGAAAACAATCGGAGAATTTGTATCCGAGGCCACTACCATTGAGAAAGTTCTAGAGGTGCGATCTAAGCACTACGAGCGGTAGTCCATCCCTATAGCTGCCGCCATCGCGGACACTGGTAGCACCGACGTGCTCCGCGAGACCATACGGGCCGTCGTACGCGAAGAGCTGCAGAAACTATTTTCGACGGCAGCACCCCCTAAAGTATCCAGCCTTTCTCAGATGGTTCGGGAAGAGGTCAACCAGGCACTCAATCCACCCGAGCCACTGCCGACAATGCCACCACAGGCCATGACCTACGCCGCAGTCACTCGTCGTGCCTGTCCACCTCCCAGTCAGCATCCACCTCCCAGTCAGCACCAAGCAGCCCCTGCATACACTCGTCAAGCACCTCCCGCTCGAATTTCTCAGGTGCGTCCACGCAAAAGTGATGTCTGGCGCACTCGCGATAATCGCCCGCTGTGCTTCCACTGTGGCGAAGCTGGTAACCTGTTCCGCGATTGCTATTACCGACGAATGGGTCTGCCGGGATTTAGCGCCGACGCGTGAAAGCCGCAGCGTGGTGAACGGCCTCCTGCCATTCACGCGTACTTGGCTGAATCATCCGGAACGCCCTATGACTACTCGCGGTCGCCTTCACCACGCCAATACTCTTCGCAGACACGTGGTAATGCCGGCCTGACGCGGGTCCGCTCCCCTAGCCCCCATCGGGAAAACTAGACGCGGCAACCTTTGGAGGGAAGGTTGCTCATCGACGAAATTCTCAAGCTCCTCCACCACTGCAACCGGATGGCCACTCCGTTTCACGACGACACGACGCGCCCCACAATGATCCGCTGCCTCGGCGCTCCAGTTCTCCGACGACACGAAATGAGCTAGTACCACACCGCAGCCGTGACCGGACCCCGCGACGTTCCGGCAACACCACAGCCGTAACCACCGACCTGAACATTTCAGTGGATGGAACCGACGTGACAGCGCTTGTGGATACCGGCGCCGATTATTCTGTGATGAGTGGACCTATCGCCGCCACTCTAAAAAAGGTGACTACACCCTGGACAGGCCCACAAATTCGCACTGCCGGAGGCCACTTGATAACGCCGACCGGTACCTGCACTTCTAGGGTAACAGTGCAAGAAGAAACGTACTTAGCAACCTTCGTCGTACTTGTCCAGTGTTCCCGCGACGTCATCCTTGGCATGGATTTCTTAGCAGAGAATGGAGCCGTTATCGGCCTGCAGACTACGTCAGTGACCATATCGACTGAGAACGCAATACACAGTGCTTCAGAGCGACCGACAGCACTGCACATCCTTGATGATCACGTCACTATTCCGTCCCGTTCCAGTGTGATGACGTCTGTGGCTGCGAATACACTGCGAAACTTTGAAGGGGTCGTGGAGAGCAAACAGATCTTACTTTTCGAATGCAGTCTTGCTGTAGCCAGAGGAGTCGTTCGCCTCGAAGACGGCAAAGCAGATGTCCTACTCACAAAGTTTGGCGGTGAGCACCAGCATTTAAGCACTGGGACTGTAGTGGCCTATATTTGCGGTATCACGCATGTTCGAAAAGCCTCTGGACTTGCGACGCTGTCATTGACCGAAATGGAGAAGCCTACCGCCGATTTACACTTCGACATTAATCCTGCGCTTTCTCAACTACAGCATCGCCAAGTGAACCAGCTCCTCCAGCGCTATCGGGCGACCTTCTCCAACTCTTCACGTGTTGGCATAACCGATCTCGCCAAGCATCGCATTATTACGGATGATACCGTGCCACCTCTCAGACAGTCACCTTACCGAGTGTCTCCAACTGAACGCGCCGCTATCACCCGCCAAGCGAAAGAGATGCTTCGCGACGATGTCATCCAGCCCTCGCGGAGTCCATGGGCTGCACCTGCCGTTCTTGTGAAGAAAAAGGATGGTACGCTGAGGTTTTGTGTGGAATACCGCCGGCTAAACAAAGTTACAAAGAAAGACGTCTATCCCCTGCCACACATCGACGATGCTCTGGATTGTCTCTTCTCCGCGAAATACTTCTCTTCAATGGACTTGAAATCCGGATACTGGCAAATAGAGGTAGATGAGAGGGACCGCGAGAAAACGGCGTTTATTACTCCGGATGGGCTCTACGAGTTCAAGGCTATGCCCTTTGGTCTCTGCTCTGCGCCGGCTACTTTCCAACGGCTTATGGACACCGTACTTGCAGATCTCAAGTGGCAGACATGGCGCGTTTACCTTGACGACATTGTGGTCTCCGCTCCAATGTTCGAGGAGCACCTTCGGCGCCTTGAAACTGTTTTGCAAGCCATAACAACCTCTGGCCTTACGTTAAAGAACGAAAAGTGTCATTTTGCTTATACGGAGCTCAAGTTCTTGGGGCACGTCGTAAGCCACGCTGGTGTCCTGACGGATCCAGAGAAAACGACAGCTATTGCCAACTTCCCTCCGCCCCAAGACCAGAAAGCTGTTCAACGATTTCTTGGCTTATGTGCCTACTACCGGCGCTACGTAAAAGATTTCGCTCGACTCGCCGAGCCCCTAACACGTCTGACAAAGACAGAAATGCCTTGCACTTGGCACGCACCACAGGAACAAGCATTCAAAGAGCTTCAACGCCGCCTACAAACACCTCCCATATTGGCTCACTTCGACGAAAACGCCGACACGGAGCTTCACACCGATGCAAGCAACATAGACCTGGGCGCTGTTCTAGTTCAAATCCAGGGCGGCCAAGAACGTGTAATCGCTTACGCCAGTCGTTGTCTATCTAAAGCGGAATCGAACTATTCTGCAACAGAGAAAGAATGTCTAGCCATTGTGTGGGCGACGTCGAAATTCCGGCCATACCTTTACGGGAAACCATTCAAGTTAGCGACTGACCACCATGCCCTATGTTTGCTTGCAACCCGTCTTGTAAGATGGAGTCTACAATTACAGGAATTCGACATAACTGTCACGCACAAATCTGGCCGTCAGCATTCGGAAGCAGACAGCCTCTCACGGGCCCCTGTAGATCCACCCGCAGATGAAATTCCTGATGAGGCCATACTGTTAAATGCCATCAGCACAGAGTGCCTCGCTGAAAGACAGTCTGCAGATCCCGAACTTCGTCACATCATGGACTATCTAAACGGTGCATGTACAACCGCTCCGATAGCTTTCAAGCGTGCTCTGTCATCGTTATGTGTGCGCAATGGTGTCCTCATGAAGAAAAACTTTTCCGCCAGCCAAACGCCGTACCTGATTGTTGTACCTATGTGTCTACGTGATGAAATCTTACAAGCTTGCCACGATGAACCAACCTCTGGACATTTGGGAGTCACCCGCACGCTTGCAAGGCTCAAGGAAAAGTACAACTGGCCTCGACTTAACTCAGACGTTTCACACTATGTGAAGACGTCTCGCAACTGTCAGCGTCATAAGGTGCCGCCGACTAAGCTCACCGGGCTCTTGAAGCCAATAGACCCACCATCAAGGCCTTTCCAGCAGATTGGCATGAAAATGCTGGGACCATTTCCCCTTTCACACTCCGGTAACCGGTGGGTCATTATTGCTACGGATTACCTTACACGATGCGTGGAAACCTCCGCTCTACCCAACGGTACTGCCTTAGATGTTGCAAAGTTTTTCATCAATTGCGTTGTCCTGCGCCATGGCGCACCGGAAATTTTAATTACTGACAGCCGAATTGCTGCAGCAGATTTTAATTCACAGTCATACTGAACAGAGGAAGGCAACACCTTATCATCCTCAAACGAACGGCTTGACCGAACGCTTGAACAAAATACTCGCTGACATGCTCTCAATGTACGTCAACGTAGAGCACAAAACGTGGGATGAAGTGCTCCCGTACGTTAAATTTTCATACAATACAGCGGTCCAGGAAACAACGAACATGACACCTTTCCGTCTGGTCCATGGCCATGAAGTGACCACAATGCTTGATGCCATTTTGCCACATCTAGACGACGGCAACCAACAAGCAGATGTTCACACCTTTCTGAACCTCGCCGAAGAGGCCCGTCAGCTGGCCAGGCTGCGAATTCAGAATCAGCAACGCCGCGATGCCCAACGATACAACCTCCGACACCGTGACGCCCGGTACACAGCTGGAGACCGTGTCAGGGTTTGGTTTCCTGTACGTTGACGAGGCCTCAGCGAGAAACTGCGGTGTAGTTACTTTGGCCCGTACAAAGTGGTAAGCCAAGTTGGGGACCTAAACTATGAGGTTGTTCCTGACGGATTTAAAAAGTCCCGGCGCTCCACGCTTTCCGGACGTGGTCCACGTGGTCCGCCTGAAACCGTATTACGACCGATAGTGTTGACTCTTTCTTTGCGTGAGCAACTGCCCTTCGTGCAATGTTTTTTTTTTATCTCTACCCACACTTCCAGCATCGGGGCGATGCTTCTTTAACCCGGGGAGGGGGGCAATGACACGCTGCATTCTTTATCTTCCCTCTGTGCTGATCGCGAGCGTGTGCCTCCTCGAGGCGAAGGAACCGACGTTCGTCTCCTCGAGGCGAAGAAACTGAAGTTCTTCTGTCGAAGCGGGCCTGCTAGTTTCCTGCCGCACTGTGACTTCTGTAACTCCTGTCTCCCGCGGTGACTTCTGATCAGAGACTTCACACCGTGACAATATAATGAGTTTCCTGTACTTCGAAAGATGCCTAGCCCATATCTCCATGTAGTGCGTCATTTGTGATTTTGCCGTGGACACCCAGTGGTAACCATCCAATGGCTCTGTGATTTATTTATAATTTTGACTGTACTTCTGTTTTTAGCGCAAAACCACAGTTCCGACATTAGGGCCTGTCACCATAATTCCTTTCCAAGTACCCATCAACACCCGATACCTTTTGTATCCCCACATTACACTATGCTTCATTGTCCCGACATTTCTTCGCCCTTTTGCCCTACGTGATTGCTCATGCTTTTCAAGGTATGCAAATTCTTTTTTTACCCATGCCCCGAGATATCTATATTCTGCTACACTAGGTATTGCGTGGACTTGTATTTTAACACTATGATGAGTTGAGCCGCTGACAATCCTTAGACTTAACTGCGCTAAAACGGAAGCTAAGAGCGTCCCCGTTGTCTCTGCAACACTTAACTCCAGTTTATAGGTCTTTCTGGCTATCTGCTAACTGCAGAATATCGTCTGCACGCATTAAACCCGGAAGGCGCTGCTCTACCACCTTTTCGCCTAAACTATATAACAGGTTAAAACCTAGGTTACTTTCTTGTATCCCAAGTTCCAGGCTTATCATATAAGGTATGGGCAAGCGGTTATAGAGGACAACATTGTCTCACTCGTTTCCATACCTTGACAGTATCTGTTCTTCTTTTTCCTTCCCATGTGATTTCTACTTTGTTACCCCGGTATATTTCCTTTAGGAATTCTCTTATCTCATAACCGACACCTTCTTCTTTTAGTATGTTCCACAGGAGTTCCCTGTTTACGTTCTCGTACGCCTCGTTTATGTCTAGGAAGGGAAAAACAAAGGTTTATTTTCCACTCTAGATATTTCGATGCATTGGGTAAGCACGAACAGGCTATCATCTAAGGGCCTATCATTTCTAAAGCCGTTCTGAAGTTATCCGAGTATCTTTTTACCTTCTACCCATACTTGCACCTTTAATTTCACTACCTGCATGGCCAAACTGTACATAACAGATGTTATGGCAATTGGAGTGTAGGATTTTATGTGCATCCTTTCTCCTTTCCCTTTATAAATCAAATACATTTTACTTTTCCCTCTCCGGACCCATAGCGCCCGCTGGGGAGCGATAAGCGATGTGAGCGGAGAGAACACGGTCAGGGAGAGAAGAAGATCATCAGACATAACTTGGGTCCCGAGCTCGGTTCGGTTGCGTGACATTTAAATGTTTCGGTAGGGGGGGGGGGGGAGGGGGCGCTTCAGATATCGACGAGAGGATCTTGACAGCAAAGATGCTCAGTCGATAATATTTTCGCTCAGCAACATGCAATCCCACTTTATATCATTAAAACTAGTTTGCTGTCGGAAAGTTGTCGGAGCATGAACGACAGGCGGCTATCATGCAACGAGGTTAATGTAAACTTACCTCAGCAAGACCGAAGGCAAACAAAGACCTAAACGTGAGCCTGTGAACGGAACGATCAATGTACAACAGTGGCAGCGGAGGGTATAGTTAACGAGGAGGCGAAATACTGCACCCTGAGTGCGTGCGAAAACCGACTCTTCGCAGACCGTTTGCTGACGCCACGAGTGTTTTTCATACAGCTTCGCTGAAACCGAAGTCACATTTGGCAGCGAATTGAGAACTATGTGAAAAGGAAACAAGCGCACTCCAACGTAACTGTACAGGTGATGGCTGAAATATTGAAACGGAAATTGGGAACACTGTCCAAGGCGCGGCACGACAGCGTGACGCTTAAAATAATGAGAACGCCAGGCTGCACTCGTACGTTACCCGATACCGAGATTTCAGCAGCGAGACCGACAACTTTGAAGAACCTCGGTGTAATCAATGAGAGATCGCTGTTCACTGAAGAAAGTGGCAGCGTTGACCATAACAATATCTCGACTAGGAGGCAGAGTCTCGCCCTTTCATTAAACAGTACATAATCTTTAAAAAAGATCTCGAAAAACACACAAACAAAAGAAAGTTAACCGGACTGAGCCGGTTATTTTTCTTATGTTATTGTGAGCTTTTCGCTGTTTTTTTTATGGGATGAACTATCACCAAGTAGCCCGGTTACGTGTTTTTTTCACCGTAAACCGACAAGAAGATGGTACTTCATGAGTTACGGCGCTATAAAAGAATTCGACAAATCGCTGCTCTTCTGCCAATGGACTTGCAGTGAACTTAAGGCCGCCATCAGAAAAATAGCGCACGATAAAGTACACGTGCACACGTGCCCCCATATCCAAAACATCGAGCGCGCCTCATAAACTGCTTCTATAAAGACGATATGGCGCACTGGCTCATTCAAGACATCCGATGGGGCACTGCAAAGCTCATGCTCGCAGTTTCACACGATCTCGGACGCTACACCATCAGTGAGTTCGTGTGCTTCGCTCATCAGGTCCAACCCCCCATCAAGACTGCAAAATATCCCGAAAATAAAACAGCGCATCCTACAAGGGCAATGTCATTCAGGCAGCAACACCTATTATCGACACCTGCGAACGCTGTGAAATTAATGAAGATCGCACCTAACATTGCTCACAGCTGGAACCAAGGCCCGAAGAACAAAAAGTCACCGCCGGAGGCTGCAAAAGAGGTAAGGCACAATCAAAAGCATACACAATGCATCGTTGAAGGCAGAATTACGTTGGTAAGTACTGCTGCTACCGGGAAACAAAAACGGGATAGAAATGACAGCTCACTAAAAAACAGTTTCAAATGACTCACTAGTGGTTCATTTGTTCACCGCAAAACACAACCACGATGTGGCGAATTAATAATACATCTTACTTTTAAAAAATTTGGTACCTACGATGTAGCGTTCGTGTGTCGTGCCTCAAGCATCCTATACTATCGGCAGATGTAGAGTGATGGATGATGCACCGCAGACAGCAATAGTTGGCACTGACAAGGTTGAAATTCTGTATGCTCAGGCGATATTCACACCTTGAAGTAGATTTTAAAAAAGCATGTCAATAAAGTGAAACCATACGCCGTTACTCAAATCTTGCCCCGTAGACCTATGCATAAGAACGAGGCTTCGTGGCATTTCTGAATTCGTTATAACAACTATTCCGTGGCAGGCTTTTCGTTCACTCGTATAGTTCCTAAGGTTAAGATTGTCTACAACACTTCTTAAAGAGAACCCGTCGGCCTCTTTTTCAGCGCTCCCGCTTTTTAGCCTACGCGTGAATTCGAACAAGGCTGAGAAATGTGACGCGCCGATGCCGTGACATGATGAGTCTAGCATTGTAGATAACATGGAAAACTTTGACAATCAGGGTCTATTTAATCTGCAAAGAAACCTCAACTGTATATACCGATTTCGTCAGAAATACTGCTTTTGGATAATTGAATAAAGCCGTGCTCTCGCGCTGGATTGCTGATTGCCTCTGCCCCTATAAGCTCGAGAGGCTGCACAATAAGGAAGCAACTTGCATTTGATACCTAGTATTTGCTTGAGCAGTGTTTCCTTTTGATTGCTTGTCTCGGTAATTAGTGTTACAAACATTGCTGCAATTCAATTTCCCAAGCGCATGTTTTACGCAGACATTCACACAGCTGACCAATCAACACCATCTAAAGGATGTGGGATGGCAAAATGAAATACCAAATACGAGTCTTTAGGCTGATCTCCGAGGACGCCGCTTGCCATGATTTCCATTTGGCGTGTTAAATATATTCTCCTAATTAAAATTGTATCACGCAGTTCTCATCCGACAGCGAAAAAGTTATTCGGATCACGCAGCTGATAACAATGAATATTCTCTGATCTAGGATAATCTTAAACATTCCTGTGCATTCTTCCTCAGAGCACACGTATCACTTCAAGGCCTCAAACTACTATATTTGCATTTACTACCGAACTGCATCCTGATTAACCTTTGGGCGTAACAAAAATTTAAAATTGCAAGTGACTTTGCTGAGAAATGTGGTTTCTTGTATTTACAACATTAGCGTAAGCAACATTTATTCACGGCTTCACAGACTAATGCGCCATAGCCTTCATCTTGGCAATGGTTCAACCGATCAACGCGTCTACTCTTACAGTAAATGCCTAGGACGGCGTTAGTCTGCATACGATGTAGCAGTAATATGCTATGTGCTCTCTCGGGTGTGCCTGGCACTACAGGTCTAGCGAGTGTGCGCTGACAGAGCGTTAAAAAACAGCTGTGGATTCGTGCAAATCTAGCGTCTCAAAATGAACAACATTAAATGGATTTGTTACTCAAAATCACCTCAAATTGGAGGAGGGCTTTCCAAAGCTTTGCAGGTGTTTGCCTCCACAACGCAAGAATTGGTGTTTTAAATACTTTCGCGTCTGATGTTCAAAATACTGCTAGGTTTTTTATACACATATATTACTTGCCTCAGATATTACTGCTATTACTCTTGCATTTTCTGAAGAAACGTAGACAGGCAAAGATGGTACGGAGAAAGGGTATATTATACAATTGATGGTTAAACAGGCGAAAACACGACCCTTAGTGTATGTTTCTGGGGAAACCAATAAATAATACGGCTCTTCCGCTGCCACTAGACAATCAAACTTCACCCACAGATGCAGAAGTTAGGATAATCATTTTTTTTTTACTTTTACGTTTTCCTTTCGGAAATAAGAATCCGCGCGAGAAATTATCGGGAAAATCAGCCATTATAGTTCTCTTACACGGAAGTTCATGATATTCGAGAATCCATAAAAATGTATGCACACACGCGCTCTTGGTTTCCTGGAACTTCTCAGATATTTCCGTCGCGAGCACATGAACGTTTCTGCCGTGTAGTTGGAAAGCGGTGAAATTTCGCAAACAGCGAGATAATTGTGGTTCAGGTTTTCTTTCATTCCACAAAAAGCCTCAAGCACATATTTCTCTATTGTTATTAAGCAAGCTTCGTTTTACGTAACAGCTGCGAAGTTTTTGAATCACAGGCTATATATACACTACCCAATTATATGATCCAGATATCAACAAAAATTTCAAGGCTGGAGGCATTTTTCATTATGTCCTTGTGTGTTTTGTTTCCTCCCTTATCCGAATAAAGATCAGAAAAATCCTCTCTTGCAAAGTTTGGCAGTGCTGCCTTCCTTGGAAATTCATCTTTATTGAAATGCGACTTCCGGCGAGAATTTATCATAGTTTCAGAGCATTTTTTATTAGTTGTAACGATTTGTGAAAGTATTTTCTTTTCTGAAGAATCTTGCATCTCGTCCTATGGTTTATGCATCATCTCACAGACCTGTTTTCAGTAGAGTGCGCTGTGCATTGCGGACTACACTTCAAGTTCTCTTCAAAAAACGCAGTCAGACTGTGAGCAGGATGGAATCAATCATTCAGATGCTACTATATACAGTCGCTCTAGAGCAAATATTTTCTCTTCCTCAGGCAGGCTCTTACCATATTGGAATATCATTCCGTATCGTAGGTATTCATTGCTTTTTTTGATCAAGTTAATTTGAGTGAAAAGCTCGTCCAATTCTGTAGGTAAATTCATTCACGTCTACGTAAATAAGTTATCTTAACTCAACATACGCAGGTTTTATCAAACGTCAACAAGTTGGCCAGGTAAAAACGCATAAAGATCTACATTGCTTACCTAACCGTGTAGAGGAACCCAATTAAGACTAGGAAATTTATGTAACCGGTAAGCCAATGCCTCGGTTCAAAGCAGCTAGTGTAACCAGACGGTGTCAGCCGTTTGATTCAAAGGAAGACAGAAGCAAACGTGTAAATGCGATATGGATGCTATACACTTATTTCTCTTTTACGTCTGCACCGGGGCTGATATCTAGTCTAATATGTATAATAAAGCTCAACTTCAGTGTGTGCGGAAATCCGACGTTCTTAACATGCTAGGGCAAAGAGGTAAAGCAATTCCTCAGGTATGGTAATATAAACGACTGTAAAGTTTCTTATGGTGCGCTTATTTACAACACAAACAAAAGTTCGAGTGCTAATCATTGAGCAAAGGTATTCCTGAATGTCAAACGTGATTAGTGTTGTCCATGTAGGACGTGATTAGTGTGGTCTGTCGCAAGCCTGAGCCGTATTTGTTTGTTATTGACATTTACACTGCGCACATTTTCTTAACTGCGGGCGATAAGGTTGTACGGCTGTGAGTGCATTTGGCATATAAAAAAAACCCTATAAACGCGGGCAGAGGCACAAAAAATTGGCCCACGGTCGTGAAAGTACATGCTCTATGAAATGTCTTCTTATTACTTTGTAGCCGCATTTACAATAAAAAAAAACTACTCGCAAGACTATTCACTATGCAGTGGTGTAAAACCGTTACTTCGTTGCATGCGCAATGCAACAAATCAGCCATCAGGAATGGCATCATTCCCAGACAACCCCGCGCCTGCACTGCATTCACGATGCCTTCGCCTTTTGAAACTTTTCCTCTTGAGGGCAGAAGAAAAGGAGAGCAGTGGACGTTTCATTTGCTTTGTTCTCTACCGCCAATGTTTAACATGTTTAACAACTCTGTTTAACAAGGATGTTTAACAACTCTTGCACCTTTAGATATGTTCCAAATATATTAAAAACTCTTGATTTGAAATTTTCGACTTTTACGGCATTACCGGAGAAATACTATTCACCATATGGTCAAGTAAATACACCAAACCTAACCAAATTCCTGCCAATGTCGTTTGCTTTCTTGGGGCTCGATCACTGCACATGCTTCTGGCGTTTCTGCCATAGTCTTGAGCCGACTACACCCAGGCTGCATTGATGTTTTTTATATAGCACAAAGAATGACTGCTGCTATCGCCAGTTGCTTTTGAAAAATACTTCTTTATTTGACAGTACGCGTTTCCGCGACTTAATTTTCAAGAGAAGCTATTTTCTCCAAACTTATAAAGTGGCATCTAATGAACGCTTCAAGAGTGCATGACTTACTAACCTGTTTTTGGGATGCATATTCACGCAACAATAATTTTATTGGTTGAATGCAACCAGCAAGTGCCGTTGCCAGGCTGAAGTAGTGATTGATCACGAAAGGTCTGGACGCACGGAATCAATGCGCAAAATAAACAAAGGCAGTATCGAAACCACTGCGACTAAGTCCTATTACCAGGCCTGCCAAGCTCCGAAGCTTTCGTCGGTTTGTAGCGAGAAGTTAAAATATCGCGTGTTTGGTGTGAAATGGGCATATAAACACAATAAAAGAAGAATGAAATCGAATATAAAGTATTTTCAGCAAAATAGTAACTTGTATAGTGTGTCAATATGAGACCTTTCGTTTCACGAGAAAGGTGTCCATTCAAGTCATTTTTTTTTCGCTACTCATTATCGACAGCATGAATCCCACTCTTGATATTGCTCTAGAAGATTTATGCTTGTTTTTAAGGATGTACGTTCTATGTACAAATCCCTTTTTGGAGTAACCTACTCCGGCGGAGATACAAGAGTCAATAAACAAAACTTCGGATATGAGCACAGAAAAACCGCAACTTATTACTGCTTTTTATGCAAAATGTTGCCAGAGTTATTCGGGGTGTTCCTAATGTGAGGAAATCAAAAATGTATGTTTTAACATAAGGCGTCGCACATTCATCACAGCCGTACACGAAACTCTTCTTGGTGCGTATTTTTACTAATAGGTGACAAGCTTTGAATTATACATACAACAAGATGTCACTTGAAGCTTTCTAGGCAGTGCGCCGAATTCCTTAACTGTAAATCCTGCCATTGTGTGAAAAAAAAAAAAAAAATAACATTTTGCATCCGTTACTTTGTATTTTGGTAAAAGCGAAATATGCGCATATGTTGTTTATGCTCTCATACGTTTCGAAATTTACATCTTATATTATAAAGGTATTTAGCATATAAGTTCTCAAACCAACATTTTCTTGACAGTATGGTAGAGAGAAAGCCTTGCTGGCCTTCTTCCAGGCACGGGGATACGTAACGCATACTGTCGTCTTGGGTGTAATTGAAAGCTTCCACAGCTGTACATCCACACGTTTCTCCTTTTGTAGTCGTGTCGCCGTAAACGTTTGGACTCCTACCGTCACGTATATTAAAACAACATTACGCGTTGCTGCTATTTTATGGAGTCTAACATGAGCCACCTGGTCCCTATGTACTATCGAAGTGAAGGAAAAAAAAAAGAAGAGAATATAAATTCCCCGTGCCAAAAATGAAAAGGAGCATCTCCGAGGGAAAAGCTACAGTAGCAGATATGGGTATACGGGCAGTTTTTCGTTTAAAGTATCACTGATACTTTGAGAGAAAAATATGTACCCATCTACAGGTCATTCAACAAACACAAATACAACCGAGCGTGTGTTTACAGCTACACGTGTCCAGATATTACAGAATCTCTCTAAAGGCCTTGCACATCAACCCAGCTTCAAAGATACACGATAGTCTAAACTTCGTTTTGCTGTGAAAGCAGGTAGCTATAATAAATAAAGCGCGGTAGAACGCATTGGCTTTGCCATGTTGCGGAAGAAATCGATGCTGGTGGCTGGCATTGTCCCTAACATTTTTTCGTCGTAGAAGACGGGAACTTTCATACTCAGCATGGTGAGCCAACTATTGAAGGAGTCCCGAGTACTGAACCGCTTTTATATTGATTCGGAGATGCTTTGATGCTTTGACCCGGCAATTTTTTGACGTCCACGTGCACTTCAAAGCAATGCATTTCGTTCTGCTTTTGAAGGTTTACAACCGTTGTGTTGTTTCCTTCTCAGGTGTGTTTACTGCGACAGTAGAGACGTAGAGTTTTAGTCTCTGTCTTCTCGGAACACATGTGTGACGTATCGATTATGTATCTTATGTCCAATGCTGGACAACTGCAGCAAGAGACTGGATTCAGGACAAACGCCAGTTGGACACAGGCATGTCCTTCTTAAACCGGCAACCGAAACATTCCGTCCGCCTTCTATTGTCTAGTTTACTGAACTTCACTCATAACAAAAAGAAATTATGCAAAACGTAAGCAATTCACCTGTCGTCCTTTATTTTCCTATATTCGTGTTTTTCAAGTGTTTTCTGCAAGGCTTGTTTTCAGCTCTAATTCGATAGTTTTCACTGATTAGTTCTTCAGAAGGTCCAGTGTTGGCTTTGTCGGCGTCACTATTATCAGTGAAGAATCATCGGCACGCACCTGGCAGGTGGTATCTTTGTAGGTGTCACTATCGGGCACTGGCTGGATGGCAGCACCAATGGTGTCATAAGACTACATGACATGGCCGAGTTTACATGAGCTATGAGCTCGGTCTTCGCCTTTGAGACTGGAGGGCCGAATCGGAATCAGCTCCCCACGAATGGTAAATTCAAGTTAGAAGTTAAATATGCGATATTTTAGCTTGTGTGCTGGGGTGGCGTCGTGGTTATGGAGCTCGACTACTGCTCCCAAGGATGCGGGATCGAATCCCGGCCTCGGCGGCAGCTTTTCAATGTAGTTTAAAAGCAAGGTGCCCGTGTTCTGTGCGATGTCGGTGCACGTTAAAGTACCGCAGGTGAACAGAATTTCCTGAGTCCTCCACACTGCGTCTCTCATAGCCTGAGTCGCTTTAGGACGTTAAAGCCCACAAAACGAAAGCAACCATATACAGTGGTAGCTTAGGGATGAATGATTTATAATATGTAGGGACTGAATGAATTATAATGTCCAGGTGCATTAGCACCTGGATATTATAATTAAGCTACAAGTGAGCAAAACACTTATGATTAAGCGACGACAGGATCTGGCAAGCTGAACAAATTAACGCCATCAGATTATAAACCTAAAGGCGGTGACTAGATGTCCTCACAATATATCTTTGATTGCGAAAACATTAAAAGCTTTCTTCCACCTAAAATCTGGCGCTGGCATCGACGTTGTGAGCGAAACTTTGAGAGTATATGTGTTTGGAAATTACCAGGTGCAACGCCAGACACGAACTGTTCGGCGAGTTGGGCGAGACCACAAATTAACCTAAATGGCTCTACTGAGAAGGATTTTAGGTAGAAAACTAAACACTTCTGGAACTTTGAATTCTCGTCGGGCACGCTACTTAAGGCCGGGCAGGTATGTTCGTATGTATTGTTAAAAGTAGGGCATTGTTTTTATGTCGGTTGCTCTTGAAAATTTTTTGCAGCCAATGAGTGCGTGCTGTAAGAATGAGCGAGATGTAGAACCATAAATACAGGGATTCGTAAATGAGCGTGTAGCTAACTTACCTACTCGAAGGACAGTGTATAAAGTGCGTCACAGATGAGGGCCCTGGAAGCTGCAGTGATTTGCACTAAATGTGCCCTGCAGCTCTTTCATGAAATAAATGCAGGTAATTGACTGATGACTGCGAATATAAGTGCAAAAATGAAAGAATCCCATGCGACAGCATATTTTATTATTACGCCCTCAATCGTCTAGATGATTTCACACTCCGAATAAAAGAACTGAAATTCAAAGATCATGGAACTGGACCCAAGTGTCTTGTGTTAGTTTCCTTCTCTATTTTCTAAACCAATAACCCAGGTCTGCATTATAAGTTCACGCATATAAACAAAGATGTTTGTGGTTTTCACTGTCTGTGGTGTTGGACTGATTTTCTAAATATTGCCTGGTTATTCAGGCCTACATTGCGACTTGTACGAAGCGACTTGTATACTATCCAATACCGACCAAGAATTATGACCGATTTTTTTAGTTATTTCGTTCTAAGTGACAACGTTATTTCGTGAGGTCGCAACCACGTAGCCTAACGCGGCTAATTACAATCAGGTCCGGTACAGCAGCTCGAACGCGCGAGTCTACCGCGCGGGTTTTTCAAGTTCTCAAGCCGACGGAGGAAGTGATGGAGCCTATGACTGAACAATGACTGACCAAGACCTCTTGCAGTGCTTTCAGACTACAAAAGAAACCATCGGAGCACATTGCAGCCGGGACTATTAAAAATCAGGCAGCAGGAAACAGTACGTGAGAGTAACAGTAACTGTTCCGCTTTACGAGTATGTACTGAACGACCTCCAAATGTTTCCTACGGCATTACTATTCTGCACGCAGCACCGAAATAAATATGCAGACCAACATGTTGGGGTGATGTGGGCCAACCCACATTATTGTAGTGTTGGGAATAAATTTCTCTATAGTTACTGAGAGTCGCATACAAGCAAAAAAGAAATAGTGCTTTATGTTTCACACTTGATTATTGGAACTTGGGCAGCCCTGAAAATGCAAGATTCAACCCATGAGGGCAGCACGTCGGTCAGCCCGAAACGGACTGGCATTCTCAAATCCCGCCCCTGTACAATTCAGGTATTGGAGGGATTAATCGACTTAAAAATTAAAACCTTGATCAATGGGATGTCACTGCCTGCACAAACGTGGGACCCATTAATAGTTCGGGTGTGCTGCCCACATTCGTCTATCTGGGCTGAATGCTGGCAGCCCTATTTGGGGTGAATGCGGGCAGCCCTATTTGGGCTGCCCACGCGGATACAGTTTGGGACCGATCGCGGCGAAATTGCGCAGCCCACGCGGGGTCCCTCTGGGTACGTGTTGCAAATCCCGCAAAGGGCCCGTACGGGCTGCCCTCACGGGCCCAACGCGGGCCCCCACGTCATAGCCCACTTTGTGCTACCTGGGTATTTAAACATTCCAAATTTGATGCCGTCGCTCAGATTATCCCGCAAATCCGTGGCCACAGCGATCCGACGGGTCGTGGCATCGAATTTTATTACGGAGGAGTCCACCATTTTACGCCTTGGCATTCGAATGGCAAAACATGTAAAGCTGAAACTGAGCTCCTGGTGTTTTCTCACTACGATCGGTTTACCAGACATAGCCGCTACTAATTTTCGGTGGGGGTCATTGTGAGTCGGAAGGAGCTATGCAAGCAGCGGCCAAGTGAGAGCTGCTTGAAGCTTTTTTCAGTAATTATTGTGAAATTGAAAAAAACTATCTATTCTTATCAACTGCATGAAAAAAGAAGTTGCACACCAATTTCTTGCTTCTTGGAAAGTTGTGCTCTCCGTAAGTCACTCCAAAGACTACTGGTGTAGCTATCTAACTGTATCGTTTTCATGAAATAGCCGAACATACAAACGTATTCTCTATGCACTTAGAAAGAGCTTAAACAGGTAAAGATTCATGAACGCGGTCTACAACGAAGTCTTTTAAAAAAGGCACCAGTGCTTGTAGATGATGAAATAAGGACAAAAAAAAAACGCTTTGTGCCAACGAAGTGTGTATTAGAAAAAGCAGGTTTCATCTGTGTTGGTGTGACACAACTCAGATGTCGACTATCGGTGTATAAACATTGGCGCCTTTTGATGTTCTTATACACACAAATTTCAAACTCTCGTTAGTTTTCACTTTAGAGCCAGAATTTATTATCGTTGTCGTCCCTACAAACAGAGAAGTGAGAGTAGATGTCTTGAAATAATTCTCGAGTTTATCTATGAAGTGAAAGTATATTAATGTAAGTTGAGAAAATGACACATGAGATATTGCTTTCTAACGCGGTTTCTGCATGTAATATAGTAGGCAGAAAGGCATAACAGAACGTTTTCTAATTTATTCCAATGTCAGGAGTTATGAAATATGAGCGACTGGCTTGAAACCTAATGGGGACCAATCTATCTTAGTGTTTTCATCGCACAGGAGTGCAGCAGTGGCAGGAAAATATTTATTCGCAATGCAAGGCCCATGCTTCTCGCTGCCTCGAGATCACCATTCTATGCGGGGCACTTATCCGCAGGCAACTTGGAAATTGTGTTCAGGCAAAATTATCATTTATAATCTTGTTTATTTTTACAGCCCAAATATGTCTGGGACGTAAAATAACATTACCTCTATCTAGTTTTGAAGTTAGCACTGCGCCCTTTGAAACATTCGCAGTTTAAGCTTTAAACCATTCGCACGGTAATATCTATCTAAGCAGGTTGAACCAAGGATAATTTTAGCATACATGCACGACTTGGGCAAACTCAACAATGCATGCCGTGGATTGCATAACCTGAGCTCGGATGAAAAAAAAAAATAACTTCGGACCGGATTCGAACCCAGTAATTTCTAGCCGGAACCGAGTGCGAAACTTCGTAGCAATGTATTTTTTTTTTTTGGCATGGTATTTATTATACAAAAAGGGTTATGTACACAGGCTATTTAAAATTCATTCAGCCATTGCTGAGATGCACAACAGAAGACAACTTTTTAAAAGGCAGGCAAAAATAAGCACCGTGTAGCAATGTATTTTCTTTACTGCACTAGCTATCTGCAAAAAGAAATAAATGTATCACCGTTTCATTTTTTGCACTCAAAATATACAATATTTCGTATAGAACCGTTAGCGGCATATGACTGAGGTAACATGGTGTAAATTCTTTGATTTTTTTTCTTACATGGTATTTATTACACAGAAATGATTATGTACACAGACTATTTACAATTCCCTCATCCATTGCGTAGATGCACAACAGAAGGCACAGCTTTTTAAAAGGCAGGCAAAAATAAGCACCGTGTCACCAGCGGAAACCAATCAGGTTGAAAGTCATTTTCATCATAAGTGTCCTTCAGTTGCAGCATCATTCTGCTAAAATGGAGTCTAGGTGGTTTTGGAGTTTCAATGTCGCCACAGCCGCTTAAGCGCGTGGTAAACAGCAATACGCAATCAGGCTGAGGATCAGAAGTCGTCGTCTACATAAACTTTTGAAGGCTTTTCGAGCAGACAGCCTCACGGAGGTTTTTATTTTTAAGTGGCTTTGACAGATACTGCGCCTTTGATTTCGTATAAACCAATTTACAATGGAAGCAAAACCTTTACTGCAGTAGTCATAGCAGCACCTCTTGTGACACTAACTTTTTCTTTCAAGAGACCTTGAACAAATTAAATATGGGTGTCCACAATTTCTTGGCGTTCACCGAAATGTATGCTGCATAATTCTTTTCCAAAAAGCCCAACTTAGAAAGAAATGAAGTTTAACAAGATCAGTTGTTGGGCGAGTTGGTGACGATGTTCCACATCTACAGCGCGATAAACGGGACAACAGAGAAAACGATTGTCGTTATATGTTTTCTATCTTGTCCCGTTTATCGCGCTGTAGATATGAAACTTAAAAGGACAAGCAGCTCCGGGTTGTGCGATGTCCACGCACGTTAAGGGGGAAAGGTGGCTCTTCTTGGCCCTACGGGGCTGGGACGGTAGGTCAATGCCACTTGCGGCGGGGGCTAGCCAGTCACCGAATTTGTTATCGGTTGTGGGCCGTCATTGCATCCATCACCGCTTAGGTGGTGGACGACGGCTGTTGTGGCGCGTGTCCTTCTCTCCCTCTTGTTTCTTTCTTCTTTACTTTCTCTCTTCTGTCCTCACAATGGAGGCGAAAAGAGGCGTCCGTGTGCTGTGCGATGTCAGCGCACATTAAAGATCCCCAGGTGGTCGAAATTACTCCGTAGCGCTCCACTACGGCTCCTGTTTCTCTCTTTACACTTTCACTCCCACCTCCCTTCCTTCCCACACGGTGCGGTTGAAGTGTCCACCGAAAACATGTGTGACAGTTAGCGTGCCTTTCCCTTCCTATAAATCAATCAATCAGTTTTTCTGTGCGCACGAGGCAGCGGAATAACAATTGGTTCACAGGAAGGGAGAGGCGCAGTATCTGTCACAGTTACGCTGTGGACGCCTGACCCGCGCCGTAGGGGAAGGGAAGAAGGCGGGAGTGAAAGTGGGAAGAGAGAACGAGAAGCCGTAGTGGACGGCTGCGGAGAAATGTCGACCACCTGGGGATCTTAATTGCGCGCTGACATCGCAAAGAAGGCTGGCGTGTGGGAAAAAGGTGCGTATAACTTCATCTTCAACATCAGCCGGGTTGCCATTGAGAAGGAGATCGGCGAGAGGTGGGGCCCGCGTGCCTTGCCATTTTGGCCACGAAAGATGCGTCAAAGTTGTGATAGGCCCGGTACTTGTCCAAGACTGTCGCATGTAGAGTGCCAAGTCTCACTTTGCAGGTGAAGCTGGTATGCCCGGATAAGCTTTTTTGTCGTCGAAGAAGCACGAGATCTTTGTGACGTTTTCCGCGTGTCCGAAAACGTTGCGTGAGGTGATCTGAGCGACCCCAAAGGTTAGCCAGGTGAGCATCCATGCCAACTGTGAAATCGTCACAGGGGATATATTCGAGAGCTTGAGTGCAGGATTCTCGGAGTACAGACAGGAAGGAGTCAATATCCGAGAGGGGGTCGTAGTATTAGCCCGAAACGTGTCCCAGTTGAAAAACGAACGTGTTGTCCGAACGCGAAGACATTTACGATTTGAGAGTGAGCATGATGGGCAAGTGATCACTACCTCAAGAATTAGAAGGGAGTTCCCAGCGCCGAAGAAGACGCGGTGATGAGAATGTGAGGTCCAGTGTAGTGTCTGCTTGAGAGGGATGGAGACCGATACGGGTTGGCGCGATAGCTTCGTTGCACAGGGTAAGAAGAGTTTGATCAAGGGCGTCATATAGGTGTTTACCGCGTTGATTAGGCTGAGATGAGCTCCAGGCTGCGTGGTGTGCGTTGAAGTCTCAGCCAATATGAATAGGATAAGGGTGTGCTGCGTTTTCAAGGTCAGGGAGCCAGGTACAAGGTTCTGCCATGACGTTACCTGGCCGGAAATAGGCCGATGCTACGACGAAACGTTTTTGGCCAGGGGGGAGAATTTTACTGCAACAATCTCACTAGTGGGAGAGGAAAGGGACTGAAGCGAGAGCTGAGTGGAAGGACAATTAAGACGGCCGCCTGTCCCTCTGCACGGCCGTTTTTATGTTGGATAGTAGGTATCTGGTAAGTGCAATAACCAGGAATTTTACAAGGACCGCGCCTTTCTTGAAGGAGTATGAAAAGAGGACGGCGTTGAGGCACAAATGTACGAAGGGTAGCACCGTTCTGATTGAAGCTTCTGCAGTTCGATTGAATCCCATGAGCCATAGGGCTCATGAAGGGAGCGCAAATTTACGGCGCTTACTATCATCTGTGAGTGTGGTACGTTGGAGCAGCTTCCATTATCCCAGTCAGAAGCCCTGACCCAGACCTGGATCGCCCATTCTCAAAGGGAGAACTGCAAGCAGCCCTCGGAAGAGGCCGAGCTCGCGCCACACCCGGGCATGACCGAGTCAGTTGGCAGGAGCTTCGCAATCTCAACTCGGCAGCCCAGGGTGCCCTTCGCGACATCATTAATTCTTACTGGGAGACCGGAACGGTACCGGATAACCTCAAGCTTTCTCTTATGCTTCCTATCCCTAAACCTGGCAAAAACCCTCGACTTCGAGTAATTTGCGACCAATCGCCCTGACTTCACATCCATGTAAACTCATCGAGCGCCAGCGGCATACCCGAATTAGTCACTACATTGAATACATCAGTCCTGGATTTCATCCAGCTCAAGCCGGCTTCCGCCCTAACCTCGGAACGCATGACTGCCCTCGGCTTTTGCGAAGAGTTCTGAATAGAGGTCATCGTAAAGCGCTACGTGACTATCTCCTGGCTGTCGATATACACAAAGCCTTTGACAATATTCGCCATGAGGTTATCCTGGAGGAACTCGCGAAACGCTTTCCTAGTACTCATGCCCAAATCTGGATCCGCAACATTTTGACATCTAGACCCATTCAGCTACATGGCAATGCTCCTGGATGGGTGCCCGAAACCTATTACTTGGATAGGGGTGTACCACAGCGCTCCATTTTCAGACCCCTATTGTTCAATTTGGCCATGACACGCGTCGCCGAGAATCTGGAAATCAGCACAGGTGCAAGATTCGCTATATATGCCGATGATATTACCGTCTGGACTGAGGCAGCGGATTACGTAGACAAATATTCTATGGAGACTGAACTTCAGGCGGCCCTTCTTTGTCTTGAAGATACACTAGCCAAAATTGGCCTCGAACTCGCATCGCATAAAACAGAATTGATTAGTATCGACGGAAAGCATAAAACCAACCCCAGTATGCAGATCCATCTTCACATCGGAGGCAACACCATCACCTCCTCAAATGGGCAAATCCGCATTCTTGGCCTGCCCATCTCAAGCTTCAACAGTCCCCAGAAATGGGTTCATCAGCTACAACGCCTTTGGCCAGCACTGCTACATATTATTCGTCGCCTGTCCAACCGGCATTGCGGTGCGCGGCAACATGCCTGCAGTGCGATGGCCAGAGCAGTGGCGGTCGTAAAAATCCTCTATGGCACATCCGTCCTCCAACTGTCGAAGACTGACTTCGCTAAGGTTGAACGCCTTCATCGCGCAACACTACGCACTATTACCGGTCTACCTAAGCACACTCCTATAGCCGAACTCGAGCGTTTGGCCGCTCTTCCACCGCTCACTACCACCGTTAACGAGTCACAGACGCGTCATCGAATACGTCTAGAGAACACTGTCCAAGGGCGTCGCCTGCTGGCTTGGGATGAACAGCGTAACGACAAAACACCAGCCCTATATGCACCTCTACCCCCTTGGGAGATGCCAGTCGTCACACGCCTCCATCGCCGACCTTTAAATCGCGATTTTGTCGTTCCTCGGGAGCTCCTCGCTGCCCACCACCGACAAGAGCGAATCCCTGATACGACTGACATATACACCGACGTATCAATTACAAGCGAATATGCATCTATGGGCTGGGTATGCGATGACAACCCTTCCGTTTCAGGCGCTTATGCCTGCCACCTACCTCAAGGAACCCCTCTTCATGCAGAACTCGCGATTTGGGGAGCCTTGTCAGGAGTGCCTTGCACCGGAACTGGTTCAATTCGTATTCTCACTGATTCCTATGAAGCTTGCAAGGAAATCGTTATACTCCGGGTTCACAAGATGCAACAGCTACGGCCATACAGCGCTTCCTTAAACGTCACCAACTCGCGACCAGAACTGTCGCTATTCACAGGACCCCAGATCACTCGGACGAATCAGGGGGCAATGCGGCACACGCCGCGGCTGCCTTGGCAGGTGGGATGTCCACATTTACTTCCCCACCCCCCTATTGCAAAAACCAGTGCCACTGGGTGCCAGCGCTCATGCCCCATACCTGATTATGGTCCCAGTATGACGCTGGAAGCTGGGTGCACTGGGACGCGGCATACTGGGACGCTCCGCACTGGCGGCACTGTTCGCCCGGAGAAAAAAAGGCGTGGGATAAAAATTAAAAAGTAAACAGTAACGAAACAAGTTAGGTACATAAAAAAACCTAAAAAAAAGTAAAAAAAAATAGTGCACCAAGCGCGCCTCGAACTACGTCCCTAGGTACTTATCAATCACTAGCTCAGCACGCTAACCACTCAGCCATGCCGAGAATTTTATTTTTTTATTGCATGGAAAAAATTTCGTAAAAAGGAACAACACACACTTAAACATGTCCATGTCTAAAGTTACCGGGCTGCTTAATGCGAGCCCGTCATATCCCGAGCCGTCGGTCATCGCAACGCTTTCCGCAATGTTTACATACAAATAAGGTTTAGTTACACGCAATTACGGTAATCGCTGCAGCGCTTGCCTGGTATTGAAGCTCGGTCGCAGTTTTTTCCTTGAAGGCTTCTACTAAAACTCCGTGTTCAGCGAAAATGACGCCCACGGTAGCAGAGCACCAACCAAGAGTCGGCGTTGGTAAATTTGCCAGCGATGTCAAACTCCACATGTTAAAATGATTCCAATGCACAAAATAGCGCACATAGGCACCCAGAACATTAGTTGCAAGTCGTGAGAGCAGAGAGCAAGCTAAAATGATCAAGAAGTTGCAATTGTTAGAGCGGTAGCAAAGGCCTGTAGACTGCGAAACATGAAGTCCCAACCTTATAAATGCGGGTCATGACATAGAATGCAGCAATGTTTCAAGTTTCAAGAAAATCCAGTTCTCGGCTCGACCCATGGGCCCATCGCTCGGTAAACTATTCTCTTCCTGGTTTTAGTTTTTCTTTCAGCTGTTTATACTGGGCCGTGGTGCAGGCTACGCTCGTCTGCGATTGAGTCCGCATTGAACATTTTGGCAGTAATCATTATGTTAGAGTGCCCTTAAGATAAGCTGTGAAGTTGGTTATGCATGGTAGCCCACATTATTCAATTCCAGCTTTAGTTGTGCGTTAATCGCCAGTGTGTCATGACATCGATCTGCGGCGGTTGTTGTCTCTCTCGAAACGCTCGAAACGACCTATGGAAACATGGAAACTCTAGAAAACAAATTTTGCCTTTGTTTTCTTACAAATGCGCAACGACTTCGCAGCAAAAAGCGCTTGCTTGAACTATAATTTTTTATATGCCCCCCGATGGTCGATTGAAAGTACGCTGTGGCCCTGTTGGCCCCTGAGGGATGCTACTCCGGCTGACGCCGCAGGCCGCACCGGCTATACTGGGGCACTGGGACCAGTGCGGCCCAGCGCACATACAGCGCTTCTCCCAGTGCATCGGGGATGCCAGCGACACACCCAGCGTCAAACGTCTAATCCCAGCGTTTTTCTCCCATCGCAGCAGTGCAGCCAGTGTCTTCCCGTTACTGCTCCAGTGAATATCGCAGACCTCCAGCGTGCCCAGCAGATCCAGTGCAAAACCAGCGCGAAAATCTTACTGGTTTCGCACTGGAGACGCTGGTTTTGCTTCATCCTTATTCGACATTGGGCGGGCAACTCACCCCTTCTCTTGCCCTTATGCACTATACTCGAACCAGTCTTCGTAGCCTCAGTCAGCATCGCATGCAGGTGGCCACACCAGACTCTCCTTTTATGAGAAAAACCCACCTTACCCGAAGTCAAGAAGTCTTTTTGAATAGGCTCATCGCCCATGCGGCTTACACGCCACGTATTATGGCCCGCTGGTGCCAGTATACGGAGAAAATGATTACGTGCCCCCACTGTACGACTGTAACTCGCGGCGGCATTTCTCATCTACTCTGGGATTGCCCTGCTTTTTCTACTGGACGCTCCGTGATCAAACCCTACCGCCTGAACAACCGTTCCTTTCTAGAAACTGATGCTAACACAGAGATGATATTTGCCAAGTAAGGCTCGCTTAGCGGCCTGGTTAGTGCAATGTGATTCGAGTGACTACCTTCTAAACAATGAAGATTCTGTCTACTCCCCTTTATCCCCCTCCATGGCCATGAGCCTTCCAAATCAATAAAGAACATTCAATCAATCAATCAATCGCAAAGAAGGGCAGTTCCTGGCCTTACGGGGGTGGGATGGTATACGTCAACGCCGCATGTGGCGGGGGTGAGCCAGACACCGAATTTTTATTTCTGTAGGCCATCATTGCACCCGCCACCGCTTAGGTGGTGGACGACGGCAGTTGTTGCGGCTTGCGCCTTTCTCTCCCTCTTCTTTTTCTATCTTCTCTATTTTCTCTTCTGTCCCTTCCTATAAAGCGATCAGGCAGCGGAGGGTGGCTCAAGATACAGAGCCAGTAGCTGGCCCGTGCATTTCCTTTTCGATCTTCCTACAGCCACAACAACATCGCAAAGTACATGGATGCCACTTCGTTTCGCCTCCATCGAAACGCCGCTGCCGTGGTCGGGATTGAACAGGGAAAGGAAGAAGCCTTATCGCACTTTTGAGTGGACGGCACGGAATTGTAGACGCCTTTACGTTTTCATATTTTTGTTCTGTATTATGCATTACTGTAAACAACGGAAAGGCGCACTACCTGTGAAACTTGAGAGAAGGAAAATGGGAGTGGAAGTGGAGTGAAAGAGGTGATATAGTGGAAGGCTCCGGAGTACGTTGGCCACCTCGAGGCTCAGCTACAGAGTTAGTAGCAGGCCCATGCCTTTTCTTTACCTTCTTCCTACAACCACAACAATATCAGCGCACGTTAAATGCCCAGAGGGGACCAACTTGCTCCGGAGCCTTCCACTATATCACCTATTTCACTCCTCTTCCACTCCCAGTTTCCTTCTCTCAGGTTTGACAGATACTGCGTCTTTCCTTTCTTTAAACTAATTTATTGTATACAACAAAACTATGAAAACTGGATCTAGACCTGGTTAGTTGAAGGTGGCCACAACTCCGTGGCGTCCTCTCAAACGTACAATAAGGCTTGTTCCTTTAATTGTTCAATCTCGACCACGGCAGCTGCGTTTCAATGGAGGCGAAACTAAGTGGCGTCCACGGGCTCTGCGATGTCTGAGAAATGTTTCGATATCGCCAGAGCGGCTCTCTATCCAAACGTTTGAGCATATGTTAAGGGTCTATGGATAGAACTCTATTTATGCCACAAAACGTTTGCTAGCTGTTATTTCAATACAGATATAATCCTTTTGCTCATGTGCTATTTCGCTTAGCATTTGCGTGTACTGTACCATCAGCAAAAAGAGAGAACAGAACGAACCCGTTCAAAGAAGAGCAGCGAAATGAGTCAGCACGTGGAATATCAATACTAGTGCCGTCTATTTTCAAGGAGAGGCGCGAGAGCTGTCCTTTAGAATTGTTGATCAATGACATTTGCATAATTTGCGAGAGCAAATGTGTTCTCGTTTTTATTTTACTTCATTTGGCCTGCATTGTATGCAGCACTCTCGGCACACTTGGCGCTTCACGTGCATCGCCTATTTCTTGCGAGCTGCTCCGACATCGTTGTTTTATTTTCGGTAGGAATTAGATGTTCCTAGATCCTCTTGATATGTGAAAGAGCGTTTTAAAAGCGCAGGTGCATTTCTCCTTATCGCCACCAATGTGCGGGTTCATATACATGCTTGCGTTTTGAGATAGTTGCACATCACAATGTTTGCAAGTAAATACCATGAGAACTAGCGTTATAAAGCGCCTCGCACTTTTCTGAAAATGTAAGGAATATTAGTTTACGCTGCGGTTTTACTACTCTTACCGTTCACTCACCATGCAAAGAACAAATAGCCTGTTTACCCGGCTTGTACTTCGTCTGTTTGAAAAACAAAACACTGGTTACGTTGTTCAGAATAATGTGCAAATTTTCAAAACAGAGAATAAGCTTGCCCTAAAACTTTTCTCAGCTGAAAGATGCAAAAAACTGTGTTGTGTGATGTAAAGGCCTATTTGCTCATAGTTCACGCTTTACCTGATATCTCTCACTCTTGGCTTTTTGGGCATGTTTGAAATAATCCAAAACTAAGCACAGAATGTTACTCAGTCTGAATCACAGCCTCAACGCTAAGAATGAAATGTTGTCTGTTTTTGAGCAGTAATGAAACGTTTTCGACCCGTGCGGTTATCTGGATGAAACACCGGTCCTTATTTAACAAGAAAGCTTGTTCCAGAAAACGGCTTATGAAGTCAATACATGACGGGCATGCTTTTAGCACACTTTGGCTGGAAAAAAAAACTTGTGCCTATTGCCAATTCTAGCATCGCCGGCATAGGACCGCTTATAAAGTCTCTCCTCAAAAGCTGGCCGTCGCAACCAATAGTCCTTGACGCGGCATTTTCTCATCAAATTTCAGCGTGTGCGCCGGTGAAGCCAGCCGTCAACTCAAGACACAACGTTTTGGCTCGTACACTTCGTTTTTCGGAGCCTCTGATTACTTGATCCAGAGAAGATTGCAGGAATAGAGTCATCACTACGCCTCGCCGGCGGGGCGACTACTTGCATCGGCGCGTCGTAGATTTTCCCAGTTTCCGCTGCGACTTTGCACTACAGCAGTTTATGAATCTTTTGTAGTTCTTGTTCCCGTCACAACGGGGCTTCGCATTCATTGCCGCTTTTGCCAGCGGTCGAGGTCCTGCTTTTGCTTTCCATGCGCGTCGGGATTAGCTTTCCTAGCACTTATGTCTAGTCTTGGCAGGTGTTGAATAAGCCGCTGCATTGTACATTGTTCTAACGATGAACTGCACCATCGTATGGATGCTTTGGTTCCGCGTGGTAACCATCATGTTCTCAACGCTACCATTCTACCAGGCGGGCACCTTCTACCAATGTGCGTATGGGCAAAAAACTGCTCACGCGGCGGCTGATGCGTCGTTTCCTGTAGCGAAAATTTTCCCGTTACAGTGCATCTTTCTGCAGGCCTTCTTCTCTTCCCCGATTCTGCATTATGTGCAGAATTGGTACCCAGAGGTCTGCGCACGCATTGACATGCACTTGTCTGGTCAAAGCCCGTCACTATAGACGCGCCGGCGGTCCGCTCTCTGCGTTTCGTGGTGGCTTTGAAGGCGGCAACTTCGACGCACGCACACGCTTCCTTGACTTTCTGCAGCATTCAGCCCGTGTTCTTCAGGTAAGTCAGCCATCGAAGCCGCATTTTCTGCACACCTGTTGTCATCTCATAATGGCCTGCTCCGCTAGTTGAACTGCTTGCTTTGCCCGTCCAGTGTAACAATCAGTTGAGGCCTTCAGGGTGACGGTTTTTGTGAATTGTGGGCATGTATGGAGTGTCAGCCTGGAAGTGGCGGGCTTGTCCAATATCTGGCCATTAGGGCGCTTACTTTGACCCCCCTGCGCGACTAAGATTTGGTCTCGACCGCCGCGAAAAGATGAACCTACGCTCAAGCTTTTAAATTGCATCTTCAAATTTGGATCTTTGTATTCAGAATATTTTTAATTTCCTTTCTAGCAGCATCAAGCTTGTTCGATTTGCACACTAAAATTGCTTCCGTATGTTCTGTGCCACGTGATAAATAAAATTAAATATAATAATATTAAGAGGGGATAGTTCGCGAACCTCAATAATTGTTGTGGTACCAGCAGTGAGCAGCTGCCCCTATTGCTGGTTGGCCACTCAGTTTTGCAAAACATTTAATTACCTGTGTGGAGGTATTTCGTTCTGTACATGTTAAACTGCAAACGGAGAAAGCCACATAATTACAAGGGTAATCGGTAAGGTATAAATAACATCTTTAAACTTTTTGGCGGGCCATTCAGCCTCTCGTACACAAAATGTTACCGAATAAATACCATGAAAATGATGTGTTTAATGCGGCACCGACGGAGTAGCCTATACTAGCCATTTTTATTTGTCGAATGAGAAAGCCATCAAAGTATAAATCTAACACGTGCAACGTTCACAATGCATCAAGGTTGCAGGGCTTCTACTTTCGTATTGCCTTATATTCCGCGTAATCTCTGCTCATAAAAGAGCATGGCTTTGTTACCGGTCATGAGAAAAGCGCCAGCGGATATTGACAGCGTGCTTTTCCGGCGCTATGGCAGGAAGCGCCGGCGCCGCTTATATCTGAGCAGGCAGCAACGGAAAACCTTTATTGGGCAGCACAGAAGGCACGAGACTGCACGAGCTTAATCAAATCGCGGAATTGCGCGCTGTGGTTACAGTACAGTGAGGGGCGTGGAGCAACAATCATGTATCATTTTTAAAAATCACGAGTCTTCATGTTCTGTGAACCAAATGCAATTTGTAGAGGCTACCTTATTAGAACCCTCTGTATTAGACCATTTTGGGGCCACATGAAAACATTGTTATTTAGATATCAGGATTTAAATTTATATTTATGAGTCATACAGGTAATACGGACTAAGTACGCGGATAAAACTCACTCGGCGAAACTTGATACAAATTGATCAACGTTCGTTTTATTGCGTTTGATTTGGTTCGTGTTATGGCTCTAATGTCCCCAAGCGATTCAGGATATGTAACACGCCGTAGTGGAAGGCTTCGAAAATTTTGACCAGCAGAGGTTCTTTAACGTGCACTGATATCCCGCAGCACACAGACCCTTCCCCTTCGCCTCCATCGAAAAGCGGCCGCCGCTGCCGGCATTCGGTCCCGCAAACTAGGACACAGTAGTCGACCACTTTGATCACTGCACCACCACAGCGGGGCATTTGCTTTATATGAATTTGTGACCTTTTATACAGCGTTTACCCTTTTTACCTGGGGCACTCAGTATAATTTGGGTTGAAAACATTAATATTTAAGTTGCGCATACAGTAGGCTAGAATGCGTTCTCAGCAAGAACGAGCCATAGCATTTCTACCTTGCATTCCATCTTGATATTCCTCTAGAGATGTAAAGGAAAGCAAAAGCAAATACGTTAAATCTTTGTAGAAGTCTAAGTAGCCCCTAAGGGTTCAGGCGAAATCCTGCGTGTTTTTATGACATGTTCAGCGAGTGGTGCGCGATGTCAAACTACAGCATTAGAACCGTATTTTGGGAACGAGTCCTTCATGCTTTCGGTCCAAATAATCCGGGGTTTAAGTGTGATAAACCCAGTGAGAAGCGCAAAGAATTATTTAGCATAATTTTATGCCCATTTTCTTGGCCGTCTGCCACTGAGTGACTCGAACGTTTGGTGAAGGGTAAACGTCATTATATGGTTTAGGTTCTGCAGGCTCATTCGGTCACTGGACGTCCCTAAGTAAAGCTGACTGAACGGTGGGCGGCGGTTTTCTTTATGTTTTCCTACGCGCCGTGTGCGGTGATTTCAGTAAGCGCTGTGATGAGGAAGGAGAGGGAGAGCCTCATTTTCTATCATCGATATGTTCAGTGTTAATGAAGCTATCTTAAAAATTTGCTTTGTGGCGACGGTTGCGAGAATAGCCGCTCTCCATGTGCGTTTTATAGTTTTGGTACATAGGGTTTCGTTGCCCCTTTGAAGGCGTTGAAACAGGCACTGCGCCTTCCTTTCCTAAACCCACCCTAAAAAAAAGATACAGAAGTATTCGCGGAATAAAGAGACGGGGCTAAACACTTCGCTTCTTCGCTTAGGGAAAGTTTTAGGGCCCCTAATAATTTTATTCCACCGTTTGCACTAGTATGTGAAATTTTAAAGGGGAAATGTATTCATCGCGGCAAATAGGGCATCGGAGGGTGGTCTCTGTTTTTGTTTGAAGCCTTTTGTAAACCGCTACTCCAAAGATAGTCAAGATATAATAAAAACATGGGTCAAAGCTTTCCCTGGCAAACATTCTGACTTAAAAATCGCGTCAATGCTGTCACCTATAAAAACAGTGAATGTTTTACTTTTTCCTTGAAAGAGTATAGCAGAATTATACGCTACGAGCATAATAGGTAAATTCTTGAAAAGGCGCATGCCCTGCTTCTATTTTAGGAAAAACAGAATTCTTCGTGGTAGTGACTGAATTCCGGTGCACCCGCACCGGAAGCATGCCACTTATAGTGAATGTTTGAACACTCATTGATATTTATGTGACCGAATCAAAGTGCACTGCCCGACGGTTTGTGACAGTGCCTCAATATATGTTTGCCAAGGCATGGAGCATCAAGTAACTGTTCTCAAACGCCCTTCGCGTGCTACGGGCATTGATGATACAAAGAAAAGCAGGCAGATCCATAGTTACTTTAAGTTTTAGTGCATGCCAGTCTTAGCAACTATCTGCGTAGCACATGGCCATCAAGCCAGTTAAAAGTTTCTGCATCAGTGGCACAGCAAAATGCGTTCAGAATGCGAACCGAATGCAAAATATTAAATATGATTCTTACCCCGATTGTGAAAAGATGTGACAGCAATCACCTTTCACTTTTGCAAACTGGTTTAAGGACTACGATATGGTTAGGGAGGGGCGGAAGGAAAACCCTGTCAGCACATTGTGGTGCTTGCGTTCTCACGTTGCAAACAGGTAACGACCATTGGAAAGCGCTTGTCACAGCGAGAAATGAGAGACACTCTCAGAAACAGTGTCCGTATTACGGTGTAAATGAGGAAAGATCTCTAATTATTATCCAACCTCTAGGCTCGTCCCGTGGCAGCCATCTTATGGCAGCACTTCCCTCCGCTCTGACCACAGCCTCCCAAAGAACTGGACCCCCCTCACTTTCCTGCCTTTAGTATCTCTTCTGCTTTCCCTGTCAAGTTTCATGAATAAAGCGGAGAGCGGGATTTAAGTCCAAATAATTTGGCCCTACACACTGTGGTAGGTTCCAGTTTGAAATTCCGCTGTGCACTATGCACAGCAGTCGGTGGAAGTCAAGTATATACATTTCAGTACCATAAAATGAGCCTGATATGACAGCAAGCAAATAAACTATTCCTTTACGCAAATATCATGTGAATATGCCACTGGTTACCTGGCTGTGTCCTGTACTAAATTTGGCTGTAAAGGAATTTCAGTACAGATAGGACTGTGAGTAAACAACGCCAATCTGATGATCGCGATAGAAGCAAGCGTGATGTGCTGGCCGCATGCACCTGGTTTCAGCCATACTCCAGTGCTCTGAATACTTGCTTTGCGGGTACCTCTCTGGAGACCGAATCACGTGCGCAGCGCATTACCACAGCCTCAGCAAGGCTCATAGCTTTTTCTGCCATAGGTCACTTGCACGTTCCCGCGTTTGCAATTATATTGTGTCAATGCCTCCGGCTGTCGTCATCGCAGACACATTCTGTCATCTATATGACGCAGCAAAGGACTCCTATTGCCATTTGAACTTCCAGTCTGTTCTCGTTACCCAGGCAGCGCAAGAGCCGGGGCCAATATTGTCAGTGAGTTGGCAGAGATCAGCCCTATGAAGGCCCAGCGCTGCCATCTTATGGCTGGTATTGGTTGTGCCATTCTATAACACGTCCAACACTGGCCCTGATGATTCCAATATTGTTCGTACCTATTGATATTTATAACAACATTGGCCCGTCATATCCGATGCCCTGACAATATCGGTGGTACCATTATACGAAGATGGCAATGATGGGCCTGGATATCCGGCGTATCACCGGTGTTGGCGCTGCCATGAGATAAGGATGGCTATAACGGACAGCATTAGCCATTAGTCCACTGATGTTGGCCAATATTCGACATATGCTGGACAATAATGTGAGCTCTGTTACAATGGCCCGCCAATGTCAGATATACACTGGCATACCTTACATATCAACAGTATTGGCATTGCCCTTTCATAAGGATAGCTATATCGAACAGCGTTAGCCATTACTCCACTGACGTTGGCTAATATATGGCATACGCTGGACAATACTGTCAGTTCTGTTATCATGTCCCGCAAAATGCATTAGCACACACTTCAGTCAACATTTTCTTGTCTATTTCACCTACTGGTCACTATTAGATGCAAATTAGCATGTGGTGGAAATATTCCGTGGGAAACCGCATTAGCGTGCTTTTGCGGTTGGCAGGCTCGTTTAATACCTGGAGTCGTTAACTGCGCTGTTGTAATCGATGTTTTCAAGTTACCTTTGCAATTTTAAATAGTTCGGAAATCTTGTGTCTAAATAGTCTTGTGAACTTCCGCGGTGCTGGTTTCAGTCGCGTTTGCTTTAATCCCAAATAGCTGTTGTTGATGTTGCTCGGGATTACACCATGTTATTTTACACTAGATCTTCATTGACTTAAGCTGGCACTGTAATCAATCCACATGTATACTGTGACGAATTTGGATGAGACCGACAATCGGTCAACGGCGTCAAATATCAATAAGTTCACCCCCGTTTGCAGGTCCGTCAGGGCGGCGGCGGCGATAAATAGCTCCACGCCGACCGGTAGATTATAAAGAATCAAAACGACATGTCATATATCGTGCGTAGGCAATGGTTGCTATTTTTTGTATTCTCTTCGGCAATGGTCTAGGTTCTTTCATAGCTGCTCCCGTGGCGATTCCTGCTGCTCTGGGTGAAGAGAATTCCAAAAGTTGTAGCAAATTTCTTTGCCCCCGAGTGTATTAGGTTTAACAACAGTGGCTTCAAACAGACGATTACCGCAGGACACGCATGCACTGCGATGCAAAAAATGAGCGATAAGCATCGGCATATTAAGGCTCGTACGTGACTCAGATCCACTATGGCGAGCGCGCTTCCATCGAAATAAACTTTAAAAATACACTAGGCCGTTTAAGCTATAGGAATACGAATCATCGCAGCACATACTTTCGCTTAAACGATTTAACAATGGTGATCTAAATTAAAGCTGGGTTATTGAGCGGTAAATTAAACGTCGGACCGCACATGCATGGACGTTCCCACAGATGGCAAATCGTATTGACGTTTCCTGCTTCGTTGTCGCTCTAAGAAGGGAAGTATTAGAAAAAAAATGGAGAGAAAACACTGCAGGTACAATCTCAGTATGAATAATATTAAGGTTATGCTGAAACAAATAACTGGGTTACAGTTTCACTTTTCTTCATCGCACTCGTTCGCACATTTGTTTTTTCTCAAGCGCCCGCCCTTGTTGACGACCACTGATGGCACTCACTCGCGCCGAAATATGAACGCTCTGTTCGCTGCTTGCTAGGTTCATTGAAAACATCACAAACAAAGGAAGAAAAACATGGAGGCACGGCGCCAGCAACAGCGGCTCCGACTTGCCCGAGTGGATGCGCTCTGCAGGTGGGGTTGTCGTGTTACACGCTGCGCGATGCAATCCAAGACGCTAGCCCTGACGCTCCACGTGTGGTTCAAGGGGCACACGGCCGCCGCCCGGGCGGGAATTTACGACGCAATGCGTCAGCCGCTATACTTTAAGGCTCTATTTCTTTCATATACCTATTTGACATACGTAGAGCTAGCGTAACTTACGTCTTAGGCTTTGCGAGAGTAGACCATTCCATACGTGTATACTCAAAAGTACGACTGCAATGACCATAGCGCATTAATCACTGATGGAATATCGCACACATACGGTACGGGTAAATGCTCTATGATTATCTTGAAACACTCATTCGGCAAACGAGTACGCCAGTTATTTGCTAAACAAGCCGCGAATATTCAAATCACTGCAGTGGCAAAAATGATCGCAGAGCCAGCTAGAGTCGCCCGCGGCGCGGCGACGGGCCGTCTTCCACATTTCACAAGAACTTGAAACGCGAAATATATCCGCGTGGGGCTTTGTCACATTGAATTTTATAGGAAATCAAAATAGCTTCATGCAGCAGCCAGTATACAAGAACGGCAGCTCAGCAGAACAACATTTGATTGGACGCCATGCAAGTGCATTGATAGCATAATTTTTGAATTTCTGGATTATTTTTTTTGCACAAGTGCGAAAAAAAGAAGTCTGTAAGGTTTCTCCGCTTTTATTCACACCCCCAATTTCGCGATTCCGTCGTCGTTCACTGCATTACAATGCTTGCGCTACAAATGGCAAGAAGGAATAACTAAAGAGTTCAAAAACGAAATAAAGCAGTCGTTGTTTTACAATTAAGCTTAATTCGGTATCACAGCTTATCATTCTCTAACTACCTTCGTGGTGGAACAGTTACAGGCGTGCGCGGGGAATGGAGTTTTTTTTTTTTTTTTTACAAATATTGTGTATGGAGAGAAGATCACCCACATGTAAACTGACTTGTTCGCATTAGAACAAAAAAAAATGTGAAAGAAAAGACTGGAAACACAAATAAAATACGAAAATGTACAATGGGTATATTAACAACTGGATTACAATGACACATCTTTGTTTCGCACACGCTCGTTCGCACAGTTTTCCACCGCCTGCTCTCCGTGCTGACGCACCGCTCAATCCCGTCCTCGCGCACTTCACACTCCTGTCGTTCCCCGGATCGCACTCTCTCACCGCATGCGATGCGAGCAAGGTCCGAGGTTGCATGCGCGCGTCGAAATCCACGCAGGTCCGCCAAAGCGGTGGACGGGTCGACGCACCACTCAGGGTCCAAGGGGCGGACGACCGCCGCCCAGGGGAAGGAATTGCGCAGTAATAAAAACACGAACGCTAACAGACTGGAGACTTCTTTCAAACATTTCCGGGCTCTCATAACAGGTTGCATAAAGAAATGTGCTTTTACAGCATTTTCTTGGCCAATAAAATATAGCCAAGAAACTAAACTGTGAGAAAGAAACAAGCGCCTAATGAATCGGGCCAACAAACGACTAATCTAGCAGATAGAATGATGCTGACGGTGCGGTATATGAGAAAAAATGTAAGCATTGTATGCAACTATAGTTTATAAAGAGGTGGCAAGTCGTGGTACTGAGATGCTTAGCTCAATAATTTTCAACAAACTTGCTTCAAATCTTCATTTCAGGGTGATTGAAATATTCCACTCGATTGAGCACTATTGTATGAAAGAATTTTCGTTGGTATGCTAAAAGTGAGCAAACTATTCGTAGTAGAACACAGCATTCACAAAATACAACTTGAACAGGTTTGGGTGTTAGAAACAAAACAGCTAGGCGCCTCTCCAGGGCGACGACGAGCTTCGCTGCTGGCACAGAGCCCTACATAGATGAGCAGCCGCAGAGCGCATTTATGCTGCTGCTGCTGAAAAGGCGATTACTAAAGACGCGACAATCGCTTAGCCGGCATGACGGCGGCAGTTGTATTTTGTTTCAAAGAGGGCGCTCCGTTCTTTCGGCCATCCAACGGCCACTCGTTCGCTCGGCTCGACGTTCGGTGGCACCGCGCACGGAAAATGCTTCTTTCTTCAAGAAATATTCCATGTAAGTTTTCAAATCTTTTCATTCAGATTTCATAAAGCGTTTGTGTATATTGGAGCAAAATATTAGCCTCTTAGATTGAGCATTTTTTAAATTACAAGCGTTGTCTTACATTTCATTGTTGCTGCTGGCTGCGTAAGCCATGTGCTAGAGAGATTTGTCTTCTTTTAGTATATTTCTTACGTTGTTAACTTTTCAAAAGTGGTTCTGAAGTGTGCGCGACTTGATGACGATCATTTTGCAGCTTATTTCAAGTTAAACCGTTACTGTTTTGCACAGTACTGATTTCCTAAAGTAAACAACTGCGTGGCATCGTAGCCCTAAAAACCAACTTCGGATATTCACGGCGTTACAGTGGCTGGAACGGCGTATAGCCGTTGCGTGGCTCGGCCGCTCGGGTTCCCTCGGGTGACCACGGGCGGAATCAGCGGAGTCCGGGCAAAAGCATATTTTCTCGTGTCTGGTGCGATAAAACGCTAACCGCGCGAGGCAACCAATCGCAAAAGGCTTCGGGGTACTCACCTTAGTTGTTTCTTTTTTTGTTTTTTTTTTGTTTTGCATGCAAAGTTTGTTTCCCTAGTCCGGTATGAGCGAAAATCCTGCAGACGCTCATTTCGTCTGATCCGTGCATATATGAGCGCATCGAGACGGTTTAGTAAAAGCTTGGTAGGGTAGTATTGCAAAACAAAAAATGCTAGTGTGGCTAGATATTGCTAATTTTCGAAAGTTGCAGAAAAACGCCACTGCTTTAAATCATTTCTGCATCGGAGTATAGTCGCACGGCGCTGCGCTGGGACCGTTTTTTTTTTTTTGGGGGGGGGGGGGGGGGGGGGCAGGGGCTTCACGCTTTTCAAGAAATTTCATCAGTGTTGCTGTTTAGTGCAAGAAACTGGATATAGCGTAACTGTACTCATTTACCAAACGAGGAGGCGGCGCTAACAAAGCAAGGCTGAAAACGCGTCTCTGTTGCTGAGGTCCTTCGCTCTGTGCGATGTGCACCAGCAGCAGCGACAGGCGTTGGCGTCGTCGTCGCGCGATGCATAGCCAGGAATTGTCGCCTATTTTTATCTTTCTGTATCGTTGCTTCAGTTCCAATAGATCAGTTGCAAAACCTACACGTCAGCTTCCTGGTGCGGCAGACATTCCTGCACAATGGCGGCATAGACTTCGGGGTAATATTTGGGCACAGGGCTAGCACATCGCCTGACGGGTAGGGTAATTCCCGCACCTCTTGCCCATTCGTCACTGTATTATTCGCGTGCGCATTGTCGCCCCACTATTACCCTCTCCGGTTAGTGTCCCTTTTCTAAACTTTCTTTCTTCACCCCTAGGGTGACAGTGCGCCCCACTTTATTCCAGTGTTAAGAATGCTTCAGTTCCAATAGATCAGTTGCAAAACCTACACGTCAGCTTCCTGGTGCGGCAGACATTCCTGCACAATGGCGGCATAGACTTGGGGTAATATTTGGGCACAGTGCTAGCACATCGCCTGACGGGTAGGGTAATTCCCGCACCTCTTGCCCATTCGTCACTGTATTATTCGCGTGCGCATTGTCGCCCCACTATTACCCTCTCCGGTTAGTGTCCCTTTTCTAAACTTTCTTTCTTCACCCCTAGGGTGACAGTGCGCCCCACTTTATTCCAGTGTTAAGAATGCCCAAAAACATTTCTCTGACAATGGCCTGTGCGTGGGGAACTGCATCCAAAGCAGCGTGGACTGTGGTAGATGCATGTACTGCACCTAACTATTATCCCTGAATGAGGTTCTGTCGCCACTGTGCACGAATTGCTGCCTCACAGGGAAGCCGACTTGTAGGTTTTGCAACTGGTCTGTTATAGCATCTCCAGCAGGGCCGGAGCCTTAAGTGTGAGCTCTGGGTGGGCTCAGGCAATTTCAGTTCCAGGCCGGGTTCGGGTTTGTAGCATGAGGCCCGGGTCGGGCTCAAAATTTATGCCCGTGCACACCTCTAGTCGCGTCGGTTGTGTAGCACACGTTTGGCGCCAGTGCCTGCTTTTAATTTTGTTCTTCGCACCATGACACTTTGCTCCAGCATCAAGACTGCATGAAACATCAGTATGCATTTTCCGGTCGTTGTTCTAACTGATCGCCCCACCGCCCTGGCACAGCTATGTTATGCCATGTGTAACATAGAGTTGCAATTAGTCCATTTTTTGAGACAGCTTTCAATTGAAATTATAGATTAACTAAACAGAGAAGAGCCGTGGTATGCTGTTATCATGATGTAGAGGCATCGATTTAATGGAGACTTTCTTTCCTTGCATTTAGGGCTCTTTGCTCTATAACGCCCGCAGTCCAGCTGCTCCACTTGTATCATCGCACTGCTTTTGCACAAGCAATCATCTGCCATCAAAGGGGTGCTGCCTGAATGTGAGGCAGACAACATCGTCAACATTTTGGTGCTGCAAACCTGTCAACAACTGTGGGAGCCTTGCCATGAAACATGCTGTGTGTAAGGAAACATTGCCTCGGTAGGTATGACACATTGCCTTTGTTTTGCATTATATAAAGGCTTTAAATGCTCCGCTGGCGTTTTGCTATATGATTGCATGCTATATGACTTTTTCTGGCTTTTTAGCTCAAGGCTTACTTGTTCAGAAGTCTTGCCCACCAGTATGCAGAAAATATTATCCTTCATGTCCCTGGCAGTGCTTTAATAGCTGGTGCTATATTTCATTGCTTTATTTCAACAGTACGTGACTATTTCAAGTTGAGGCATGATTGAGTGAACCTGTGGTGTAATAGCACAATAACAGACATAGCTTGTGAACTGAAGAAGTAGTTGTCATTTGCGTAACACGGGAGTGCAAGTGCTTTAAGTGATAGAATATTTAGCACACTTGATTATGCTTGCATTACAAGAATTCGCAGGAAGCATGTATTGAGGTTTCAGAGAAGAAAGCCATTCAGTATTGCTCAGGTTATTTGCCTTCCAGTCTTCCTTCATTACTGCTGCCTGCACTGCATGTATTTGTTCATACAGACATGCAGTTACTGACTGCTTGTACATTTCTGGTTGCCTACACTGGCTTCAGCCGTGTAGATGTAATATTACTTTGATCTAAACCAGGCTATTTACTTTGCTCAAAGTGACAATTTTAAATAATTTTCTCCCCAAGCCATTGAGATTCGCCATTAGCTCCCAACTCGCTTTATTCGCAGCTGCAATGAATTTATTCTGTAACCCTAGAGCAAGACATTTGCAGAAAGATCATCATGCAATACTCGTTCAAATTTTGTAAATTTCAGAGAACATTGTTTGTTTTTGCATATTCTTCTGTGTTCGGAAAACAGAGCAGACTTGCTTACAGTGCAGGAGGGGTGGGCTGAAAGACAAAAGGAAATTATTAGTGCAGCTGCTCATTCAGGCGTGCATTCCTTGTGCATTTATTGCTCTTATATATGTGCACCTTTGCCTGCATGCTTGCCAGGGATTTCCCCATAATGGGTGGCAGTGATCGTGCCGCCTACCTCTCAGAGGGGCTGCCCTTTTCTAACTACCTGTTCACAACCCACTCACCTCCTGGGCTTCAAATTTGTCATACTCAAGGACGATTTTCTGTGTTTGATGCTACCAGTGACGCCATTTAAGATACGCAGTGTGCATCATTGGTTCATTAGTTTTATTTCGGGATGTTGTCACCCCTTATATTCCTTACTCATATTTCTTTTTCTACATCCCCTTGCAACCGCCAAACGAAATAAGACGTATAAAACTGCCAAACTCCCGCAGTCTCTGAATGCTATGTCAACAACAAAAAAACTTTTGCATGTCTTAATAAAAGTAGAAATGATCCCCCGATGTTCTTTTTTATTGTCATATCTAGTCAGACGGTTTAGTGAACTGCCATATGACCAAGCAAATTGCAACTGTAAGTGCACTGAGGAGTCATGCGTTAGAGCAAGCATATGGATCTTGTGTTGCTTAGCTGCTTAACTCCAAATATCCTCCTATGTCAGACAAGATATTTTTTTTAGAAAACTGGATGAGCCAGAAGAAAGCAGATTGAATTCTTAGCTGCATTGTTACTTGTTACACGTGCGTTCCACCCCTGTATACATGAACTCAGCAGAATTGCGTCGAGTACGTCTGTCGAGTGAAAAATCAATTGTGGGGTTCATGTATACACAGTCGGGTCGAGTAAAATAGGAGGCGGAGCGGGTCGCCTTAACTCGATTTCAGGGGATAGGTTAATCCGCTTGACCCGCTTATCTAAAGGCATGTAGACGCAGTCCAGTCAAGGAGTCTAGTTATGCATGTAGATGCTGTCCAGTCAGGGAGTATAGTTATGGGGAATTCTGGGATAGGAAAAAGCCTCTGGAGCGGCGACGAGCGTCACTCGAAATGAATGCTTTTTAGCGCTCATCAAAGATAAAAAATAATCGAAGCTCTCGATAGCAAAAGTCAGTGGGATCAAATACGAGTAAGAACTTGCACAATAACTTCGAATCTCGATGCTACGCTCTGCTACGATATTTACTCACTAGAAAGCCAGTTCATGTAGACATCAGCCGTGTCGAGAATGATAACCTTGCTTACTCAACGCTGATTCAACCCGTTCTGTCGAGTCCATGTATACAAGGCTATTGTACTTGTAATTTTAGGTGAACTCTCAGTTCATGTATTGCACATTAAATTTGAGCGATATGTGTGCTTTTTTGCGTCTGTGCTGTTTTCTTCTGCAAACAATACTACTTCTCCAGACACAATCTTATTTTTAATTTGAGTACAAAATATTGTCCATTTTTGAAAAAAAATAATAATTTGTGAGGCTGTTAAGGAATTTTGATTTTGAAATATATTCACAAAATATCAACATTTTATAGATACTGAAATATAAAATGTGTGCGAAAAAACTTTTCAGCTCAGGATTAAACTGGTTTTTCAAGGAACTTGTGATAGGGTGGAAGTGAAAAATCACTGTCATGCTAGATGTATCGTTTTTTTATGATCCCAAAGTCACATCATGCATTGTATTTTAAGGTGTGCTTAAGCAATGAAATAATATTAGGCCTCAGATATTGAGGCAGATTACTATTCTCTATACCAACAACTACTATGAATTGGTTTGAAGAAATCAGATGCCCGAGCACCACACCTGGTACCTGGACATAAAATCACCCAGGTATGCCTAACTGAATATAATCTTGCACGTGGAAGGTTGCCGATGGTATGGCCATATGATTAGCTGCGATGAGAGAAAATGCAACCTGGTAGGCTGCTAGCTGATAAGGAAGTACGATATCATTGTACTCAGATCGAGCATAACATTTTCCTGCCTATGCAAAGTAAATTTCTAGTACTTGCTCAATTGCTCATTGCATGCTGACTGTAATAATTTTAGCTGAACAAGCATGCACTGTATGATTACTAGAACTTCTTGTTGGGCTTGTTCGTGTTTATTTATTATAAACTGAAGGCGCCAAAACAATGCACGCACACAAGAAAAGAACGGGACAGAGCTTAACTCACAACTGATTTATTGTGCAGAACAAGTACATATATATCTCACTGCCGGCACATGCGCAAGGAACACATTCAGCTACATCACATTCAGCATCTTGTAGTTTAAGATAAGCTATGTTCAAGAATGATTTCTCAGAGAAAGAGGCAATGGTATGAGGCATGGGCTTCTTGAACATATCTTATCTTAAACTACATGACGGTGAATGGGTTCCTTGCGCATATGCCGGCAGTGAGATATATATGTACTTTATTCTGCACAATAAAACAGTTTTGAATGGCGCTCTGTCCCGTTCTTCTTTTCTTTTTTGTGTACATGTTGTTCTGGTGTCTTTAATTTAAAATTAGCACTGTATGAAAACTATTGGTTGGTTGGTTGGTTTGTGGGGTTTAACGTCCCAAAGCAACTCAGGCTATGAGAGACGCCGTAGTGGAGGACTCCGGAAATTTCGACCACCTGGGGTTCTTTAACGTGCACTGACATATATGAAAACTATTCATTGGTACATTACAAGTAAGGCAATTGTTTATAGTAGAATGCAGCAAGCAATAAAGCTGTGAAAACTAAAAAGCTGGAACTTGAAATGGTACTGTTATCTTGAGAATATTATATGCGTGCGCAGCCTAGAGAATATCTGCGATGTACACATCTCTCTCAGCTGATTGAAGATAGCTTGATCGATTCTGTCAGGGCAATTATTTCTTCATTCTGGCCACAGTAATGTATGCGTGCCTTTAACTGGTGTACTCCAGAAAAATATTCTTTAATGTGTTCTTTAATATCCAGTTTTGCATGCTTAGTAATCCATATTGTCTATTGCAGGAATGTTTAAGAAGTTTTTAAAAATTGAACGTTCTGGAGCCTGAACAGTCATATTTTCAGGAAATGTAATTCTATATGCACACTAAGCATCCACCTGAAGTTATCGGTTTGCCGGAAGCAGGTTTTTTCTTCCAAATATCTTTGTTTTGTATCTGGAATGGATATTATTTTTCATATATGTTTATTATCCCTACGTTATAAGATGCTGCATGCCCTTGCAGGCTCAGAAACCTGTCGCAAAGTGCTCTAAAAGAAGAATGTGTGGCAATAGGCCTTCAATATATACAGTAGAACCCCTTTATAGTAAAGCCACTGAGGCCAGCGAAAATATTTACTATATTATGGTCTTAGCTGTATCAGTGGTCTGTGGTGACATGGTCCTGAAAGTGCTGTCTAGTAGTTAAATAGGCACTTACTGAACACGTCTTGTTGCTTAATGAAAAAAAACCTAAATACCTTCCATCTCGCTTTTATCATCTCTTTGTGTGATTTTTTCATTATAAAATGTCTCTACATCTTGTGGAAGTACCTCTGAAGCATGAAGACGTGATTACAAATGCAACCAAGTTCGATTTCATGTAAAAACTACAGCCTTGCATGAACATGGTGTCTCTTTTTGCTCTTTCTGTCTTTTAAAAGGCAATAAATGATAAATTCGCATGGCACTCAAGTGCTGTAAGACCTTACTCGCTGCACCTCCACTTTCTGCCACCACTGCCTCATGATTTGTACTGCACATTGCAGTGAATGTTGACCCATTTCTTTCCCTTCCCTATTTCTTGCTGGACTTTTACTCCTTTACTTTCCGAATGGAACACGCCGCCTGCTTGCTATGTTTGTAGACAGCTTTACTTTTTTCTTCGCGCTGCGCGCTTTCCCTCACGGCTCCAAGGCTTCTGTAAAGTAGGCTTCTTCTGACTGCTGCTACGGCTAGTAGTAAAGCTGCCTAAACGAACACTCGGGGTTATTGTTCTGTTTTGAAATACAAAAAGTCTTGGCCTCGCGACTCTAGGTAGTGCGCGGGAGTCGTCGCCATGGCCAGAAGCACTTTAACCGTTTTTTTTACCAAAAACATCTTCACTATAAAGGGGAAAAATGTACAGTTGCCTATGGAAGATGAACTGGGACTTCAGTTTCACTTTACTATATCAGGCTTTACTATAGCGGGGTTCTGTATTTTGTACTCAATCGTGTAGAGCACCCAGACTTCAAATATGTGTTTGAATAAGTGTTGAGAAGGTGAGTTTAAATCTTATGGTGATATATGCTTGTCTTCTGTGCAGATGTCATTTGTAACACCCACGGGCCAATCTCCTCAACAAACTGTTCCTGAATGGTTGTTTCCTGCGGGGTGCCCAGCTTACTACCTGGGCCATGCGCTTCCCCCGCCCCCTCAACCTCATCACTTGATCCATTGACCCTTCACTGCCAACGATCATGCTCAAGACAGTCCACTGCCATTTTCCATCCATGGTGGACACTGCCCTGGAATGCACCCATGCTCAGCCTCCTATTCCTGCAACACCTCTTGCACTACAAGGCTATAGTGCATCAACCCTGCTCAACATGTCCAGCCCCTTCCATCATGAGCAATGCACACTGCACCCCATCACCTCTACCTGCACTACGTGGTCATGTGCTGCTTAGTGCCCTGTTTCCAATTACACCTACTAGCATCTCCCATATTAGCCCTGTACCGAATGCCTCCTGCACTGCATTTTGGCCCCCTGATGTCCTTGTGGCATGTACATGTATATGAGCTCTCAATAAAATGTTTTCGGAAAATATTTTGCTTGCCTCATTTACTTGCATGGTTGTTATGGCTCCTTAGGGAGATGACATGCAAGGTGGTATTGGGAAATGACTGCATAAGAAAGCCACAATTGTCAAAGTGACAGTTAAGCAAATGGCAGCAGTAAGGGCAAGGGTGAAATAACTGCATGGCTAAAGGTGGCTTAACAGTGGCAGTGCCAGTGCCACGTGTGCCGATGAATATTTGTTGCATGCCAGTAAATACCAATATGTGATACTAGCGGCACGGCCGGTTTATTGCCAATGCAAAATGTGCCAATGAATACTAGTGGCATGCCAATACGTGACACAAGGGGCACGGCCAGCTGATAGCCTATGTTGGCAGTGCCAAGACAGGTGCAATGTTGGCATATAAGCCGGACCAATATATAAAAATGTAGTAATTTCTTAAAAAACCAGTTTTACGCCAATGTTGGTACCAATTTTTGTCGACGTTGGGCCGGGGTCGGTGCGATGTTGGTGTGCTGCCTGGGTTAGGCCGTTAATTCTCGCGCGTTTGTGGAAAGGGCGTATGTTGTTTTTTTTCCTCTTTTGGCTGGCGCCTTTTTTGTTCCCGCTGTATTTCTCGGCAAGTACACATAATGGGCTATTGAAGCAACTATTTTATTCAACCCAATGGGTGCCGTTTTCAGAGGGCTATTATTTGGCTCGTTGTACTCACCTTTTTGCATGCTCTTTAAGCTGAGGCAACAGAGAACTGACATTATTCATTCGTGGCACCTGTCACTTCAAGCTTGTGGGAAGGCCGACAGCTCACACAGCGTTTAGTGTTGTAGTGAATGTAGTCCCGAAAGTCGTCGGCTTTTGCTGACGTTTGAAACGATGCGTGTGTTAGATCCTTCAGCAATGACTTTGATGTACGGATTATTTCAATGTAACGTCCGGGATGTATTTAATTTCTAGGCGGTTGTGTGAAATGTAAACCATAAACCGGTAACCGCGTCAGGCGACAGTCCTTGGCCATACGTCGCGCGATTACGCCGCCAACGCCTATCGTTGCCACTGGTGCGCACCGTACGAAGCCACAGGACTCAACGACAGAGCGGCCTCTGCTGCAGGAGGTGGTAGGTTCGACTCCCACTGTCGGCCGGACATCCACCGGTTTTTCCAAATGTGTACAAGCTATTTTCCGGACTGGTGCTCGGCTTACCAGCGTCCATACCCAAGCCCATCCATGTTCGCTTGGTTGAAGTGTCTGGTTGGGTAACATCTAGCGAAGCGTTGGCATTGTGGTAGATTATCCGCCTCGCATTTGGGAGGTACCAGGTTTGGTCCTTGATGGCGCCGGGTACCCGCTAATTTTCAATGCGTACAAGATTCTCCCGGCCTGGCCCTCGGTTCTTTGGAGTGAAATACTTGGGAAAATAGTAATAGGTAACAAAGAGGCGCGCCGATGGGACAGTGATTCGTTTCACCATCGGACAATAACTCTTCTCGCGGCAAAATCACATTATGTGACGGATTCCCACGGATGAGCGGAAATTGCCTTAAAAATAAAACATCTGGACCAATCTTACTTTTGAGTAAAGTGTCACCTGCTTCAATAAGCCATAATTCACGCAAAAAAAATTGTGCGAGGCAAAAGCTATTCCCCTCTAGCCTCCCTCCTGAATTTCAGCTCGGAGATCATGCTTTGCTTCTTGCTGGAGAGCGCACCCTGGCGAAGCTTTTCTTCTTGACTTTGCGAAAGATTTGTTCTCTAAGCTAGTCATGCAATATTTGTTTTGAAGACTAATATATAAAGCGCCATAAATTGTTATGATGAACACGGCGCAGAAATATTTACCGATGACTGCTACAAATTTTATTTTGTTTTTTCGAGGAACAAAGCATGAAGGTTAGCCATAGCTAAATAATCAATTTTAGAGAATAAACAAATTGACTCTCTAAACCTTTTAGTAGAATTCATAGTGCTCCAACGCTCCTTACTTTAAATGCTTGGAGGCATTTATCTGATATGGCTATTATAAATAGATAGAGAAAAACGTTTTGCACACAGAGGTAAACCTTGACACTTAATTCGCCGCTCTTGTAATTTCTTCTCATGCTGTTTTATACGAAACATTCTTAGTTAGAGCATGAGTGTGCGCTTTTCATTCCTGATTTCCAGGATATGGCTTTGTTCCTGGATAATGTGGTCTTATTTTGTGGAAGCAGAACGCAAGGCTGGAACGTACTTTGCCATGTTATGGAACATTACCTCGTCCCTTACTCTAAAGATGTCTAGAGCTACAGACGGCAGTGGTAGGTCCAGGCAATAAAACCATAAATAGATATTCGAAACTTCATTAAACCAAATATTTTTTGTTAACCGTTCATAAAGGTTACATTCATTAGCACACGTTTGTCACAGCCCCCGTCTGTATGAGAATCAGCAGAGAAGCAGATGCAAGATTTTGAATGTGTTTCTTTGAATGTATAGCGGTGGATTAGTTTCTCGCTCAAGCCTTTGTGGCGCACAGGTGTCCACACCCACACTTGGTCCCCTGGTTCGTAGTGGGCCTCCCTGTGCCGAAGGTTATAGTGTCGAGCGTCGGTGGCATGCTGCTCCTTGATGTGCAAGCGGGCCAGCTGACGGGCTTGTTCGGCCTGTTCTGCGAAATACGCCGCGTCGGGTTCGACCGCGTCTTCTCCGCACGGGAGCATCGCGTCCAACATCGTGCAGGCCTCTCTGCCATATACGAGACGGAACGGCGTCAACTTCGTGGTTTCCTGCGGCGCCGTATTGTAGGCTAAGGTGACATACGGCAGGATCTCGTCCCACATTTTATGCTCAACGTCAATGTACATTGAGATCATGTCAGCCAAAGATTTGTTTAGTCGTTCCGTTAATCCATTTGTCTGAGGGTGATACGCTGTTGTTGTGCGATGCTCGGTATGGCTGAGAGTTAAGGTGTCCCGCAGTAGCCGAGCTGTAAACGCCTTTCCTCGGTCAGTAATGATGGTCGACGGTACACCGTGTCTGAGCACAATGTCGTTCATAAAGAATCGAGCAACTTCGCCGGCAGTACCTCGGGCAAGGGCCTTCGTTTCAGCGTAGCGTGTTAAGTAGTCTGTGGCGACTACGATCCACTTGTGTCCGTTCGAGGATAAAAGAAATGGGCCTAAAAGGTCCATGCCCACTTGCTCGAAAGTAGTGAGGGGTGGTTCAATAGATTGTAACATACCGGATGGCTTGAGCGTGGGATTTTTTTTGCCGCTGGCATTGTCGACAAGTCTGTACGTAACGCTTAATGCTCGGAGAAAGATTGTGGCCAGTAATAATTTTGCCGGACTCGGTTTAGGGTGCGTGTAAAGCCAAGATGCCCTGAAGTTGGTTCGTCGTGGCAGGCCAGGAGGATTTCGTGCCTTAGATCAGCCTGTATGACTAGCAGGTATGTTTTCGCACTCGACGTAGAATTCTTCTTAGAGAGCACCCCATTGCGGAGGCAATACGACGACAACCCCCGAGCAAGTTACCGGGGTATTGTAGGATGCCCATCTTCAAGATAGTCAATAATCAGTCGCAGCTCGCCGTCGGCACGCTGTTTGGAGGTGAGATCGGACGTAGTGACTGCTCCGAGTAAGCTATCGTCGTCGTTGGCATCTGACGAAAGAGGGCCGACGGGCGCGCGGGACAGGCTATCAGCATCGGTGTGCTTCCGGCCAGACTTATAAATAACATCGAAATCGAACTCCTGCAGGCGCAATGCCCAACGTGTAAAGCGGCCACAAGGACCCTTTAAGTTTTTCAGCCAACACGAGTGATGGTCAGTGAGGACGCGAAACGGTCTACCATAAAGGTACGGGTGGAACTTGGCAGCGCCCATACTGCCGCCAAACATTCTTTTTCAGTGGTGGAATAGTTACACTCAGCACGGGAAAGTGCACGGCTGGCGTAGGCAATTACTTTCTCGACCCCGTCTTGGTGCTGAACTAGAACGGCACACAGGCCGACGTTGCTCGCATCCGTGTGTAATTTTGTGTCGGCATCATCGTCGAAATGTGCCAGGATCGGGGGTGACTGGAGCCGGCGTCGTAACTCGGCGAAAGCCATCTGCTGCGCGGCGCCCCAAAAAAATGATGCGTCATCTCGAGTCAGGAGAGTCAGAGGGCTGGCCATCTGTGCAAAGTTTTTGATAAAGCGACGATAATAGGAGCGCAGCCCCAAAAACCGTCGGACTGCTTTTTTGTGGGCGGGGATGGGAAAGGCAGCAATGGCAGCAAGTTTATCAGGGTCAGCTCGGATGCCATCAGCACTCACGATGTGCCCAAGAAACTTCAATTCGGTGAACCCGAAGTGGCACTTTTGAGGCTTGAGAGAAAGGTTGGCAGACCGGACAGCTTCGAGAACAGTTCTCAGGCGGCACAGGTGTTCCATGAACGTCGGTGAAAAAATTATCACATCATCGAGATAAACAAGGCATGTCTGCCACTTAAGAACTGTGAGCACAGTGTCCATCATCCGCTGGAAGGTGGCAGGAGCACAGAAGAGCCCGAATGGGAGGACGCGGAATTCATAGAGCCCATCTGGTGTTACGAAGGCAGTTTTTTCACGGTCCCTCTCATCAACTTCAATTTGCCAAACACCACTGCTGAGGTCAATGGAGAAGTACTTGGCTCGGCGAAGTCGGTCGAGAGAGTCATCAATCCGTGGCAGCTAATAGACGTCCTTCTTTGTCATACTGTTAAGTTTCCGATAGTCAACGCAGAAACGAAGTGTTCCGTCTTTCTTTTTAACGAGGACTACAGGCGACGACCATGGGCTGCTTGAAGGTTGAATGACGCCATCGGCGAGCATCTCCTTGACTTGCTGTTGGATAGCGTCTCTCTCCCGAGGAGACACACGATAGGGCTGCTGATGGATGGGTCGAGTACCTTTATGCGTGATAATCCGGTGTTTAATGACCGACGTTTGCTGCACTTTAGATGAAGACGTGAAGCACACACGAAACTCCAGCAATAGATCTCGAAGTTGCCTCTTTTCAACGGAGGAAAGGATAGAATTGATGTCGACAGTGTGTACGGCGTCATCCGGTTCAGTGCTAGGCGTAGCTTCCTCTGAAGCAAAACATTCGGCGACGTAAGCAATGACTGTGCCACGGAACAAATGTAGATGTTCATTGGAGAAATTGGTGACAAGCAACTCCGTCTCTCTGCCACGAAGGAAACAAAGACCTCTTGCCACAGAAACTCCCAAGGCGAGTGAGAGGGAGACATTAGGCTCAACAACCCGGAGGCCGTGATGTGGCTCGTCACAAGTAACTATTCTCCGACACACCGACAGTTGTAGGGGCCGCCGGACAGCAGCAATCTTGTTCCCCAGCTGCGATCGGCGAAACGCTGTGGCGGCTTCCTGGATTTATCGCCGATACCTCTCGCCGTGCACCAAGTATGGACGATCATCGCCTCGTGGAGGGCGTTCACAGCGCACCTTCGATGAGCACAGTGGCGTCACACCACCAACATACGTCACGGAGTCTGCCGGCTATAAATCTGCTGCCACGACCAGCGTTCGCCAGTGGACACAGCAGCACTGCCATGATGGTGTCGCTTCAAGTACCTTTCTTTGTGCAGGTTAGTGCAAAAAGATACGTTTTTCGTAGCGATCACCTCTGTCGAGTTGTGCTGCCATGTCCACAAGTACTGCTTGATTGTGTCAACCACTGTCTTTCATTGGTATGCATGCTGCTGAAGCTTTCAGGGGATGCAGAGGAAAACCCTGGGCCTGTTTCAGAAACTATCCTAAATGAAATTCTCAAAACTCAAAAGGAAATATTGGCCACAGTTACTATTATTCAAGAAAAACAAACATCGTCTGAGGTAGGTATTGTGAAAATGCAAACAAGACTCGATTCGATCGAAGCGAAGCTCGTGGTCCTAGAGGAATCCCAAATAAGGCTATCTAATATTGAGACTACTGTGAGTGATTGCCAGACGGAAATCGCTGCACTAGCTAAACAACTTGATGGCCTGGAAAATCAGTCCCGGCGGAACAACCTGATTGTAAGAGGTATGCTGGAAGAAGAAAATGAAAACGAAGAAACATTGCTGAGAAAAGTAAACGACGAAGTTTTTGAGGTAAACCTCGGAGAGAAGCTAAGTACCATTGAGAGAATACACCGTCTTGGTAAGTTTTCTCCGGGAAAGCATCGCCCAGTTATCCTTAGGATTGGTGATTTCAGGGAAAAAACTAAGATTATGAATAATTGCTACAAGCTTAAAGGAGGGCAAATAAGCATTTCAGAGGACTATTCTAAAAGAGTGCATGATATACGGAAGAACCTCTGGAATTCCACTGTAGACGAAAGGAAAAATGGGGCCAAGGTTAAGATGGTATTCGATAAGATGAAGGTGAACAATATCCTCTACGCCTGGGACGAAACTACGAAACAAAGGTACAAATGGCATACCTCTTCTGGGAGTAGCGATTGACGCAGGAACACAGGATGAAAACCGTTCAGTCATAAATGTTAATGCCAGAAGCATATTAAATAAAATTGTCGAATTAGAAAGCATAATCATAGAATATGAACCAGACATAGTAGTAGTCACCGAAACATGGCTGCATAGGGATATACTCGACATTGAAGTTGCTCCTCCTAGCTATAAAATAGTGAGAAAGGACCGAGAAGACAGAGGTGGGGGAGTTGCATTAATTATCAAGGACAACATAGCTTTTTCTGTACTTCCAGATGTTAATGGTGTAGAAGCGCTATGGGTCAAAATAAAACTAGATAAACAAACAGTCTTCATCGCGGGTGTTTACAGGGCCCCAAATGCCCCGGTAGACGTTTTGGTAAATCTGCGAACATTTATGGACTCCTACCTGCCTCACGATAGTAGGATGCTATCATTGGGAGATTTCAACCTACCCGGCATTGACTGGTGTTCGGAATTACCTGGAACACGAGAAGTGCTTAGTTGTTTGCAGTTACTTGATCTGGCTTTTTGTCATAATTTAGTTCAAGTTGTATCTGATTGCACAAGGATATGTACTACATCATCATCTATACTGGATTTGATTTTTGTTTCCGAACGTATACAAACCTCTTTCTGTGAATGTGAGATCTTGGATGGCTTGTCCGATCATAGGATGCAATTATTATAATTAAAGGCATCACCAGATTCCACAGGTACTTTACCCAAAAAACATTTCTTTAATTTTCAAGACGCTGATGATGCTGCTGTGATTGACTGCCTCGATTATTCATATGAAGATTTTGTGCAGCTGTATGACTCTGATGCTAGTACTGACAAACTATGGGAATTCTTTTCGGAATTAGCAGAGCGGTGCCTTAATCAGTTTGTTCCTAAGAAATTTAAGAGCACCAATAAAACGAGTCCCTGGATAACTAGAGACATTCTTCATCTCAAACGAAGAATTAAACGTAAACGTAAGGCTTCCTCACACAACCCAAACCCTGAAATAAACTTTGTACTCGCCGCATGAGCCAGGATTTAAAGAGGCTTCTTAAGGAATCAAAAGACAGATTCTATAATGTGACGCTCACGAATTTTCTTCGCGAGTCACCTGGTAAATTTTGGCGCTATATAAATCCGTCAAAGGTTCTGCATCATGCTGAGACCGAGGAGAACGCCCATAAACGTGCCGAAGATTTTAATTTATATTTTTCATCTATTTACATACGTGATAATGGAGTACTGCCTCCTTTTAATGCTGAAACTGAAAGGCCTCCTATTACTGACTTACAAATTGATGAGCAAGGTGTTCTAAATCTGCTATTACACATTGACATCAAGAAAAGCCAAGGTCCAGATCGTATCCCTAACGAAATTTTATATAGGTACGCTGAATGGGTATCTAAATACTTGACCAAAATATTTCAGTCTTCTTTTACTAGCGGATGCTTCCCAACTGACTGGAAGCGAGCAAAAGTTATACCAGTCCAGAAAAGCGGAGATAATTCTGTTAGCAATTATCGCCCAATCTCGCTCACTAGTACAGTTTCGAAGTTGCTTGAACATATCATATCTAAACACCTGCTCAACTACCTCGACCAGCACGATATCCTGTATTATCGCCAGCATGGCTTCCGAAAGGGACTGTCCACAACTACCCAACTAATATAAATAGTTCATGACCTCGCAGTAGCAATAAATTCACGTGGTCAAACAGACATTATATACCTTGACTTTGCGAAAGCATTTGATAAAGTTTCACACCAAAAATTGTTATATAAGGTTAATGCGGTCTTTAAAAATCAAACACTCACACAGTGGTTTTCTGCGTATATATCCTCTCGTGAACAGTATGTATTTGTTAGAGGTTGTGAATCTAGCACTCTTCCTGTTGCTTCTGGTGTGCCGCAGGGTACCGTTTTAGGCCCACTCCTCTTTCTCATCTTTATTAATGATTTGCAAAGTAGCATTGATGTTCCAATAATACTGTTTGCTGACGACTGCGTGTTGTACAGTAGCGTAAATACGATTGATGGTCAGATTAAATTAAATTTAAACCTACAAAGAATAGTCAATTGGTGTAACGACTGGCCGATGGAGTTAAACTTTAAAAAGTCTGTGTTCATGTCCGTAACTAGGAAAAAGAATGTTCATAATTTCAATTATCAAATAAATGGTTACATGCTCGTAAGAGTTGATCAGTATAAATACCTAGGCTTAACTTTTACATCAGACCTACGATGGAATACCCACATTGAAAATGTCACCTCCAAAGTTTTTAATACACTCTGGTACCTGCGGCGCACAATGCACAGTGCTACCCCGGATGTAAAGTGCCTGGCTTACAAAACCCTAGTCAGGCAAATTATTGAATATGCCAAAGTAGTATGGGATCCTCACACAGCAACTAACATTCACAAGCTAGATAGGATTCAGCGGCTCGCTGCAAGGTTTATACAGGGTGTTTCATCTAAGATTTTACCTATTTTTTAAAAATAGAAAAATTAAGTTTTATTGTCGGTTCTTCTTTTCGCTGTTGTATTAAGAGTAGAGAAAATTCAGGAGCCTTAAAGGGTACTAATTAGCTTAATAATTAACTAAGATTACCTAATTAACTTTTTATTTATACCAGCTAGGAGCTGCTTTCAAATTGCAACAGTGAGCTACCGGTGTGAGAACGCCAAATAGCATTTTAAACGACAAGAAACGCGCATTTCTTAAGGACTGCAGCACTGGAAATTCTGGCCGCTTTCGACGCACGAAAACGAAACCTAGCAGTCGAGGCGCGCACTTATGCACGCCCATGAGTGACGCAGCCGTGACGTCACCGAGAGAAACCAGCCGTCTGGAGGCGGCCGCTGCCGCCCGCGAAATACGCGCCTGAAGCAGCGTCATGGTCTGGTAGGATCTTGAGATATCACCAACGCATTGCGGGCGAAGCTTATCATGGTGCGGGCGTAGCGCTGATGGTATGGGCAAATCAGCCCTCCCTCTTGACTACAAGCTTTGGCTCCCAGAGGGTGAAATAAAAAGAAAAGCAGTACATGCACAGATATCGCACCACTGGATGTGATGACGCAGCGCCAGACGAGTATTTCACGAGCGGCAGCAGCCGCCTTCAGACGTCTTGATTCGCCCGGCGACGTCACGACTGCGTCACTCGTGGGCGCGTACAATTCCGCGCTTCGTCTGCTAGGTTTCGTTTTCGTGCGTCGAAAGTGACCAGAATTGCCAGTGCTGCAGTCCTTAAGACATGCACGTTTCTTGTCGTTTAAAATACCATTTGGAATTCTCACACCGGTAGCTCACTGTTGCAATTTAAAAGTAGCTTCTAGCTGGTATAAAGAAAAAGTTAATTACTTAATCTTAGTTAAATTTTAAGCTAGTTAGTACCCTTTAAGCTACTGATTTTTCTCTACTCTTAATACAACAGCTAAAAAAAGAATCGACAATAAAACTTAATTTTCCTATTTTTAAAAATTAGGTAAAATCTTAGATGAAACACCCTGTATATAATAAATACCGCCGTAACCATTCTTCAACAGACCTCTGCCAACAAGCCCAACTACCAATGTTAGAAAGCAGAACCAGGTATGAAAGACTAAAAACTCTTTACCTCATTATCAATAATTATCTAAAAATTAATGTCAGACTACTTTGAGATCAAAACTAATGAGACATCAAGGCATCGTCATAGTAGGTTCATTCCATTGCCGGCTATAAAAAATAATTGCTTCAAGTTTAGTTATTACCCGCGAACTTGTAAGGACTGGAACTCTCTTCCAGATTCTGCTGTTCGATCATCATCATTATCTGAATTTGTACGCCATTTAGAAAATTTCATCTATGGTACTACCACAGGGTGATGAGGTTCTATTGCTGTTGTGTAGTATGGCTGTTGTTCTGATTTCTGTGTAATTCATTTTTGTTTTGTTTGTGTGTGTATTCAGAGACAATTTTTGATTGACTATTGATTTTCACCGTCTTCTATATTCCTCATTTTTTGTTTTGTATTTTCCACTCCTGTTACAGCCCCTTATGGTGGCTGACAGTATTAATAAATGAAATGAAATGAAATGATTCTGGCGCGTGGTGGCACTGTGAGGCTATCATCGGCGACTCGCAGCGTGGAGTGGGACCCGCGGTACTCATGCTTTTCAGTGGCCAGTTTGGCGGAAAACGTCACCAAGCGGTTCGGTAGATCTATAGTGGCACCGTGCTCACGAAGGAAGTCGATGCCAAGAATAACATCAGGGGAGCATTAGCGTAGAACAAGAAAAGTCGCAACAAATGTGCAGCCTCGCACCGTAACCCGGGCTGTACACATACCCAGTGGTGCAACCACATGTCCGCCTGCCGTACGTATGTCTGGTCCGTTCCATGGCGTCGTCACCTTTTTCAGTGTCCTTGTAAGCCGCCCGCTAAGGATAGAATAATCGGCTCTCGTATCAACTAAAGCACTGACCTCCTTTGTGTCGACGATAATAGGGATGTCCAGGAAGACCCGGCCAAGATCAGGGCCTGTCGACGTCGGTTCGGAGTGAAGTGAGCGGTGTGGCGGCGGCAGCTGGACGGCGGTTGGGTGGTCGGCGTCGAGACAATTCAATGTCGACGGCAGGTCGGAGTGAAGGCGAGCGAGGCGGCGACGGAAGCTGGGCGGCAGTTTTGTGGTCTGCGTCGGGGCGATTTAAGCGACACGGCGGTGATAATTAGTCGGCGATGCGGACGACGTCGGGGCGATCTGGTCTGTGCGGCAAAAACTGGACAGGAATTCGGCGTTCGACGTCGGGGCGAAATGAGCGGTGCGGCGGTGGAAGCTTTACGGCGAATCGGTGTGCGGCGGCCTCGCCCCCAAAGGTCGCCGGAGCTAGTTTTCCCGATGAGTGCTCGAGGAACCATGGCGCCCAGCGGTATACCGTGGCCCAGAGGGCGAAGAGCGACGGAATGTGGCAGACTACACTGGCGGGTGACGTACTCGGCGATGTCCTGAGGCCGCTGACCAGGCCGTGGACGAGGGCTGTCGGGGGAAAATCCTCTAAGGCCCTTCTGACGATAAGGGCACTGTCGGTAGAGGTGGCCTGCCTCGCCACAGTGGTAGCAAAGAGGGCGGTTATCTGGAGCGCGCCAGAGATCAGTCTTCCGGGGCGCCTGGCGCCGATCTGCCCAAAGGGGCAGCGGTTCCGCAGCGTGCACAGCGACCTGAGGTGGCGTGTAAGGCGAAGCGGTAGGTAGCAGAGCTGGGCGGCGTGTGACATCAGCATAAGTCATCCGCTGGGTGGGGCCCGGGGATGGTGGTGGAACGACTGTACTTGTCGGTGGCGTGAGTGCATTCTGGACCTCCTCACGGATGATGCTGGCCAGGGAAGCCGCGCCAAGCGTAAATGATCCATGAAGTTGCTGGAGCTCCTCGCGAACCACGGTGCGAATGAGGTCGCGAAGGGAGCTCATATCTGCTCCGGGATTGTAGTCGGTTCTGTCAGACGGCGGTAGTGTGGAGATGGTATTCAGCGTCCGAGCGTACTGGCTGCATCGCTGCTGTAGTGATTTCTCCATTATCCCAGCTTCAGCCAGAAACGCCGTGACGGTGGTGTGCGGGTTCCGCTCGAGGCCGGAAAAACGCTGGTCTTTGACGCCGTGCATCAGGTGCCGCACCTTCTTCTCCTCACTCATGGACGGGTCGGCGCGATGGCAAAGGCGCATGACGTCTTCAACGTACATTGCGACCCCCTCGTTCTGACGCTGAACTCGAGAGGTCAGGGCACGCTCGGCATTCTCTCGGCGGTCACTGTTGGCGTACGTACCGAGGAGCTGGCTTCGGAAGGCCGGCCACGTAGAGAATGTGGCCTCGCGGTTCTCGAACCATGTCCGAGCAGCGTCTTCAAGGCTGAAGTAGACGTTCCGAATTTTCGCAGCGTCGTCCCAGCCGTTAAACGTCGCGACCATTTCATAGTGAGCTAGCCAGTCCTCGGCGTCTTCAAACTGCTCACCGTGAAATGGTTTAGGGGTACGTGGGGTCTGAAGGATGAGACAGGACGAAGGGGTGGAAGGGACATATAATATGGTGAGGCAACCAAAAAGAGAATAAAATAATATGCCTCTGCCCGTGCCACTAGGTATAACAGGCTCAATCCAATCGAATATAAAAGAATTGGTCCCGAAGGACAAGCTTGGTCTGTGGTTGCACCCGTAGGCGAAAGAACCCGAAGGTTCCAAAAAAATGCGGGAATCTCTACGCAGCGGCCCACAGCCGGGAGCGGGCCCGGGGAGATCCCCCGTGAGCTTCCCTGGGAAGTAGAGGGAAGGGATGGGACAAGGGAAAGGGAAATGGGATAGTATAGAGAAAGGGTTATGGGACTAGGAGGGATCGGGGCAGCTTAGGGATTTCTCAAATGATCCTGATTCTATTCGAGCTCCAATTCCTTGGCCTCAGTTGAGGGCGAGCACTCGCTTTAGCCAATGCACGGCCCTCGGCCTTCAAGCGCATTCACATCCACATCACTTTCGCCGGGTCTCCGCCACATGAGACAGGCTGCTGGGCCACATTGGGGTTCCCCGTCCCCCAAGTCAGGCTCCCTCGCCCCGACTGTACTTGGGCTACTGAAGGGGCGCATTTCGCCGTACTAAGATTCTTTCAGCCCTACTCCAAGGTACTAAGAGAGGTGCCCAGAGTCACCTGTTGTAGACAACCCTCCATTCACCGTTTTCTCTCCAACATATTATGTTTGACGGCTAATTTCTGGTTAACCAAGCCAGGTTCACCGTCTGATTATGTCCGCAAAGATACTCGTGCACGCACCTACAGAGGTACGGCACTTAGGGATCGCTACTCCCCTTTTTGGCCCTGAGTCAGCGAGCCGCGGTTCCCTTAGTACTTCGCGAGCAGCGCCACCGGGCCCTTGGCAGCGGGCTGGGCTTTCCCTCGGCCAGCACTACCGCCCAGGACCAAGGGTCTCGAACTCCCGCTTCTTCCGCGGTTAGCACGCCGCGGTTCCTTGCGTACTACGCGGGCAAAGCCACCTTTAGGTGGCCGGCTGGGCTTATCCATGGCCCGCCTACTAACCTCGGTTCTGCGGGGCGTTGCCCCCTGGAGGAGGTCCAAGTCAGCGAGCCGCGGTTCCTCTCGTACTACGCGAGCAGCGCCATTGTTCCCTTGATGGCCGGCTGAGCTTTCCCTCGGTCAGTCGTACCGACTCGGTTCCTCGCAAGGGGTCTTTACTTCCCCTTGAATGCAAGCATATGAACCAGCCAGCCGCGGTTCCTCTCGTACTACGCGGCTGAGCCATTGTTCCCTTAACAGCCGGCTGGGCTTTCCCTCGGCCAGCCAACTGACTCATATCATTGCGGGGTCTGACACCCCTGAGTAGTTCTGCGTGTTCATTGAAGATACTGACAGTGAGGGACACATGTGCTTTAGCACATTGTGCGACCACCCTCTTTTCCCAAGTTTCTGGCTTACTCGAAACCATGTAGGCTACTTTGACACCGTCTTTTTCGCCTTTTCGAGCCTAAAGGCAAGTTCCCCAGAACCTGGACTTGGTTCGCCCCAGCCGCGGCCCCGCGAGGACCCGCTCCCCCTGGCAGCGGAAACCAACGTGTCTGCGGGTGGGAGATGCGCTCTCTCGCACCGAGGGGTAATTTTGATCCAACGTACGGAGTCAGCTAACTGCATTTCCTTTAGTGCTCTGCAGCTACGCCGCCGTTCCCTAGGCGGCGGGTGGGGCTTTCCCTCGGCCTACCGACCGCCCCGTACATTGAGAATTTTGTTCTGCTTTAAACCGGAATCCACATGCCCAGTCCGAACCCCTTCAGACTTGCCCCCGTGTTAGGCATCGGGCTACGTGGGCGCGGCACGCTCACAATGCCGCAGGGAGTAAGCTGACAACCTCCCCGGGAATTCGCAACCCCTCAGTATGGGTTCCGGCTGCACCTATACTGACCGCTGGCCGTTGCAACTGGACAAAGCCTAGCAGCCTTAACCGCACTGGCCCATCCAGCTGGCGGGGGGGGGGGGGGGGGACCGCGTGCAGGTCGCCAGATCGGATTTGCCCCGCCCCGGTGGAAGGGACAGTGGTACGGGCGGGCGGTGTCGTTGCCACCGCCAGAGTCTCTTCGTCAAGAGGGAAGGCCTCGGGGGACAAGCCTCGGAGCCGCCGGCTGGTACGATGAACAGGAGTGGTCACGAGAGGCGGCCGCGTAGGGTCGTCCGCAGGAGAAGGGATCATCGATGGCACCTCCACCAGTGTCACGACTGAAGTCAGAGGGAGCCGTGAAAGTACACGTAACCGAGGACCCGAGAATAAGGTCGGCTTGTAGTTGCGAACACAGAGTCACAGAGTCCAGCCCCAGCGCGCCGCTCGTGCCAACCACTGCTTCGTCGTCGTCGGCACCAAACACGGCTGTCGCGCGGCGCTAGGCACGTGGCAATATTTGCTTTGTCCAGCCGCGCTGGCTCAGTGGACGAGGACCTTGAGAGTTTTTTTTATATCGACATTTATTACCTCAGGGCATCAGCAGGGTATGAGATGAATGATGAGTAAATGAATGGAAAAAGGTTGGCTGATTTTACGAAGTCCAGGAGTGAGCGATGATTAAGTACCTGCGTCCAAGCGATATATGAGGCAAGATTGTTTGCTGAAATACCAGCTATTGTCAGGTGCCGGATTTGTGTTGGTTTCAGTGCTGGGCAGTCCAACAACAAGCGGTGAATGTTGGCTTCAACATTTTCGTTTTTACAGATCGGGCACCCCGGGCGAGGATATAAGTGTCGGAAGTGGGACCACGTCCTAGTGAAAGCTGGTGGGAGAGCAACACGGGCCCAGATCCTTCTTGACTGATTGACGGTTTGTCTCACGCATTTGCCGGCTCAATCCGCGGCCGTGGTCGCCGTTTCTTATTTGGAACGAAAAGCAAGGCACCCGTGTACTGGGCGATGTCTGTGAAAGATAAAGAATTATGAGTGGTCAAAATGTGGGGAGACTAGTGTTCCGCGTCTCATGTAGACGTTATAAATTTAGGTTTTAAACCATATAAACGAAGATAACCAAACGCCGCTGTACACTGAATATTCTATCTGCTGCGCATCACTTATTTATATTATCTGATAGTTAGCGGCATAGAGTGGAAAGTGCATAAGGCTCGCCAAGTACAATCCTAGAGCCTTACTAAGCAGTGTCCTGTAGACAAAAGAAGATGTATTTGTTACTTAGACACACATTGTTCGTAATTTCCTACCCCTGCGTGCATTGCGCGCTTGATAGCTTTATTGCACATCCATGTTTTCCCATCGACACATTTAGTATGTTGGAGTCCATAGAGTAAGCATTTCTTACTTTTAAAATTTGAGACCATACGCTTCAGTTTGCATGAAAATGAAGGTAACTGAGCGTTGTTGTTTTTTTTTTCAGCTACACAAAACATCAGACAATATTTCACGGTTCCACTTGTGAAGCTAAGTGTGCCAGTGCGCAGAATACTCGCAGCATTCCGCCCGATTTGTTGATAGAATCTTCATGTATATTGCAGTTTAAATCACGATTCGGAAAATTTGCATTTTTGTGTAATTCTATGCGTCTCTTACGTGAAACAATGCATGAGCTGAAGCGGCAGCAATTTTGCTAATAATGCGATACATTCGCCTATTCCCTAAATTATATGTACTGTTAGTGCAATAAGCGAGATCTATTGACCACCCACATAACCAGAAAGAGCTCTAAATATTTCAGGAATGCATATTGTAATGACAAAGCGTGTCATAAAAATTTGTAAAATACTTTCTGTATACGGTAATCGAAAGTATTCGATAGGGCTTTCTTGCAAAATATATGTTTTCTTCACGAACGACTCCTTAACAGGTATGAAGCATTGATCGGGTTTACTGTATTGCAGCGTTTTATTTCAATCAAATACCACAATGTAAGATCCTGTAAAACACAGCGCAACCTGTAGTTGCTTAGAACCTTACACTTATGTCTTTTCAGCTATTCGCTAATAATGTATCCCAAACCCGCTCGTCCAGCTTCAGGGGATTTTTGAAAGATGGTCATACCCACTGGCAATTTTATGTGGAGGTGAGGTATGTATCCCTGGCAACTTCACTAAATGAGGAAGCTGATAAATAAAAGCCCCATAAAGCTGCACTCCGTAATAGAAGTCAGTATGGGAAACCTCACTAACACTAGATTGATATTTTATATTGCAAGAGACTATGAGTTTCGGAAGTAAAAAAAACAACAATAACTTACCTAGTAATGAAAGAAAGCATGTAGTTAATCCGTTTCCGCTTCACTTTATTCCTTTCTTCCGGCAAGCATGTGCCGCCAATAGTTTACTGAATAGACTACGAGTAAGGCATTTTCAATTTTGTTTTCGTAACAGCCCCAACATGCATCTCTTTTCATAGGCTTGTAAAAATAAGCTCACCGAGCTCACAGGCCTAACAAAGAGAACTGTAATGAACTCTTTCAACTTAATCGTGAACGCTCGGGCATGAAAAATATACGCCACAAACATTGCCTGCCGTCGCAAAGTGGGTAATAGTACGGTACGTTTCATCAGCGCTGGTGCGGACAAAGAGCCTTCATGGCATACGCAACGCCAACGTTGAGTGATTTATCAGCGAATGAGGGTTGGCAGCTCGGAGCGTCATTACTCGCCCCCTTTTTTTCCTGTCCACTGTTGCACTGCGTCTAGTACAATGCCCTATTATATTACATGTCCACGCAGACATAAAATGCTAAGTAACTAGCGAAACTATGTCCTCGTTACGCGTTGTGTTAACAGTGAAGTGCTGGAAGAATGGATGAAGCATATCAAGCGTGTTGTTCCCAGGCGTGCTGTGCACATTTTCACAACAGCGGAAAGCTAGGATGGAATTTTGTGAGCCCGGCCGTCCGAGGCTATGGAAGAATATAGTTCCTCGCTTGATGAAACACAAAGGAGACATGTAGAGCTGAAAGCATTTAAAAAGAAGCAGACTACCTCTTAAAGCAAAACAATCGTAGCAGTGTTCTGATCATCGTGTTTCTGATACATATAATGGTATTGAGAAGCTAATTCTGTTCGCTGCAACAAAGGGATCTTTTTATGATGCCATGTTACCCCTACCACAATCGTAAAACTGTACCTCAATCGTATTGGACCTTCTGAAAATATTTTCTTCACTTGAATACGACAAATATCTCTTCGGCCTATAATTGGCATCATAAAATTTAGTTGTCTTATAATTATTGTTATACTTAGTAGTTTAATGTTTTTTGAGTAGTGTGCCCTTTTCACACTAAGAGAAAATTTCAGAGAGAGCGTCTCACATGTGCAAAGAAACATTATCCACGTAAAAAGGGTCACCAATGCTTATTTGAAACTTTCTGAACCTTGTTTTGCCCTCAATTCTTCATAATGAAACTCCGCCTAAAACCAAATTGTCTTAAGCATATACCGAATTATGGGTATTATGATGTAGTGATTCCAGGCCCTCAAATTATACGCATGCTCAATAGGGACCACGAAGCTGGACGTGTGATGCCTCCTCCCGGTGCTTATCTCGTTACAGGAATGCAGGAGCTGACTCCGGAGCATAGAGTGCGCATTCTGTCGTTTATGTGCAGTTTTCCTCGGTGATGTTAATTTTCAGGTCTTAGTATTCGTGAATATTTTGAATGAAACGAAGTCTTTTATTTTCGCAACTCTAGCAGCTATATACGTAAACACGTCGGCCTCTCCAAAGCCTTGTGTACGTGGCTTCTAAGTCGATTGATTTTATCTGTTCCATCACAACGATTTCCGCTCAAGCATGAAGGAGAGGCGACCTGGATAGGCTTACTTTCAAGGTACAGACACGTGGCCAGTAGTTTCATTAATGTGTCACGGTGAAAACATTGCAATTGTTTTAAAAATTTGAGGACCCCGCGCGCGTGGTTAATGCCTTCGGATCCCCGGAAGTGATGATGGCGTGAGAGCCGGTATGAGAGCTGAGGCCGCTCTGCCGCATCTGTAGCAACCATTTCGTCGGCAATTGGAAAAATTCCGCAGCCAAAGATACAGCCTGACCAATTTCCCTCCCCAGCAAGGAAAATGCTGCCCCCATCGTCGTTCGAGCCTGTCATGCTCTTCAATAATGAAGCTAGTACACCTCATCATTTCTTACATATTTATTTATAGCGTATTTGCGCTATAAATAAAAAGAAAGAGCAGATAGGAGGCACTAGCATTTTCTATTTCATGAACTTGTAATTTTTTCCTTTCGTCATTCGTCGACCAACGCCAACCTGCTGGAACTCTGCGTTGAGACTTCGCATTCCTCCAGCTTTGTCGCTGACATGCTCTTCTAACTGAATAAAACATCAAGTGCAGAAATATTACACGGTAACAAGTATGATCTAATCGCAATATGGAGACGTACGAGAAAATGTCTAGTGAAAACGAGCATTACCGCATTTTCGTTTTCTTTATTTCAAAGGCAAGCAGATCGCTATTTTGAAGTGTTAATACTTCTTAGAGTAGAAAACATTTTTCTGTTGTTTATGCAGCATGCTCGCTTCATGTGGAAAACTGTTACGTACTTATGTTGTTGTATACGTAATGATGATTTTAAGGTAAAACGGGCAATTCCGCTCATGAATTGGGTAGTATCAAGTCAAAATTTAGTGGGCCATGTTACAGTAAATGTTCTGCGAGTCAAGTAATTAATTGTCTTCTTTGTGTTTTAAATCAAAGAGTTATTTCTGTCCCTCCCTTTATTTCTACTTTTCCCACTCTCGTTGCAAGGCTAAAGGTGGGAAAGCATCGGCTAGCATATCGTCTTTAACCATGCGAGACCACTACCAAAAGATACAGTTACATTGCATTTTCCTATCCTCATAAAGGACCAGAGACAATTAAAACCAGCGCGACTAAAACGTCATCGCTTCAGCGGTCTGACAGCATTGATCTTCTGCGCCTTCAACGGAAACAAAATTAAAATGCAGCACAGGTCGTGTGATCCTAGTCTTCATAACAGCTTAACGACGTCGTTCCTTCCACACGGCGCACGCACTTCCTGCCGAGGAGGGCACTTCGCTTTTTTAAATCTGCCTCATAGAAAAGCTCTTAGTGATTACTCAAGCTTCCAAATCAATTCCATAGAACGGCGGATAGAGTCATGCTCGAGGACGCCTCGCCGACTGCAACAGGCTCGGCATCCTCGGCCGGCATTCCACTGTAGGGCACTTTGGTACGGGCGGCGCAGTTCCCCACAGGTGATGATGGCGTCATACAACGGGCGCCCGGTCTGAAAAGATCGCAGCAGCCAAACAGTTCCGCACGCAAATGACCAAACGGCCTGCATATTACCTACGTCCATTCTAACGTACAAGCGTTCTTTGCAGGTCATACTAGCTAGCGTGTCCGGTTCGCATGCTAGAGGTTGTCGGTTCGAATCAGGACTGGGAAGCGAACTTTACTCTCAAGGGAATAATTATTTTAGGAAGTAGATATTTTATTCAAAGGGTGACCGTTGGTGTGTGATGTAAATTCATTTTCTTCCTATCCGTCCGTTTTGAACGTGATACGTTCACTGAGTTTAGTGGAGAATTTTAAACATCCTCACGAGATTGTATACTTGTGGCGTCATGAACCATGAAACCAACAAGAATCTCCTCTAAACACTCTACACACCAACGTGACGACTCCATGGTTTCTTCTAAACTAGACTCTTATACTTTCGATTCAAAATCTCCGTACAGTAAGCAATAAGCCAGTCTTCATTATATTCTAAGAAACGAAGTGAGAAAACTGCAAAGTGACCCACTGGCTTTGCCCACCTATATAAGTGTGTTGTTGAAAGTGCTATCATGTCCTAAAGCCAATACAAATAGTGGTTGGGTAAAATTAGACTAGGTTATGATCGACATAACTTCCAGAAGTCGGAAGAAGCTGTTCTGCTTCAGATTTGCAGATTGCAGCGAAACAGACACTGTGAGTTGAGCTAGTTGGTGCATCATTTTTTTTTAAATACACAGCGCAACAAACATAGGACAAGCGAGTAGACGGGAACAGCGCTGTTCCCGTCTACTCGCTTGTCCTATGTTTGTTGCGCTGTGTATTTTTAAGAAAAAGACACTTTTGTGCCAAGAGGTTGATTGTTGCCTAAGAGAAGAGGGTCGTTCCAGTTTGCGGAATCCAAGCTAGCAGTCTCACAGGTAGCCTGAAGCGTCATAACTGGAGCGAGAAAAGCGACTTTCGAAACCAGTGCGGCTGCTGGATTAAGTGGAACTTTTATTGCGCCCATCGGGCTGACGCAGCGCTGATTGCGTTACCGCCGCAGAGAGCTGTAACTGGAATTGTGCGTCAGCTTAGACCCATTCTGTGAAAATCACTAAACTGGTGCTTCTTTTTTTCCACATAAAGTGTCGCCAATTAGTATGCGGCGCAACAACAGCGACAACAAAAGATCCCGAGTCACACATTAAAAGTACTCTGGTAAGCACTAAGTACAAACTTACTCCTTCGACGTGGTCTCGTTAATATACATAACTTGTACGAATACCGCTTCAGAGTCAAATTAAAGCCTTAAATAACCTAAAAAACATCAGCGAATTATGCACTGGAAAATCCTTTTGCGTCCCAAGACATGCGGGACTTCAGATTCATTTGAATTTAAGCAAAGAGCGTTTAAACTATATCCTTCCTTCGTATTTAAACACACGTCAATGTAAAAATTGCTTCCTATTTATAGCTCATCTAACATCATTTGCGTGATTTACTACCAAAAGTAAAAATCATCATATCCGTTTACGCTGAAACTGTTTAATGTTGTAGTGTTGTGTGTCTTTATAATTTTGTTAACAGCACTGAAGCGAATAAACATTATTTTATCATTATGTACTTTTGTTTATCTGCTAAGGCTAATATAGCAGTGTGCAACAGAATGTGCTAACTATTGCGCCTCTTAGCCGCTTCCAAGCCTAGGGGAGCTGCGACTTCGTCAAGTTATCCTATACAGCGTTTTCTGCAGCTTCTCTACCTGAATGCGTACGCAAGGTTGAAATAAATGAATTTGAATTTACAACGTAACCAGCAATTCAGAGTGCGATGGTTATGATTCTGGCGTCACAGAGCCCAGCATAATTTCTAACCCCAAAATGTGCATTATGATCACCACACCTGATATGTATATTAGCCGCCTTTCATCATGGAGCCAAAAACAGGAAAGCGCATTGAATATTATTAGCCATTGTTGCATTCTGGCTTGATTTGTACTACAATGACACTGAGGATATTCAGGATAAACGTCGGGAACAATGAAAAACTTTTCGACCTACTAGAACAAAAACATTTTATTGGCAGCTCGTCTCGCCTCATGGTAAAAGAAGTAATTTCTTCGATTTCTCAACAATTACGATCGAATACTCCGCGGAAAAATGTAGCCAAAACAAATTATTTTTACTACAAAACATATAAGCCTCGACCAGCATTTCTCCACGCCCGTACCACAGCATTATTTTATAGCAGGAGCTGCAATAGATTTAAACTGTAAAATCATGTACATAAACCTGCCTGCCGATATAAAACAACATAGAGGCTATCCACAGTCCGATATTTTAGCGTGACGTAAAAGCGCAATTAAACTAAGAACAAGTTAGAGAAAACACAGCCGTTGACTTACCTCTTTACTTCAATACGGAACGTAAGCACCACACAAAAAAAATCTTGGTAATAATAGAACAGAAAAGCATAAACTCTAAAAAATGCACACAGAGATATAAAATATGAAATAGTGCAATAATAAATAAGAGCCAGAACATAATAAACCCAATAATATGTCTACCTCTAGGGTAATAAACTGATTCTTAGGCACCTGCAGAAAGCAATCATGCGCTAAACGTCCTGCCTCCCACTTGGTCAAGGCCAAGGAAGCACTGTTCACACACGAGCCTGCTTCATGTGAGATGTGTGTCTTAACACGGAAATTCGCTGGGAGGCTTCTTTTCTTCGAAAGTGATCACTGTCTGTATAACCTATTTGGAGAGCATTGTATGTAGTGCTGTATCGTCAGAAAAACAGGTGTTGCGTGAAACTGATGCAGCATCTGATATCCTTCGAGGAGCAGACACGTTTGTGAGTAGCACTTCCGAAGCCTTGACTAAGAAAGACTGGAACTTCTCGAGTGAAGTGGGTACCTGTAAGTGGCTGTTACGTTGGAGCTTATATTATAAATGATAAAATATACAGTGTCATTCCTTGCACTAGCCATGCACTTTTCACAGTGTATAGAAATTGTTTAGAACGTTTGTTTCATCAAAAATTCAGAAAGAACAATAGGAAGTGGTGGCGCAATGCACGGCTATATTAGGAAATAAAGCTACATTTTTCTATACAAGCCTTCAATATATAGAAAAATACCAGAATTCACCTGTATTTTCTGCTTTGTAATAATTCCAGTCGCTTACCTGATTTCAAGCATCCTTCTCTTTTTCGACAAGAATGTGGGAAGATAATCCTGCTGTGCTCAGTGAGAGGCAGCAGCACAAACCCATTTTACGCTAGTTTACGATTTCAGGCATGTCTACTACAGTGATGCGGTAAGCTAATTCTTTCCAATACATCGGCCAGTGAAAATGAGCCTGAGACCGGAGTGAGTATCGAGCCAGTGTGTCAGCTTGCCGCCTCCGGAATTATTACTATTATTATGGCTCAGAAATGACAGCTAGTTTTTAATGTCTTTGACAAACACCGGTAAGATAACATGTTGATTTATGGTTGCCCTGTATTCCCACTAGCGGGTTTTTCTAAAGGTACTGCAATTGTACTTCGCCTTTCTCTCTACCTCGCGTCAGTGATGAAAGTAGGCGGCAGGAAGCGTTAGAGAGAGGTTGAAAACTGACCTGAGAGATGCGGTCGAATACAAGTGAGTGAATAGGGAAAACGCAAACAGATAAACTACCCACTAATGAACCATTGGAGTCGCCCAGTTCATGGAAACAAGATTGCTACACAACTATCCTTCACTTGACGGATACATGCAGGAAAATATCGTACATGTAAATTTGTAACTACTAAATACATTCGGGACGGAAATGACTCGTTTCATTACAGCTGTGCATCATGGCTGCCATAAACGCTGCAAAAGACAATGTTCACCAATACCACAAAATTTAGGTTATCGTTCTGTTCTTTCGGCAGTGCTAAGGGTGGTGTCATACCATTTCGTTCATCATTTAGTGTCTACCTGTAGCGGCGTTGGAAGCTTTCTAGTAGTGATTCGTAGAGGCTACAGAAATACCTCCTATCGTATCAGCCGTTCGTTGCAAATCTAGATGTCCCAACTTAAAGAAATACCATTTAAAAAATCACGATATGAAAAGGCGCTGTGTTGAAGCCGATGTTGCGTAAATTCCTAAGGCGAAGTATGAGCCCGCTTCCTCCCCCTCCTCCTCCTATAGATTTAAGTGTTTTCTACTCAGCGTTGATGTTCTACGCTGCCGCCGTCTTCTCAAAAGCCCTTTTTTTTTTTGTCTGGGATGAATGTCCTGGCAAATTCAGAAGCTTTTCTTTTGAGCAGAATCGAGAGAAACGCCATTTAATAAATGTTCACGGGACCTATAGCTCAGCACGGCAAAGCTTAGTTCAAACATGAAATGAGTACCTCAGCTAAAATCAGTGGAGAAGAGCGGCTTTTACTTCCTTGTATTACACGGTTGATTAAAATGGGAAATCGGAGAACACCTTTTCTCTACTTGTAAATTTTTTGGTGTTCTTCCATATATTGTTAGCGTTCAAACGGTCATATATATATATATGAAGGAAAGAAGCCAACAGTCAGCGCGGCCAAGGAGAGCGTTGGTGGTGGTACTTTGTCTTTTTTCTTTGTCTTTTTTTTTAATGGGTACTGGGATAATCACAGAAATTAGTAATGTCATCTGTTTAGGGGAAAGATAATTAAACATAAAGTAGAAGAAAAAACAACGTGCCGATGGTGGGAACCGAACCCACGTCCTCCGAATATCGCGTCCGGTGCTCTTCCAGCTGAGCTACATCGGCCGCTGTCCCCCCTGCTACTTGCTTGGGTATTTAAGTTGTCTGTATACAAACCTTGAGAGTGTTCACCAGCGCCACCCTCAACCATGGATACTGGATATATATATATATATATATATATATATATATATATATATATATATATATATATATATATATATATATATATATATATATATATATATATATACTAATGTCAAGAGTTACCCCAAGTTTTCTATCTTCGTCCTTCAACTTCCATTTCGCTGTCCGCACGGAGTCCAAGCATCTACGTTAGCAGTTTTCTGAATACATGCAAAGCGCATATTTGGAAAAAATTTCCTCCCAGCGACTTTTTTGTTATTAGTGTTTTTACATAATCTCGCCGTGTGTAGCTCTAAGCGAAAGATACAGAGAAGTGGTGACTCATGCTTTGATTACACGATCAAAGCAGATCTCTGCTGTTCTAAATGAGTGAAAAAAATATACTCACGTGTATTGCGAGGAGTAAACTAGGCAATAGGACTCGGAGATTTGAAATCGTCTCTGTGATGCAAACGAAGAAGATAACAACGTGGATCTAATCAAGGCTTCGTTCTAAGGCAAATCTGATTATACGCGCAGTTTCTGGACTGCGCATTTCTCTTAAAAAAATGCTTGATTCGAACTTAATCTCAAGAATATAATATGACATCGCGGTTGAAGCAGATTGGAGTTTTTATACACTCCAGCATTAAGCCAGTGAGAAAAAAAGACGTTAGAGTTGTACCCACGTTGTTTTGTGCTTTTCAAAAATGTCTTGTCGCGCCATCAAGGCGCTTAAGAACCTCGACGACAAATCCATAGAAAGCCTCACGAGTTATTACAACAAATGCTGGAAAACGGGAACGCTGCCGACGCAGTGGAAGAAGGCAAAGATCATCCTAATCCCCAAGCCGGGCAAGCCATCCGACACGGATAACCTCCGACCCATATCGCTCACATCTTGCGTGGGCAAGGTGTTAAAGCACGTCCTGCTCAACAGGTGGCAAGAATACCTCGAGAAAGAAGATCTCTACCCGGAAACGATAATTGGCTTCAGGCAGCATCTAAGTACCCAAGACGCCATGATACAGCTCAAGCACCAGGCCATCGACGGAAAAACTGGCGACAACAAAGCAGTACTGGGACTCGACCTACAGAGCGCCTTCGACAAGGTGAAGCACTCAGCGATCCTATCCCAAGTCTCGAAACTCAACATGGGAGAGAGATCATACAATTACATCAAAGACTTCCTCACGGACAGAACGGCCGAGCTCAGAGCGGGGGACCTCCAAGCACAGGAGAAGAAGCTGGGAAGCACAGGCACACCTCAGGGATCGGTCATCTCGCCGGTGCTTTTCAATCTCGTGATGATAGGAGTGGCCGAAAGGCTCAGGAACATCAAAGAAGTCCGACATACGACATACGCGGATGACAAAGCGCTGTGGGTGGAAGGGGGCAGCGATGCCCACATCGAATCCACCCTACAGGCGGCCGTTGATGCGATCGAAGACGAACTCGACGGAACGGGGCTCAGATGCTCGCCGAGCAAGTCGGAGCTCCTCGTCTACCCGCCCGTCAAGCACCGCAAACCTAAGAGCAGCCCGAGAGAGTACGAGGCAATCAAAGTCAAGACCAGAGAGGGAAACGCGATCCCAAGAGTCAACAAGATCAGAGTGTTGGGAATGGCGATCGAGACGCACGGCAGAAACGGCGAGGCCGTCACCCGGCTCATTGCGAAAGCGGCGAACGCCACGAGACTACTCAAACGAGTCACGAACAAGAAAAGTGGAATGAAGGAAGAGAGCCTGATCAGACTGATCCACTCGTTCGTCACATGTCACGTAGCGTACGTAGCGGCCTACCACAAGTGGAACAAGAGCAAGAGAAACAAGATACATATACTCATCCGCACAGCCTACAAGACGGCACTGGGACTGTTCGAAACAACGAGCACCAAACGCCTCCTGCAGCTACGGGTGCACAACACGCTGGAGGAGATAGCAGAGGCCCAACGTGCCGCACAGCTCGAAAGACTGTCTACGACGAAGGCCGGCCGGTAACTCCTGGGCATCCTGGGAATTGGATATCAAGGCAGGGAGCAGACGCAGCTCTCCGTACCCGATGAGATCAGGCGCAACATCAGAGTGGACTCGGTACCGAAGGACATGCACCCGGAGTATAACAAAGGGAGGAGAGCAGCGAGAGCCAAGGCGCTGATAGACCAGCACGCGGCCGACACACACGCACGCTACGTTGACGCGGCTGAGTATGCCAAGATACACGGGTTCACGACGGTCGTCGTCGACGCGACTGGCACCGTCCGCACGACCGCCAGCACGAGATGCACCAAAGCAGAGCAAGCGGAGGAGGTGGCCATCGCCCTGGCCATCGCCGACCGCGACTACCACACAGTGCTATGCGACTCGAGGCAGGCGGTGAGAAATTACGCCAAAGGCAGGATAGCGAAAGAAGCTGTGCGCATACTGCAGGCAACCAAAAACGACAATGGCAGCAGACAAGTGAGAATCAAGTGGTTCCCGGCGCACGCGGGCGAGGCGTCAGACCGCAACGCCAACCACGACGAGACGGCACACGCCGAGGCGCGCGCGCTAACGGACCGCGCCTCGGTCGACTGGCCGCTGTGGTTCAGCACCAAAGACCGAATGACGGACTACAACGAAATAACCAAGGTGTTCCGCCTAGCTCGCAGAACTCTTCCACCCCCTTGCTCGGGGCTCAGTCGAGAGCAAGTAGTTTTATTCAGAAAGCTACAGACGGGGCTCACTGCCCAGTCCGTTGCTGATGCATAGAATGTATCCAGAGACCCACCCGACAGACAAATGCAGTCTGCCGAACGGAGACTGCCAGCATTGCACACATGCTGTGGAATTGTGCCCAGTACCAGGAAGAAGCTAAGTCTGGGAGGATCCCGCCGCGACTGGAAGCAGCCGCAGGGAGCGACAATAAAGAGGAGCAACTCTGGGCCGTCCAGCAGGTCATCAAGGCGCTGGCCCGGCAGGGAACCAGCGAGCCGGCCACGGCGAGCGGGGACCCAGGCCGCGCGGCCGGTGCCCAGAGGACGACGTAGGCCCCGTCCAGAGCGCGCGCGCGCGAGTGCGCGTTCTACTGCAGGCCCCGAATAAACGTTTTACCAATCCAAATGTCGCGCGCAATTATAGAAGCCAAATTCTAAAATATTAATAGCGGCAGTGCCAACCGCATGTCCCCAGAACGTCGACATTTTAAATGAGCGCAATTTTATCGGACATTAATCAGTCGACTTCTATATTACTGCTTGTAAATAAAGAGAATCCGAACTGCTATATAATAAGCGTCATAGTGTTCTGCGGGGGAGCATTAGTGGTATACGGTATTTGGACAGATCAACGGAGAGCAGTAAACGGTTTATGTTTTGCATAGCACCACTATCTGTTATTATAAAAACAAAAATCGGGGGCTTGCATTCTTAGAATTGTTAACACGCTCGCTCTCCTTTCGTATAAATATCAATACTAGCTCTTCAACAACGATCGGGGTTCGGCAAACGTATCAAGGTCGCAGGATCTGATTTCGAGCAGTATAGTTGAGCAGGTACGACAGCCTAAAGCTCTAAAAATATGTCGAGATACTAGCAGTATCATTACCACATCTGAAAGCCTTGATACCTTAACCACTAGAAAAGGGCTATTCAAAGCGCTGCTGAAAAAAAGGACAATTTAGGAAAATTGATCGTTTTATAGCTATTCCTGTTCTGTATTACTTTAGCGAACTTTCAATGCCATTCTTATGATTACGCTGATGCCCTGCACATTACATCATTTTTAATCCTAGATGTCAAATTACATACACACTAAAGTCCACGTTAGGGTGGTCGGAACGCTTTGGGAAACTCAGTGACATTCCAAAAAAAAACGTCGTGCTGTTGCAACTTCCAAATTACCGACGGGGGGAAGACGGAGGTGAAATGCATAATCTAGTGAAAGATAACCGAAGTCACTAAGGATACAAGTACAGTTACCTGCAAAAACGCATCCAGTATCCTCTCGTAAGACGACATTCAGAAAACCTGCTTTTATTCGTGATTAAAACTGCGCGGACTATTTTATTGAAGTTCATTTATCGGGCACTAGTTACGACTATATTATAGAGGCTCCAGTGTATGTGCATCCAGGAAGATGGCATTTCTGCTGAGCGATAAACTAGCTTTTTTTTTCTGCTGGAACGTTCTCTTTGCTGTGAACAAAGCGGCTTGCTGATAATGTTTTTACTGAAGACACTTTAAAACATTGCAGACACTTAATCCGGAGAATAGCGTTGCGCAACTTAGTAACGACTAGCACTGCATTAAAGAAGCGGGGAGCGTTGACTGGCCACCGCGTGTTCTGTCTGAACACGCGCATAACACATTGCTCAAGTAGATGTAGCCCCCGTTTGTTTCAGCTGCGCGTTCGCTCACACGTGGCTGTCTGTACGGTGAGTGACCAGGAAGAAAAGTTTTGAGTCAAAGAATTAGTTGGCTGACCGGCTTACTTTCAGAATCCTGCGCTAATCGTAAGTGAAAGCTAATCGGCTTTACGTATTGTCAAACAGTACAGGCAAACTGCGTGAAAGTGAGCATAAGGCTTGCGCCATGCGAGTTGTGCCGTTTTCTCGTCTGCAGCGCTAAATCGGCCGAAAGCCTCCGTGTAGTCATGCAGCGCACCAACTGCGTTATAGCGCCTGGCATGCAATAAAAAAAATTGCAATGCTCTGGTACTGAACTTCTGGAAGAGAAAGCGACATCAGAGAGATTTCAGCATCATATTTGTTTCGAAAGTGCGTTAAACTGTTCTTTCGATACAACCCAGACATTGATTGGCGTTTGGGTTTCTATGAGAGTTTTGTTTCGCTTTAGAATTTATTTTCTTTAAGATTTAGTTTTCTTAAACGGACTGCATCTACTTAACCACAGTTGAGTAACTGACTACCTTCTTTAATGCATCTTGCGGCGAGGCGGCTGTGGCAGGATCGGGAAGAATGAGCACCGTCTGGGTCGCTAAAAATATTACACAATTGTCTTGGAGAATATTCTTCTAGAAGAGCTCATATGGAGATGAATGTTGTCAAAGTGATAGCGGTGGCGAAAAAGGTGTCAATTTAGGTGCAAAATAGAGTGAAGCGCGCAATACGTTTGTTTTTGAATAATCAAATTTGTGTAAAATTACCCTGCGTGCTCTTTTATTTTTTAAAGCTTACTGAAAGCCTTATTAGGCTCTTACAGGAGGGGGCAAATTACAAAACGCAAAACATCAGAAACACACAAAAGATGGAAAACATAGGCACTGCAACACTATAACGGACATTCAATGTGTCGCACATGAAGCACAGAAAAGAGCGCGAAGCGACATAATAAAACAACACCTTAGTGAATAGGTACTAATAAGATGAAATATTAAACTAAACACTCGCAGTGAATAAAGAAAGACATTTTAAGAACTATTTTTTGTTATATGATTTGCTTCTCAAAAAACTGACTCGAAAGATCCCCAGGTGGTCGAAATTACTCCGTAGCCCTCCACTACGGCTCCTCTTTCTCTCTTTCCACTTTCATTCCCACCTTCCTCCCTTCCCTTACGGCGCGGTTCGGGTGTCCACAGAGCAAGTGTGACAGTTACTGCGCCTTTCCCTTCCTGTGAACCAATTTAAATTTAATTTTTTTTTAATAAATGTATCAAGGCTGATGTGGTCCATAAATTCATGTGGCAGCCTATTCCACTCTTCATTAGCTGAAGAAAAAAACGAACCTTTGTATGCATTGCATCAGTCTGGGAGGGGTTTGTTGCACTTCCAAGTATTTAACCTCTTAGAACGATGATAATGTGCCTTGATGTACTGATCAGTATCAACTTTGATTCCACCGTTACAAAGAGCTACGCGTCGCCGACAAGAAATGGTAGGAATACCCGCTTCAGTTCGCATGAAGGATGCACCATCGTGGCGTGAGTAGCAGGAGAAAGGAAAACAAAGTCCTTATGTATTATGTTTTCTAGTTTTTTGCTGAGCTATGATCGATGAGGGCTACACATGATGCTACCGTACTCAAGGATGGGCCTTAAGAGGGTATTATAGTCTGTTAGATTTGCATGAGAAGGAGCTGCTTACAGTTTTCTACGAAGAAATTCGAGTGGTTTGCATACTTCTGCACACGTGTTAGTTATATGAGTGTCCTAACTTAGTTTATGGGCAAATGTGACGCCTAAATATTTTACCGTATCAACCCTCGTTGTGTTACATCTTGATAAACTCTAAAATTATACAAGAGGCGATTTCTATGTGTAATTTTGATGGAAGAAGTTTGTCAATATTAATTTCATTGCTCATGATTTACACCATTTAGCAATATTATGTATTAAGAATTTTAATTTCATTGGTCCTCCCGTGTACGTGCCGTAGTGTAGAGAACGAAGTCGTCAGCGAAGAATCTTATTATACTCCAGGTTCGGCGCAGGCACGCATATCATTGATATAGTAAATCGCGAAAAGCATAGGTTCCAAGACAGATCCCTGTGGGACCCCGGAGAAATGACTTACTCGTTTCGATTGTAAATTGTTTTCTTCGGCAGATTGCACACGAACTGTGAGGTAAGAGGCTATCCAGGTTACTACTCCTGTGTTAATGGGAACAACACGAAGCTTCTAGATTAATTTAGAATGTAGGACATGATTAAATGCTTTCCTGCAGTCAATCAGTATGACATTTGCTTGAAGCTAAGAATCAATCACTTGTGCAAAATCATGTGTTATTTGCAGCAGCTGGATAGCGGTTGACAGTCATTTTCTAAAATCGTGTTGTCTGGTGTAAATTAGGTTAATTTCCTCCAAATACTTTCTGTTGGATTTATTGATGATATGCTCCATTAGCCGACAGGAGCAGCTAGTTAGGGAAATGGGCCTATACATGTCTACAGACAGTCTGCTGAATCGGAATAACCTTTGCACATAGCCAGTTGGAAGCAATTAAGAGCACCTGTTTCGAGGGAAGGTGTAAATATTTTGTGCAAAACTCGAGCGTTAACGGTTCCACGTATCGCTTCAGAAACGTATTTCAGATGTTGTCTGAACCAGGGGTCTTTTTAATGTCGATCTGCAAAAGCAAGTTAACAATACCAGTCTCGGAAATCTCAAAATCCGGCATCAGTGATTGTGGCTCAGTTGTGATAGCGCTCGTGGCAAGCTTGCGAGCAAAGACCGGCTGAAAATATCGATTGAAAGAATTTTCGATCATGAGGGTGTCTGTGACTACCGCTCAACCTATTTCCATTTGTGATAAACGGGGTTCAGTGTTCGATAAATATCGCCAGAAGTTCCATGGATCGCTAGTAATTAAATTAGATAAAGTTGTCGAAAAGAGCGCATCCTGCGCGGTTTTAATTTCCAGATTTAGTTTGCTCGCAAGTTCTCATATCTGAGCGCGATTTCGCTTCTTTCTACGCATTCGCTGCAATCTTCGCTTCAGATAATTGATGGTGCGTGTAATCGACGGGGTTTTCCTTTTTGTTCGTTTTATTCTTGTAGGTACACAATTCTTTTTCGTATTGTGTTATCGCGCCTTTCACCTGTAACCACAGGTTGTTATAGGTCGGAAGCACACCTCTTGGGAACCATGCGTTCCTATCACTGTAGAAGAAAAAAACTGGCAGAACGTGTGAAATGTGCGTGCTCATCGTTGGCTGAAGTCAGCAAATATCGTGGAGCAATGAATTCATGTCTTATGACCTGAAATGCAAGATAAGCGCCTTGCAAGACGCTTATCTTGCATATTGGCTTGGATTACGGCAGACTTCAACAATGGGCGGGCGTGGAAGACGCGGATGACAGCGAATAATTATCGTCCTGGGTTCATGACCGCTTTCTGTGTCGGAGAAGCGTGTATAACAAATATCTTGATGGGAAATATCAAATAGCCTACAAGACGACTATTATAACTCAAAGCATAAAAATAATAACGGCTCTGAGAAGCCATTTGTACGCCTCTAAAATGCGAAGCAGACATAAAAACAAAACTTCGTTCCTAAGCTTGTTGAAACCAACTTGTCGAATCACTCCCGGTTTTTCGCCGGAGCTACATTGCGAGATTCGTCCAATATCCTGCGCCAACCCTAAAGCCCGCTGCTTCCTCAAAGTGTCCATTTTCTTTAAGCATCCTCTTTCTTCTACACTAATCATTCAAATAGATAACTTCATCTGCTGTTCGAACACCAGTGGTATTTTGGTAAACCCAATTTCGCACGAGACAAAAAATTCCACGCAATACCTAGTTAAAGGGCTCTCTGGTAACATGTTCCTTCCATTGTCGGAAATGACATATTGCGAAACAAAGGAACATGGATGCCTAGATGAGCTTGTCAAGTATAATAACGGAAGAATCTCCAGACGGGATGCTGACTATTCATTACGGCGCTCGACTACTGCGTCCAATGATGTGCGATCGAATCCCGGCCGCGGCGCCTGCTTTTCTAAGAGGCGAAAAGCAAGGCGCCCATGTGCTGTGAGATGTCCGTACACGTTAAAGAACCACATATCGTTGAAATTTCCTGAGTCCTCCATACGGCGTGGAGCAGCATGACCGATTTGTACCCACAAACAAAAAATAAACAAACTAATGCAGAACATTGATAGACCATTTTCTGTCCTTCACTTCGTTGCGTCTTGTGTTGTCAATTGAAGGACAAAGAAAACAGATATGCGGCAATAGGTATGCAATAATGCAGCACGTAATTTGATTAGCACTCTTATTTTTCCAGCCATTACTTCAAATAAAAATCGTATTAGAAACTATTTTGTACCATACGTGCAACTGCAGCTGGACCACAGCGGGAGATTAATGGCTGAAAAAAAGTACTCTATTATAGGTAACTTGTCGAAATATATACAGCGCGAACAGAGATGACGGACGAGGAAGTACACAGCACAAGCGCTACACGACGGACGAGCAAGTACCCAACCCAAGCGCTACACAAGCGCTTGGGTTGTGTACTTGCTCCTCCGTCGTCTCTGTTCGAGCTGTATATACTTCCTCAAGGTGAACATTACACAACTAGCCCAACTTTCCATCCTAATAATATAGGTAAGCCATACAAAGCTTCAGCTTCAGAAAGAGCAAAAGCAAATTAACAATCTTGCACACATAAGCGGCTTCTAACTTGGGTCTCTCGTGTCGCATGGGATGGTTATGACAGAATCAGCATGCCAGGACACTGGTATTCACGTTACCCCTATAGGCCACTAAGACACGTTCATACGGCTTGGTTAAAGCGGGGCTTTATATTTGGGCTGGTAGCCTACGCTATCGCGTCATACCCTTAAAGCCGGAGCTGAAGTGTTCCCCATATTTATATGCAATAAACGCCTTTACCACCACTGCTTAAAACGCCTGTGAATTTTCATGAATTCAACGGAGCGCAGGTTGTAGTCGATGCGACACTCGCAATGAACAAATAAACAATTGTGCAAACATCAGCGACTTTCTCCAGTCAGACTTGAAGGCTTTTAACCAAAGGTTTCAATACGAGAGCGTTATGACCCGGTCATGTGAACACCACTGTTGTTCTCAGCGTTTTGTGCGCAAACGCACCGGCGTATCACAAGCACTAATTATTTCGTAGATTAACAAAAAAAGCATTAAACAAGGAGGGGAAAGCCTCAGTTAGTAGGTCGAGCCAACGTTTCGACAAGTGGACTTGTCTTCCTCTGGGCGTTCTTCTGTCTTCGTCTGGGTCCAGACGAAGACAAGTCCACTTGTCAAAACTTTGGCTTGAACTGAGGCTTTCCCCCTTCTACCCTTGTTCAGGGGTATTTTTGATACTGTGCACTCTCGTTCTATAGATTATATGACGTACGTGACCGCGTGATATAATGTCGAAAGCAGCTCCAAATTCAAGTTCCTCATTTGAAGTTTTTTGGGGATAGCAGTCATGCTTCCAGGACTGTTGGGTCTTTGTTTTTCTGCGGACGACGACGGATGGACCCTTTCACTTGTGTTAGTAGTTCTACGTTTCTCAATTAGGCCACACTGTTTTTTCAAGCCACTCCACACATTTTTCGCTCTGGAGAGCAAACACAGTCTTCATGTTGAGTATTAGGAGGACTTTTAAGGCAGGTGTAGGGTCATCGTACCCCAGCGACAAACAGTGCCCGAAACCGGTTCTTCTATAGCTATGCGATGCCCCGAGCAGCTCCCTAGCTTATATAAGGCGAACGACTATTTACGCAGTTACCGAACCTTGCATAAGAGGAGCTCCAGAGCTCATGGCACGCCGCTCTTGTATCTTTTTATGTCTACCGTACTGAAGGTCTAGAGAGAGCACCACTGCACCCTCGCACACTTTCACAATATTTCACACCTGAAAATTGGCATTCTTCCGCATAGTTATCCACAACCGCTTTCATAGCCCTAACTGTTCCTCCTTAGACGTCACTCACATGCACTATACGAATTTAGAGTTGTGTTGGTGCTGGAAAACAGGAACACATCAGAGTGTCCTTTGAATTTTGAGATTTTCACAATCAGAAACTGGTAGAAAACGAATGACATTCATATTTTTCCGCCAAAATATTGCAAAGAACGTGAGCATGCTTTAATGCGATATCCAGTGCTCTAGAGCAGTGCAAAGGAAATCGAGTAAAATGTATAGTTGATTTCGGTATACTTTTTGCACTGAGTCACTGTACAGGATGCCCTGAGCTTCTGGCTCATCCATTTCATCCGAGTTGGCGGGATTGCACTCACTGCATCAGATAGCCAAAAAAGCTCATAAGCCACCAGACAAAAAACACAAGCCGAGGTAAAGCTACACAGCACACCTTGTGCATGCCGTCTGAGAGATTCAGATAATAAGGTTGTTATATATGGCCTTTTCGGAGGAGGAAGAGCGCGGCGCCTTTGCATTCACGACCAGTAGTTTCCATTCATCGGATATAACTGCGAGTTTCGAGCCCTAAGATTTTCTACAACGAACTCCTTAAAAACGCTTTGGTTCACTCTGCGAGCACGTTCGGGTTGCTAACACTGACCATTTAACACTTCCTTAGAATTGCCATATCAAGTATAGAACACATCGCAATTAAGTGTTCACAGTAAGGACATACCTCAGGGTTCTCCGTGTGCCGTTCCACCATATATCAATATCAGCGATGTTGCCTAGTTTATATACACTTCGCTGCGCTCCTAGAAATTCTGTTGAGGTGCCAATATCCAATCTTGCGAATGACTCTAGACATCGCCTCATACTGCGAATATTTCAAGCGCAGTGTGCTGATTTGATCACTTGACTTGATAGCTCCGTCGACTTAGAATTTTTTTTTAAGCGTCAAATGGGCATCTGCTAGTTTAAGGTTCGTAGTTCTACCATCATGAGGCGACGCGTTCTTAGACAGAAGAAAGCACTCTGACAGGAAACGGGTACTGAAGTCGCCAGATGTAAATAAGGGTAATAAAGCGTCTCTCTCAGTGTTACGAGTGAAGTTACTGCAGAAGGCTTTCGAGGTGTGCATCAGAGCTTTTGATATTCCAACAGTAGCGCCTAAGCGCAATGTCACTCGACCTCCTCTCATTCTTCAAACAATGTAAGACTTAGTATATGACAGCTGCTGGGATATTAGCGTCAGTTCTTGTTTTTTCAACTGCTCCTGACTGTGGTGGTTGTTAGGAGTCCTAGTCATTTAAGGAGTCCTGCGGACTGTGTCTCTATCTGTTGCGAGTTGTTGTTTTCGTCATCCCAGATACATCCAAATGCCCTAGTCGCTTCGTCAAGCAAAATAATTTCTGCCCTGATGCGTTTAATTCTTTGCCCCTCCCATTACTAGTTGTTTGTTTTATTTCACTCTAGAGCTAGCAATGCTAGAATTATTTCTCCGGTCACGCCTTCAGACTGGGACATTCCCACACCCGCTTCTGCTGAGCCATATGCTCCCAGGAGAAAGATCTGAATTCTGTGCAAACTGTGACTCGAGAGGGACCCTCGAACACATCCTTTGGGACTGCCCCTTTTCTCCCGGGAGGGGTTTAAATCTGACGCCGCAACTCTGGGAGACCATGCTGCGCTGCTCAGACCCTGGACTCCAGCTAGCCGCCATCCAGCTGGCCTGGGACGCCGCCGGCCAACAACGTCTGCCGGCCTCCGTCTGAGGCGGGGCACCCGCCATCCATCCCAAGCGACGGAAGGCCGGAGCCTCTTCATCCTCTGGAATAAATAAAAAGTTCTGCTCTCTCTCTTTCTCCGGTCACGCCGCGGAGCTGCGGCCTAGAAAACAAGTGAAATCCGATTGTGAGCCTCGACCTCGAAACAAGAATATGATTTTCTGGTACTACGATATTTTGATGCTCTATTTATTGCTTAGCTGGCTTATGCATGTATTTTGGTGGAAGAAAATGAGTTAAGATTCTTTAATTCTAGTCATGTTAGAAGAATGTTCATCAATATTGAACGATAATCTAAACCTGCATTGTTTAGGCAAGAAAAATTATTTGTTTAGGTAGTGGAAAACTGAATTCTCTGTGCAATAAAATTTCATGATTTCTACTCTTTCTTTCATAGTTCGCGTGGAACTAAGCCAAAAGCAAGTTTCAAAGAGGCGAACAAAGCCGCGTGGCCTATTTTACATCAAGTGCACCTGAAATTACAGGAGCAACCTTGACGTCTCTATGTGAGCCCTGCTTCTACCGAACACCCTGCGGCGCACCGCCTAACATGTAAAGATTGGACAAAGGTTTCGTGTCGTGCGAAGAGCCTGCCTGCGGGGTTTTATCTCGGCTTACTCAAAGAAGAAATCCTCTCCGAAGAGGTGCGAAACGCGGCAGAGACATTCTGCCAGAATGGGGAGGGGCAGAATTGGGGAGATCAAAGGAAGCGGGAGATCAAGAAAATGCACGGATTTGTTAGAAGCCGTGTTGAATAGTGAAAAACCAACCGTAGATTTGAGTTGACGCCTGAGGCGCCGCACATGCCTCGTTTGCATATGAGGACAGAAATTCTTCGTACCCGAAGTGGATTTAATACCACAAAATGAAGCATGTACTAACCTCCCCATTGTTCCCATCGCCTGACACCATTCAACGGGACACCCTCTTTAATTTAACATTAGTTTGGCTGTCTGTCTATGTGGCATATATTAGGTACAGTCGTCTGTTGGATAGGCTTTTGATATAAAGGAACTTGCCTTGTTATCACTTCGAGTTTCTAAAAAGAAGTGAACCTGAGGGGTTTTAAGGATGATGCAGAATCTGGTAGTACTTTAGGGCTCTGGAAAAAAGCCTTATCCTGACTCGCATCGGATTCAATTCATAGCTGTTCACTTTGTGCACTTTAAAGCTTTTTTGATTGTGTACTTAAGTGTTGAATAAATTGCATTTAGGCATGTTTGTTTGAGCTTTCCGAATTTCATCAAGCCGAAAACTTGATACTATAGGAAACCCTGTCCGGGTTGAAGCTAACCGGACCACAACAGAGCTTGGTTTGCTTGTTGCAGCTAGACAGAACAGGAGGAAGATACTCCTCCGTCTACAGTTGACGAATCATGCTTGTTTAGGCAATTCTTAAAATTAGGTACACAGTACTGACTAGCGTAAAAGATAATGATTATTGAACGAACTCGGAAAACATATATGTCTTTTAGCATGTATAGCGGAATACCGAGGCTGCAACTCTGCTTTCACAAACTACGCTACACAGGAAACAAGGTAGCATTCAGGGAGAAGTGCTCACTGCCCACGGTGTCCATGCGATTCAGAGGCGTTCAAGTGAACCCAGACCTAGCATGATCTTAAAACATTATTTAAATGCGGGTCTTTTTTATTGATTTACATTCCGCTAATAAATGTAGTTTCTTTTCCCTCAGACAGTGATGGCTTGCAGAAGGTTTATAAAAGATGTGTACTATTGTGAACGACCTGATATTAGTGGCCATATAATTCAAATATTTATATTTTAAAATGGAAAGGCAATCAGTGATATTTCGTAATGATTGTTTCGTAAATGAGTTGGGAGTTCAGTGTCTCACATATTTCGCCTACTTCAAAAGAATAGGTTTGCTATCAAAAGCATCTTGTAAGTTGTTAACTACTGTTACATACGTATAGGTAGAAAAATAGTAGAACTGTCACGGAAAAAGAACCGTCTTTGTTTTCAGACATTTGTATTGTAAAAAAACATGTTTTCGCAACTGACCGCGTGGTATAATTGCATACTTTGCCTTCTTAAATAATATGGTGTTCCTTGAACCTTCTTAAGGGGCTAATAAGAACCTCTGCTGGCAACCACGGTGTATCAGCAGAAAAAATAGAACTGCTCAAATCTTTATCTCCAAAAAGGCGATCAGACTGGATTACGGTAAGGGGCAGCTGCACTCCTGTGGGATAATAGTGCTATGCAAAATTTCGAGTTTACTGTAGCCACCTCGAAGGTAGTGTTGCTGTGCCCGCTGCGGAATAACATTCGCGCGCAGAATTAATTCTATCCCCTCACTGCTGGCCAGCTGTGACGGCTGCCAGCGTGCAAGTCGGTCAAACATAATATATCCTTGCAGTGTGCCCTACATCGGGACTACATCTCATATACACTGTGTGACTACAAACAGTGGCGCAACACAAACGGGTTGGCCCGGTGGCGCCTCGGGTATTGGGCTTCTAATCGGCTACCGTGAAGCCCTAAGTCGACCTTCATCCCCGCTCTGAGCATTGCAAGCTGGGTGAGCTTGGGTTTATATGCGGTCGCAGGCAGGAAACGTTCAAGGTATGGCATAGTTCGCTTCGATCACAGCTCCAAAAATTCGACATCATTCAGCCACAATCAAAAGCTGCTATTCAAGAACTGTGCAGCCTCTCAGTTGACTTCTATTTTCAAGGTCATGAGGGACTCTATGCATCTCCCAAAAAATATTGAAACACATTGCGCAAATTGCGCATGATGCTACCTCTGTGAAGTTAAACCGGGGAGGTAGGAGGTTGCAATAGTTACTAAAGTGTAAGTAAAATCACCTTCTTTTCCGAAATGGACGAAGAGTCATGATGGCTTTTTTCTACGGCAGTTATGCTGGATATACAGAAAAATATTTGCAATACTTTGACAAACCACTCGGAGTGCTCGGCCGAGGTCCATTCTTAACTGCTCATTTTTCTGGTGTAAATTTTGAGATTGCCTCAATGTCTCTCTGAAAATCTTACTTTGCCATACAGATGAAGCCAAAACAAAGATCAGAAGAATGATTACGTGTTTTTTTTGCCTCCATTATAGCCTTGGTATTGCGAAAGGGGGATTCTAAAGATGATAGTCGGCTTCTGTGCTGGTTCAACTCCTTTTGCAAAAAGGATACACGCCAGGGTTCTCGCATATAGAATACGTACGCGAATTTGCCTTTGATATATGCTCGGCAAGAGATGAATATTCATGCCTTACTTTTTGAGCGATGCCTGAAATAAACACTGCAACGTTAAAAAGGACGAGACTTTCTTATTGTATTCTGACCTCTCAGTTCTAAAATTTCAATGGTCTAGCTATGTTAGGGCTGCTGTGGTTAAGTAAATATTTTGCTACATAAGCTACAAGAGGATATCGTGAAGGAGTCGTTTTTATCAGGGCAAGAAAAAGCTCCCATGAAACCATCGACGCAACTTCTACACTAAGCATCCTAGCCCTTTCGGCCCTGAATTTTTAATTTCGACTGCAGATTTTTTTTATCTCATTTGTTCACGTTTATATTAGTTAAATAACATCCTCAGAAAGTTTCAACCTTGCAGTGAAAATAGTTACCGAGTTAGCGATGTGGCGTCAAAATAGGACATCAGGGCTAGAGGGTTGTAAAATGAAAATTTTCGATGATTTATTCTGAAGGTTCCACGAAGCGCTAAGAAATCACAATTTCTTTAGTATCGAGTGTGAAACACTTTGAAGCAGTTCCTAGACTTTGAAAGGCACAAGTGGACCTTGCATTTCTCACACTGGATGCGCGACTTTCCAGTCCAGTGCTCCATTTTGCATCGCTGCTCCCTTGATTCGTCATGAATGGGCCAATGTCCGATTTGATCAAACCTGACATCTTGAACAGGTCTGTTTTCTGTGAACCTAGCCTGTTTTGCAGGCTGCAGAGGGGACGCTGAGGGTCTTCCTCTCTTCGGAGTCAAAGGTTTACTCTCAGCTGCCGAAAGCGCTTCAATGACGTTCAAGGTGAAATCGAGTGAGTCAAGCTGTTTTTTTGACGGGATAAGCTGCCTGTCCGCTTCTTTCCGGTATTCAAGCCAGGGGTTCACTACCGCCAGATTCATGAAGTGGAATATCATCCTAAGGGACCGCTTCCTTGACCGGATAGTTGTACGGTAAAGCGCCACAAGGAAGTCTGTTTTGTCGACGCCACCCATGCTGCGGTTGTATGCACCGACTACAGCTGGTCGTCTGAAGTCCACAAAACACTTATCTGTTTTGCTCCATCGCCTAGCGGTGTCTTCAACATTTACAGCAAGAAAGTTGGATGCCAAGGTCACCGATCTGTTATCCTGCCACTTCGTTACGGCCACCTTTCCGTCCCCACTCACAAGGCAATCCGATGAGCCACGCCCTTTTTTATTGAGATCTTTCTCGCTCATCAAGGGACACTTCTCACATCTGTTAGATCTTATTGTTCCAGCAGCAAATATTTTTTTCTTCTGCATTTCACGTAGCAGAGGCAAAAAGTAAAATTGTCAAAAAACAACTTGTGTCCCACACCAGATGGAATGCGCTGAGCCATAGCCATAACAATTGCACCTGTGATGCCAAAGTTAGAGTTTAGTTCGTCGGACAGGGCCGTTGTCGACCCTTGCTATGGCAGGAAGTTATAAATAAGGCCGGATTTGCCACAGAGCATAAATATTTTCACGCCCCAAGTGTGTGGCTTTCCTTTAATGTACTGCTTGATGTCCAGACAGCCCTTTAAGGGCACAATCTGCTTGTCAATGCAAAGGCGCTCCTCTGGAACGAGCTAATTGCACCGTTTCTGAAAAGCATCCAGCAGGGGCCTCACCTTCCAAAGGCTAGGAATGTTAGCGTCTTGCTGGGGTTGTTAGCGTCAACAATATGCAGGTTGTTCCGGAGTTTTTCGAAGCGGCTACATGACAGGCCGACTGACGCTACAAGACCAGATTTCATGCTAGGCTTCCAGTAGAGTCTCAACCTTGGATAGCGCAAGACACCCATTGTTAGATGAAGTGCTACAAGCCGCCTTATCTCTTCTTCGTCAGTTTTCACTGAGGTTCCCTCCTGAAACACCGAGTGTTGGTTTGTTTTATCCACAAGTTCCAGAAAGACACTTTTCGGAACATATCTTCTGAAATAGTGATATGGCGATAGCATTTCTCCGTCTAATTCGGGCACATCATGAACTTCCCCTCGAAATGTCGCATCTGGTTCCTGAAATGGTGTCCTTTTCCATCCAGTGGACATTACTAGACCCCACTCGTCATCAGAACTCTCGCTCTCATCGTCCGTTGGCGCTGGATCGGTCGCGGGAACCTCGGCAGCGTCGTCCTCGTCCTCGCATTCGCCGTCTACATGCGACAAATTTCCATTATCTAGCTGCTCAAACAGCGCATCTGTAGCGGCTTGGAGCCTGCTGGACTGAGTTCGATGACAGGAGTAAAACAGCGCCGCCGGGATCGAGGAATTTGCGAGAATACAGAAATAGCCAACCTGAAACGCCGCGCCCGTCGTAACTCAATGGGCGCCTTTTGCAACCGCTGAGCCCTCATGGCGTCAAAATCGCACATAGAGAAAAAAGGACGCTACGAAAAATCAACGCGCTCAGCTAATCCAGTTCAAGCACTCCTGCACTTAGCTAACCGTTAAAAACTACATATAAAAATAGGAACGCGTGCATTTCAATAATTACTAAGTTATAATATTTGAAAGTGCGAGCTTACCTGCCCCGTCGCGTGCCATGCTTTGGCCGAAGAGTCTTCTTCTTTGTCGCCGTCAGCGTGAAAACATAACGTGAACGCTGGTGTCGATGGCAGTAGGGATTCCTGAAGATTATCTCGGGAAAAAAATTGGCGGTTTTGGTTCCGCTTTCGAAGCGCCAAGGGGAATTTTTACTTGTGGCGTCAATTGACGCCACCAGGGCCGAAAGGCTGCATACGTAGCCCAGCTGACCACGTGAACATGCACCCTTGCTTTTCCTGCGTATAACCAACTAAAGAAACCGAAAGACGATCACTAAGTTTGTGTTGGACGAGAAAAAAAAAGGTACGTGATGGTCATTTCACTGCAAAGGTTTGCCTGCGCCTAATCGGACCTGATGGCACATACTCCGACAATAAGCAGTCTAGTAATTATGTTCTCTATCTTCATAGCGAGCTATTGCACAACGCAATGAGCAGGAAACTTTAATGCGAAGAAAACACTCATCATCAACGTCTTAGCTTAAGGGGACGGGTTAACTATAAAACTCACGGTGCATCTTCTCACGCGACGGCGCTAAGAAAAATACATATAAAAAATAAATTATTTAGGGTTAAAATTATGAGGACACGTTTTGTGTGCCTCAAGGTGGCCCTAGTGAGGGAAAGCCAGTTGCGATTTTTCCAAGCTACAACGGCCGCTTTCCGTTGACACGAGAACATTGCTGTTCGTGATTAGGTCGAAGAAACTTTAAAACACTGCAGGTACTTAATCCGTTTACAAATGTTGCGCAACATAGTGGCGACGAGTAAAGCATTAAAGAGTTTGGGGGCGTTCACTGGCCCCGGCAAGTTTTCTCTGAAGGAATGTCGCACATGGCACGAGTAGATGCAGTCCCTAGCTTTTTTTCTTCTGCGCATTCGCTCGCGCATGTGTGTTTATGCAGTGAGACGCGATAGAAGAGGTTTGCGCCAGACTGCTCGTTGCGTAACCGGCTTACTCTTAAGATCCTGGCCTCATCGTACGTAAACGCTAATCGGCTTTTCCTTTTTTTAGGCATTACTCGAAAACTCTGTGAAACTGAGCAGTATAAGTGAGAGCCGGAGCGTTCTCTGCTCTGTAACGATGAAAAAGCACTCCGTCTAGTAATCCCACGCAACATCTGTGTTGTAGCGCCCGGCACGCAATGCGAAGAGATTTCGGCGGCTTGAATTGAGCTTCTTGGAGCTAAACCGATTAAAGAGTTATGAGCATTAGATTTTTTTCTTTTTAAAATAGAGTGTTAAGCTGTGCGTCCGCTAGAACAGAGACATAAATTCGCTATCATGATAAGATATCATGATAAACATATCATGAAACGCTGTACGTTGCAGCCAGCCTCCTTCGTTTTTCGAGCTAGTGTGCTGCAGACTACCTCAAAAGAATGTGAAAGAAAAAAAAAACGAGCACCACAACATAGCTTTATTCATAGAGAAAATAATGACATGAAGAAATTGGGGATGTCATAATGATAACGCATGGGCAACAAGTTAATGTCCACATGGTTTTGAAACGGCGTGAAAAGGAAGAAAGGTAACAGATTGAGGTAGTAAAAATGCCTTCCAAACGAGTGCGATGTGCAATCTTCATCAATAGATAGCTCTCTTTTTGCAAAACGTGTTCCTGTCACTTTTCAAGAACCACTGGAAGAAAGTAAGAAGTGTTCTTGCTCATCTTTCGTTTAATTGTCCTAAGATGCTTCGAGAAAACAATTGCTGACGTTTTACTTGGGTTGAATAACAGCTGTTTCGCAACAAGTGTACCTTGCATGGGGGAAAAAATTGCGCTTCGTTTCGGTAGTACAAGTGCGGGTCAACATTTCACCAATCAAATATTGTTAGTATTTTATTATCCCATTCCTTGCACAAAGCAGTGCGTATAATGATAATGTCAATGAGATGTATATATATATATATATATATATATATATATATATATATATATATATATATATATATATATATATATATATATATATATATATATATATATATATATATATATATATAATACAGCTTACAAGACAAACGTAACACAAATTTAAGAATAATTACAGTGCTGAAGAGCACTCAGTGCACCTCTAAAAATGCCAACCAGATTTCAAACAATAATACTGTCTAGGTGTCTTCACAAGCTTTTTTTAAACCAAATCCCTCTCTTCTTTGTGCCGCCGGTATTCTAGTGATGCTGATAGAATCGCCTACATCAACAAGAACGACGTGCTGCTGCTTTAGACAGTCAGTTTCCGTGAGCCGTCTTCTTTTTTGCACACTAAAATTAAGAGTAATCACTAAAGAGAAATTCGGGGGCGTTATTGTGTACCCCGATTACTCCAAGAGAAAGGGAGCTCGGCGCAAATGGTAATGGGAGACCGGCCTTGCAAGATCATCCGTCAGTTATCGAAAAAGCAACATGTTGCGAAAATGGACACACGGAAGCGCGGTAAAGCATGTTCTGTGCAATAACGAGGCAATGACCACAAGAAGTACGGGCCAGCGATTGGCATTTTTCTGGCCTTAAGGCTTTTGCGTCCCGTGTTTCTGCTGTTGTCTAGACAAGGACAAACGAGCTTGCGTGATACACGCGCAGAACGAGAAGGCGTGCCTTACTTCCCGTGCTTATCTTTCCAGCCCCTATTAGCCAATGGAAATCTTCTTAAAAACTTATATACGCCGACCATGCAACGTTAGCACCACCAGAGCATGACATGAATGGCAGGGAGAAGTAGAGACAAAATAATTAAGCCGGCTGACGCTTCAGGTTATCGGCGGACAGAACAAATTCCCAGTCATGCAAAGCTCCAGCGACTATCTCAATGCATTTTCAATTGTAGGGAAACGAAGACTTTGAAGCGATTGCGATAAACGCCCCGATATACAGAAACTTTGGCATACTCGGCGTAGGTAATGGTTAAAACGTTTATTGCTTCAGAAAAGAAGGAATTACACAGAACTTGCTCAAGCTTAGTGTCATTCCCCTCACAAACAATAGGTTAAGTCTCTAGTACGGAACAAAAGTGGCTACCGCTGTCGTCATTACGTTTTGACCATCGCCTTTTGGCTTTTAGGGCGGAGCAGGTGAGCAGTGTTCCATCCGCTTCCTCCCGGGTGGGCTTTACGTTGGCGGTACTCATAAGGCCAGGGACGGAGGGGCACGCCGATGCCATGCGAAAGAAGTCCAATGACTTTTCACCGAAGTACGGGCAATCCTAGGACTAGCCAGTACCAAAGTAGTTCCCCGTCACCGGGCACATCATTAGATTTTGAGACAGAGAAACACGCCCTCATCCGTTCTCGTTAATGCTTAACACGGAGGTAATGTTGCACCTGTTTTGGTATACTCTAGTTGCGGTGCAAGCCCCACACTCTATCACATCTCTTGGGAATGCCAGGACAAACCTGACCCAACGTTACTAGTGCCATGTCCGACACACGAGCAGTGGGAGGCGGCCCTGACCAGCGACAACCTGGACCAGCAAGCCTGGATTATGCAGCTAGTCCGCAAGTCAGCTGCTGCCAGCGGAGCCCTAGACTAGGGGCACCGACCACCCAGCTCCTGCGAATTATTACTGATTATTAATTAAAAGTTTTCTCTCTCTCTCTCTCTCTAGTTATACCTGCCTGAATGTGTTAGCCGACGTAGCCTCCGCTTCTTCTTCTGAGGGACCGTTGCGAGCCCAATACGCTGGCATGACAAAAGAGGATAAAAATTAACGTTTCCGCGGTTTTGAAGGTTTCATCTTTTCAGAAGGAAAGTGAATAGACACTTTGTAAGGCCAATTTTTGTGCCAACATACAGTTGTGCGAGCAATTTTGGCAGCAATTATTTAGTTTGTTTCATAAAAAGTGATGCTTGGATTTCGAAGCCTTAGGATAACCGACAACATTTACCACAGCAAAGGAGCGTGCTTTGATGACCAGAGGCCACACCCTGCTGTGGTCTGTGAACTGTTAAGATGAGCTAGCCTCGTTGCCTCGTGGCATGAAAGTGGCCCATTTCGAGGAAGGTTTGCGATTTCCGTAGCGGCAATAGGCGACTATGCTCTGGAGGGAAAGACACATCTTTTTTATTGCCGAATTCGAGCCTTGCTCGCCGTATTTATTCTGCCTAGCTGAAGTAGCTCGCCGCCTTTCTCGCCTGCGCTTGCTAGACTCACGAAGAGGTGCAGTGAGTATCCCAACCGACGTCCTCATGTCTGTTAAATATGCGATGATTCAGTGAGGCTTGGAATCTGCTGCAAAAGTGTGGACAGGGAAGTTACGCTATAGCGGCTGTTTCGTTATATTGGAGCGCTTGAGTAACCTGAACTATGTAATAGCATGCTGCAGATGCTTACAAAACGCAGCTGTTGCCTTTCCCTCTGCTACAAAATGGCACTGGTTATCTCTGTTGAACTGAGTATAGCGCGAAAGGAGGGGAAAGTGCTAAAATTCAGTTTCACCTGTACATATGGCCCCATCTGGTAGACATTATATCACATGGTGAACATTCAGCCGGGTGTCTGCGACCATCTACGGTGGAACGGCTTTCTTGACTTTTGAGGCCATGGAAGTAGGGGCCATCCGAGAGCCGGCGCCTCAAATGGCCGATGTTTAACCCTAATTACCCGTTTATAACGAGAAAAAGAACCCGCCGTGGGCTTAGTTCTTAATACGCTCGGCTACTTAACTCTATTACCCGGATCAGAACTCGACCGGGTCTATATTTTACTCCGACGGGTGTTTAATGTGAGAGCAACGGCATAAATTAAAGGAACAAACGAGGATGACGGCACAATATTCTCGCCGGGTGGTGGCGAAAGTATGAATGCTTTTAGTTTAAAAGGTTCTATGCATGACAATTACGCTGCTTAACTGGTCCTGGGAGCTTTATCTGCGGATTATTACTTCGTTCGGGTAATCACGAAATGACCAAGGACGAAGCAAGGAAACAAGGGAGGAAATATAAGCTAGTGGTCAGAGGGAACACCTGGTTCTCCTCTCTGTCGTTATCCTTTTCCCAAGCATTTCACCCCCGAAACGCCGAGGACCGAACAGTGGGAAATCTTCCCATTGAAAAATTGATGGGCACAAGGCGCCACCACGGTTCAAATCAAATCGAATCAAATTTATTTTCCAACAAGTGAATGGTCATCTGGGCTAAAAGCTGTACAAACAGCTTGACAAAGGCCCAGGAAACCCGTACACAACATAGAAGGAGCAAACAGCAAATTCCAGAAGTTCATCAATACTTCTACTATGACATCCAAAAGTGTTATGCAATGCATACGTCACTGCAGCGCGATATAAAAACAAAACAATAAAAAGTTGATCAATAATAAAATCGATGAAAAAAGCTCATCAAGGCAGAAAGTTCGAAGGCGAGTATAATATTTAAAGTGATAACACATGTATGGATAGATTATATTTTCACGAAATAGGTTCTCAACTACTTAGGACGAAAACCAACTGTGTCTTTATAATTGTTGAGAAACACGGGAAGATTATGAGCCAGAGATTGTAATTTGTAGTCTCTTCTAAATTGTGGTAAAAACCACGTGTCAGTGTATCTAGTGTTTTCTATTGCAGTGCGGTGTTCAAAAGATGCAAGTTTTACCAAGAAATTACCCATACCTGTCAAACCGAAACAAGTTAATTGTAACAAGCGATATTCATAAATATTATCCACGCGCATCATATTAAGTGATGTTGTTATGGGTTGAATATTTGACGTTGGTTCTAAGTTTGCGATGAAACGAATAATTTTTCTTTGCAAGAGAAGAAGCTTGTTGATATTTGCTTTAGTTATTGTTGCTAATACTAGACTACAGTAGTTAACGTGAGAAGGGAACAGAGCATAGTAAATTTGCAGTTTAGCACTAAACTAAAAGTCGAACCTGGTAACTCCCGAATGGGAGCAGATGCTCTACTGCATGGCCACCGCTTTGCTATGCAAATGAACATTCCATTACGTACTGCATGCGTAACAATGTTTTAACCTGGTTTTATATGTTACGAATTATGTCCAGAATTTTGTTCACAAATGAATCTTAATTTGTATTTAAAAATTTCTGCATTGTAATCAATCGAACTACTCCCTGCTTTTTTTCTTGCTCCACCGCAAGCGGGTTATATGACCTCTAAACCTCTGTGTATGTGTTTAGGCAAGTGTTTGTGTGTGCGTGCTTTCCGTGTGCTTGCGTGTGCTGCGTGTTGATGTGTGTGTGCGTGCGTGTGGAGAGTGCGGAGCGTTCGGTTGTATTTAGCGAAACTGCAAGAATACTCTCCCCCCATCCGCCCCCCCCCCCCCCCCCCGGCCTTTGGCGAACCGTCAATAAAAGCCTAGTACAGTTGTGTTCTGCATACACATGTGGCCACGCTTGCCATCCCGTTCAGTGTGAAGTTGTCTGGAAGTATTTGTCTGATACTGAAGTTTTTATATTTCAGTGTTGATATTTCATGGACAGGTCGGTGTAAAATCTTATGGCCTATTTAGTTTTATCGCAAGCCAATACTGAGGATTCGTGGAGCCCTTGCAGGGATAAATGTTAAAATATAAATAGCAGGTTGAAACCTCTGTCATAAACATTTTTGGCATCTTCTCCAGGATGCCTGATAAAACTCGATAGCTCAGATGCACTGTTTTTCTATACATTTCAACTATGCATATCTATCGCGCAGCCCGTGAGAGGTGCCGTCGACCGCCGAAAGCATCTTTTTAAAGGACGAAAACCCAGATGCCCTCATAACAGCGTGAAGAGAGCCCGAGGAGGAGCAATGACCGATACGCAAAGATGCGGATGTTGTGAAAATTTCGCCGCTATTTTTTTTCTAATTTAGATGCTTTGGTTGCCTGATGTTTTTGGTTCTGGCAGGTTGTAGGGATTGCCTGTGCTTTCAGATTTGTTTTGAAATCCCGAGATGAGAAACTGCTTTCTTGCAATCAATGCTTTCGGACTTAAAACGCAACGTCACGTATTTACTATCGGCCTAATGCGATTTTCACGCTAATAAAATGTCATATTCAACCAATACTGCCAAATAAACGACGAAGCACAGCGACTAAGGAAAAGATTTCGATATTTCCTAGCCTGGTCACTAGCCAAAAACTTTATCGCGAGCCAAGTGCATAGTATCAGCATTGATGAAGGATGACAACAAATTTATAGCGTCCCGCAAATATAGCAAATAAGAACCTTAGTCCATATTACTAAACCAAGTGATGTTCTATGCACACCTTAAACAATTTTGCTGAAATCACACTTTCATTGTTCCTTGGCAACTTTGTTCCTCATTTTTTAACGTTAACCTCAGCTGACCCACTCATTGAATAAAGTAAAGGGAAAGGCTAGCGTCTCTACTACGCGCCTCAAACCTGCACACAGCCCAAGAACTGACGATAAACCGCCTGCAAAATTATAATTGGAAAGGTCTATACTAAGGTCTGTTGGTCCGAAACAGTTATTTTGGTAAGGCCACTTTGAGTTCAAATCCTTCTAAATTGCATAAATGGCCGGAGTGAAGGCTACGTCAAAACAATTCGAAAATTCCGGGGTGATAAAAATAGATGGGGGCTCAACTCGGTTATGCCTAGATATGGGCAGCGAAAGCTACCAAACGAATTGTTCACCAAGTCCGACTCGAAGGTCCTCCTCCTCCTCGAGAGAGAAGAAATGAAAACAGAGATTTTAGCCAGCGTTAATGCTCGCTGACATGCTACTCTGCAAGGGGGTGGGGGAAGGGGAGGGGGAGAGTTGCGAATAACGACGGAAGAAGGGTTAGGAAAGAATGCGGTCATTGCAAATGGATGAATGGCTATTTGGATAGCACTGAAGTCCAGTATTGCGCATGTATAGCGTGATGATCAAGTGGATGGAAAATTAGACTTTCTTTACCACACTGATAGCATCTAAATAGGTAAATAAGAATGTAATTGCATGGCGCTGCTGTCTGCAGCAGCCTAAATGACCTAATATAAAGTCTACTGTGAGCAGCTGTTGGGTGAGAGAGTGCATGCATGGTTCATTGTGCGCACGTTCGTCGGCGTACGCTGCACATTCGCGGAGAATATGTAGTGCGCTCTAAATTGAGCCACAGTTCTCACAAAACGGACTGTCAACTTGCTTGATTCGGTACCGTAGACTGTTCGTAAAAGCAGCACTGATACGGATGCGAAGTAGATGCGCTTATATATTTGATGCTGTAGACCTTTGCGGGCCGCTTCGTCTGCTCTCTCGTTGGCATGGATACTGCAGTGGGCCGAAATTCATTGAAAAATTCTAATGTGCCTTGCAGTAAAAACAAATGGTGCAGGTATACAATGTCATGGGAAAATGGCTGGTAATTTGTTTTCTTAAAAAAGTTCGACGTGGTTTGTAGCGCTCCTTGCGAGTCGCGAGTCGGTGAAGATTACCAATCGCCCTGAGTTATGGCGAAAAATATAAGAGAGAGTTTCTTATATTTCGTATAGCTCTGTTGTGATGGAGGTTGTTCTACGCTGTAGACACTATGACAGCATTTGGTGTAAGGAGGGCACGTGAAGTGCGCATAATGAGGAGTCGCGGGAATTTGAGCCATCAGTGAAGATGTGTGTATTTTCTAAGTACTTCTTAGCTAATTAGGTCAGAGAAGATTGTAGCAGCACAGCAATCGGCATGCCATTCTTAGAAATGATATCCAGTATGAGCATCTTTATTTTAAGAGTGAAAGTATCCAAGGAGGAAAGGATAGGGGCAGTGATTTAAATGTCTTACAGATGGCAGGAAGGTGCAATAGCTGAACAGCTTGCCCAAAGCCGAAATTGCTGTGGGTTATATTGTCGCGTAAACGAGGCCCCTGACAGTTGCGCCGGAGCAGGCTCAGAGTTCAGAAACAGCGTTAGAGCTCAGTCTTGGAGCTAGCACACTTCTTCGTTCTCTCACACCTCTGCGCGTCTTCGTCGTCAGCGCATGCTACATTAGCCCCCCCCCCCCCCCCCCCCCCGTTTGAGAAGCATCCGCCCGATGCTAAATTTAAGTGGGAGCAGAATAGTACAGTTACTGATGTCTGGCATTAAAAGGCTTCAGCCAGACGACGTGGACCACTTCGAAACGCTTGGCACGTCGGGGTTTCTGGTTCCTCATAAGGAACGACTTTATAGTCCAGATCACCAGCGCGTCGAAGAACGCGGTAGGGGCCGAAATAACGGCGCAAGAGTTTTTCACTGAGTCCGCGTCGTCGAATAGGGTACCAAACCCAAACAAGGTCATCTGGAAGATAATATTCAGTGCGGCGCCGCAGGTTGTAGCGTTCTGCATCTCGGCTTTGCTGCTGCTGAATTCGCACTCGGGCAAGTTGGCGAGCCTCTTCGGCAAGCTGTAGAAAAGAAGCGACATCGTCATTTGGAATTTCGTCTATATGAGGCAGCATGGCGTCGAGCGCGGTCGTCATTTCTCGTCCGTAAATGAAGCTGAACGGAGTCATGTTGGTCGTTTCTTGAATGGCGGTATTACATGCAAATGTTACGTAAGGTAATACTTCGTCCCACGTCTTGTGATGGACGTCCGCATACATCGACAACATGTCGCAAATGGTCTTGTTCAGACGTTCCGTCAGGCCGTTTGTTTGGGTATGCAGTTGTCCGACGATGGTTGGTGCCACTAAGAATAAGGATATGCTAGATGAGCTCTGCAGAAAATGCTGCTCCTCTGTCTGTAACCAGGACCTCTGGTGCTCCATGTCTGAGGAGAATTTGAAGAACGAAGAATTGGCAACTTCAAAGACCGTAGCACAAGGATTAGCAGCGGTTTCCGCGTAGCGGGTCAGGTAGTCAGTTGCTATTATAATGCACCTGTTCCCACAGGTTGAAGTAGGGAATGGTCCAAGCAAGTCCATCCCTATAAGCTGGAATGGTCTGAACGGTGGGGTAACGGGCTTTAAAAGATCGGCTGGCTTCAGGGGAGGAACCTTTCGGCGCTGGCAGTCACGGCAAATTCGAACATAATGTGTGACATCTCTTGACAAACGAGGCCAATAATACCGTGCTTTAATTCTGAATAGCGTCCGAGTGACTCCAAGGTGGCCGGATGTGGGTTCATCGTGACAAGCTTGACAAATTTCGTCCCGTAAGCTTGCTGGTACAACAAGTAGGTATTGGCGACTGTTGGCGGTAAAAGTTTTCTTGACGAGAACGCCGTCACGTAAACAGAGAGAGGACATAGTGCGACGAAAAGATTTAAGGATCATGCTACCGGCACCTTGAAGAAAGTCGATTACCTGGCGAAGCTCGGGATCGTTGCGTTGACTATCGACAAAGCTGGTTTTACTGATTGCATTCAGAAATGCATCATCATCACCACTTCAGTCCGAAGCTGATTGCAGAGGTGCACGAGACAGGCAATCCGCGTCTAAATGCTTACGACCTGACTTGTAGGTTACAGTGATGTCATACTCTTGAAGCTGTAGGTTCCATCTTGCGAGACCTGTAGAAGGGTCTTTGAGGGTTGCAGCCAACAAAGCGCGTGATGGTCGGTCACCACTTTAAAGGGTCTGCCGTATAGGCATGATCGGAACTTCGAAATAGACCCCACGATGGCGAGGCATTCTTTCTCAGTGGCAGAGTAGTTTGCACCGGCCTTAGACAAAGCCCGACTAGCGTAGGCGATCACACGCTGTTGACTGTGCTGTATCTGTACTAGCACAGCGCCCAAACCTACATTTCTTGCATCGGTGTGCAGTTCGATGTTTGCCGTTTTATCGAAATATTCTAGAACTGGAGGGGACTGCAGACGACGTTGAAGCTTTTGAAATGCTTGAATTTGCTGTACTCCCCACGTGAACGGTATATCAGCCTTACTAAGAAGTGTAAGGGCAGCGGTTATTTTGGAGACGTTTTTCACAAAACGCTGGTAATATACACATAATTCAAGAAAGCGTCGAACTTCTTTCTGGTCCCGCGGTGTCGCAAAATTGGCTATCTCAACATGTTTTTCAGCATCCGGCAGTACTCCCGCCTGGTTCACGACGTAGCCTAAAAACTTGAGCTCTTCGTAACCGAAATTGCATTTTTCGGCTTTCAGAGTGAGGCGCGACGATTGGATTGCTTCTAGTACGGCGTCTAGGCGACGATGGTGCTCCTCGAATTTCGGGACAAATACAATTACGTCGTCCAAGTATACAAGACAAGTGGTTCACTTCAGATCTGCAAGAACGCTGTCCATGAGTCGCTGAAAGGTTGCAGGCGCGGAGCAAAGGCCGAAGAGCATAACTTGAAATTCGTATAGACCGTCAGGTGTAATTAAAGCCGTTTTTTTTTGCGGTCCCTCTCATCGACTTCTATCTGCCGGTATCCTTGACTTGAGATCCATGGAAGAGACGTACCTTGTGTTGCACAGACACGGCTGCTAAACAGCAACTCCAGAGGCTTCTGCATCTAGTTTCCTCTACGGGGACTTTGCGATTGCCCCTGGCGCCCAGGAGAGCTGCACCTGCACTTGGCTACCGGAAAAGGACGAACCGGCGATAGCGGGAGCTTCCGAGGCGTCAAATAGATCAATTCTTTCTTTTATTAACTTCATTTCGTTTTCAACTAGTTAGGTTAGGTGCAGCCTAAAGAATAGATTTTAGCTCTTTGTCTTAGCGGCCTGGTTTTTCGTGCCGGCAGCTAGGTTTTCTCGGCGTTCATTCTTTAACTATTTTGTGCTGATAAATACTTTTTTTCTAGGCTATTGGCATTCGCAGAATTGATTTTAACGCGTGTTTGCTAGTCGTTTCATGTGTCTTCTTTTAGCAATTTGTATATTCTGAGAATTCGGAATAGATATAGTTCAGTCGATACATACTTAAGATGTGCAATCAAAATAAGGTGAAGTGTACTCAGTGTAAGGCGTAGGTTAATCTCAAGGAAACGCGTTTTGACTCTTTAGGTGAAGCGGAAGGCAACGGCTTTTTGTGTCGGTGTTGCGTGCCAAGTGCCCGTCTAGATAGATTTGATCAAGAAAGGGACAGTTTAGCGTCTCGTGTGGATGATTTAGAAAATGAAGTACGTTTGTTAAGGGCCGAAAATCAGAAACTGCTTGGACAGCTTCCTCAAAGGAAAAAAAAAAAGTGGCCGACTTTATCCTTGGAACCAACGAGGACGAACATTCCAGTGCGGGCCACGTGGCTGGGACCAGCACTAGCAAGGAAGGCATAAGCAAAGTAGGTCAGGCGGATCCGAATGGACAGTTATTTAGAAGCAGCTACTAAGAAGCCGGAAAAAAAGGAAGAAGTAGGGAAGATTGAAATTCCCAGAGATAAGGACAAAGATAACCGAAAGCAGGAGCCAACAGTTGGTAGAGGGAGAGAGAAGGCCCAGGTGCTTATCGCCGGATATTCTAACATGAACAGGTGCAAGAGAGATATCTTGGAATGTGTAAAGGGTGATAAGAGAGTGTTAGTTGGATCCTTCCCAGGGAGCACAATGAGGGCAGTGCTGAAAGAGAGTAAAAATAGGCTGTTGAAGAATTCCGCAGAGCGCACTATGGTAATAGTAGCCGCGGGGCTAAACGATGTCCTAAATGGTGACGCTGCAGGAGTGGTGGAAAGTTTAGCTAAGGGAGTTGACGAGATCAGGCAGATAGCACAGCAAACGCAGATAGTTGTATGCACAGTACCGGAGGTGCTAGGATTGAACGGAATGCTGGAAAAGGGCGTGGTGACAGTTATTCAGGACATAAGAAAGTTAAGCCTGGGGAAGCGTTTCGAAGTGGTTGAGGTAAACAGGGAGGTACATAAGGCAGGTTTTGGTAGGGCTTTTCAGCGAGATGGCATTCATTTTAACAGAAGGGTGGGAGCGGAGATCGGCTGGCGCCTAGCAGGCAGGGCTGTAGCTTTTTTAGGCTGTCCGCGAAGACTCCGAGCACCGAGGTAGTTAGAAGTGAAGCAGAAGTGCAATAACGGAGGCTGTGCCCCAAAATTGGCAAGGAGCAGGTCGAGAAAGAAAAGTACAAAAAAGAAATTTAACACTAGGATCAGCTACATAAACATGCAGGGAGGTAGAAAAAGAGCGAAATGGCCTAAGATAAAACAGCAGTTGAAGGATTTCAAAATAGGTACGCTCTTTGCCTCTTTGTGAGACTCATTTCAGGGATCTAGAAGATCCGCCGTTTATAGAAGGCTACGCCTGGGAAGGGGGCAAAAAAACGAGAACTAAAAAAAAATGGGTGGAAGGGTAGGTACGTTGATACACCAGGGAACAAATTGGCAAAAATTCAAATCACGTTGTAAAGAACATATCTGGGTATCAGGAACAATTGCCGACATAAGGACATGGCTAAGGGTAGTTTGTTTAGGAACAGGACACCAATGCAGGCAAGAAAGCAAGGATCTTGTTGAATGTCTCAGTGACGATATAAGCCAGTTTGGAAACGTGGACAATATTATTCTGATGGGGGACATGAACGGCCACATCGACAATCTGGATGGATACGCTGATTGTAACGGGAAGCTAATGCTAGATTTCTTTGAGCGACACGATCCAGTTAGAGTAAATAGAGAAACAAAATGTGAAGGCCAAATCACGTGGGAATTCCGCAGCAGGCAAACGACCATTGACTACTGTCTAATGTCGCAGGAAACTTATAGCAAGGTCACAAAAACGCAAATAGACGAAGAATGGGAGTGTAGTCTGGGAAGTGATCATAAACGTATTATTCTGCAGATGGGGCCCTTGTTGAAAAGAGAAATGGAACTTAGACAAAACGTAAACGCAAAATTAAATGACGATCAAATAGCGCAGATAGCAGCAGACATAGAGGAAGCGATAGAGAAAAGCCCCATGGAAGACTGGGATTATGATCAGGTAGACCTACTCATAAAGAGGAAAATTCAGGAGGTTAAAGTAGCAAACTGCTGAAATGGAAAGAGGAAGCCACGGAGCTGGTGGAATAAGGAAATCAGGGAAGCTATTGAACAACGACGGGCGGCTTCAAGGCAACACTGAATGGCAAAGAAAGCACAGGTATCTCAGGAGGAAATCGACCAAAAATGGGAATCATATCGACAAAAGAATCTTCAGGTGCAGGCCCTCGTCCAAAGCAAAATAAGGCAGTCCACCGATCGCTGGATGGCTGACATACACGATGCCTCTAGAGGCGGAGCAAGAAAATTCTGGAACCTTATAAGCTGGCTAGGGAAGAAGAATCAAAGAAAGCAGGATCGGATTCAAGATAACAAGGGAAATTGTTTAAAGGGAGACAACGCAGTGAGCTACATTACATCAGTTCTGGCCGAGTCATTTAAGAGCGACGATAGGGTAATCTCCGCAAATCAGGAGGCAACACAAAGTAGCAGAATACAAAGCAGCTTAGAACTGACCAATCTAAACTGGAAAAAAGCCGAAAAAAATATTGCTAAAAACACATCTACCGGAATAGATGGAATTCCGATCAAGCTGATCAATGAACTCGGTCCAAAAAGTAAGGAAACGTTGTTAAAAGCTCTGGAAAAAGTCATAACGCGTAAGCAAATTCGTGGACAGCTGGCGGCAGAGTAAAACGAATTTGATTTATAAAGGGAAAGGTGACAGGATAGACATAAAATCCTACAGGCCGATTACAATAACATCTGTTATGCACAGGTTAGCCATGCAGGCGGTGAAATTAAAGGTGCAAGCATGGGTAGAAAATAACAAGATACTCGGAGAACTTCAGAACGGCTTTAAAAATGGTACGCGCTTAGATGATAGCCTGTTCGTGCTTACCCAATGCATCGAAATATCTAGAGTGGAAAGTAGACCTTTGTATTTGGCCTTCCTGGACATAAACCGGGCGTACGACAGCGTAAGCAGGGAACTCCTGTGGAACATATTAAAAGAAGAAGGTATCGGTTCTGAGATAATAGAGTTGCTACAGGAAATATACCGGGATAACAAAGTAGAAATTACGTGGGAAGGGATAAGAAGTACGGAAGATGTCAAAGTATGCAAAGGATTAAGACAAGGCTGTCCTCTATGACCGGTGCGGTTCATGCTTTATATGATAATCCTGGAACGAAGGATACAAGAGAGTAACCTAGGTTTTAACCTGTCATGTAGATTAGGTGGAAAGGCGGTAGAGCAGCGCCTCGCCGATTTGATGCATGCAGACGATATTGTGCTGCTAGCTGAGAGTTTGGAAGAATTGCAAACTCTAGTTAAGTATTGCGGAGACGAAAGGGAGGCTCTAGGCTTCAGTATTAGAGTAGTTAAGTCGAGTCTGATAATTTTGAATGGCTCAACTGATCAGGGTCTTAAAATGCAAGGCCATGAAATACCCAGAGTAGCAGAATATAATTATCTTGGGGTATCGGTAAACGAAGGATTGGCATCCATTGGAAAGCATGAGCAATCACTTAAGGCCAAAGGGCGAAGGAATGCCGGGATAATGAAGCATAAGGCATTTTGGGGATACAATAGGTATGAGGTATGAGGGGTATTTGTTTAGGAATTATGGTGCCCGGACTTAATTTCGGAAATGCGGTTTTGTGCCTAAAATTAGAGGTAGAGTCGACATTAGAAATAAATCAGAGATCCGTTGGATGATTAGCACTAGGTGGCCACGGCAAAACTACAAATGAGGCGGTACAGGGAAATATGGGCTGGGCATCTTTCGATGTACGGGAAGCTCAGAGTAAAATATTATATGAGGAACGCCTGAGGAAATTGGACAGTAACAGATGGGCAGCTAAAGTATTTAAATACCTGTACTTAAAAAGCGTTGACTCAGAATGGAGGAAAAGAACTAGGATCCTAACTAGTAAGTATGCTAGTCACAAGGACTGAGAAATAAAGAGCATTAAGCAACAGGTGAAAAACACAGAAGGTAAAAATTGAATAAATTCGATGGAAAGGAATCAGAGTGTGGAATTGTACCGAAAGTGGAAAATGCAGATAGGGAAGGAAGATTTCTTTGATAACTCAAGAGGCAGTGCCCTACTTTGCGAAGCTAGATCAGGGTGCCTTAGAACACGCAGCTACAAAAAGAAATTTAACAATGGAGATGACACATATGCTGTATGTGGAAACTCCAGTGAAACAATTGACCATATTATACTCGAATGTAATGGTATCCATCCGGAAGTTGGTGCAGGCGCAATCACTGTTCCTGAAGCTCTGGGGTTTAGAGATAACAGTGGCCGGGTGAATAAACCGGCGGTGGAAACTATCAAAAAATGACTGGAAGATTTGGGGCTTAAATCATAGGCGACATAATGTTAGTAATGTAGGAACAAAATGTAATGAATAGAATGATGGTTTAGTTAACCTTTCTATATCAATAATCAAGATATAGGGAGAAAAATGAGCATGATAGCTACTGCTACCACCCCGTTTCAAAGGGGACGCTCCTATATTCCATCCATCCATCCATCGAACGAACTTTGGTACGCCAATACACTGTAGCGCAGCAAAAGACGAGAACACAAGAGCGGGAGACGAACACCACGAGCGCTGCTATAGTGTATTGGAATCATGTACCAACAAGCCCCAAAAACCACGCTATTGGTACGTCCTGTCATCGTCTGCACCATACCATGAGTCTGACCTCGTCGACAAAGCGGCAGCAATTTCCGAGCCATACCACGCGCCACAGCACGTTATCCACACGGCCGTCAATCTTGCACCTTACCACGAGCCGCAACTCGCGGGCTATGTTGCAGTCCTCCGTCGCCTCTCCCCAGGCCACGACCCACCGTGCTCACGAGGCGTCAGCAGATGTGACCATTCAGTGGTCCCCATGCGCTTCTTCCAGGCGCTCTCAACGGCGCCAAATCGCCATGTGGCGCTCTTATGACAGCCGACCACCCTGATTCACCTACGCACAACCTGGTCATGTCTATCGGTACTGCTGTCACCGCGAAAAGAGGCAGGCGTTTCAGCCAGGTTTTGCTCGCCGCCATTTCGACGTTGGCCCTGCCCAGCAAGGACCATTCGCTTAGCAGCCAAACCGACTCATCTGGCATCCGCCACCACTTCGCATATAAAGAGCTTAAGCAGGAGGCACATGTCCGAAAGCTTGACCGGCATGAAGCAGCGAACGTCGCTTGCGAGCTGCCCCCGCAGTGCGAGCAGCGACACACCGTTCATTCGGCGAGCAAACTCTCTCAAGCTCCGCCCTCAGCCGATGTCACCGCGCAGAGGAGTCGGAAGACTGCTTGGCTTGAAGAACTTCACATGTCTTCACTCTCGCACAAGAAATGACAAAACGGCGATCTTATCAGTAGGATTGCCAGCCACAATCGTGAACCAGCAGCATGCCTTCACACGTGCGACGCTTTCGGCAATGGTGCCACCCACGAACGTGCTGGGCGACGAACTCCACCGATTCGTGCCAGCCGTTGTCGTCGCTAGGCTTAGCCGGTGTCGCATCGAAGAGTCTTCGGACCGCGCTTTGGAGTGGGGCAACGCTGTAATAAAGTTCGAGTTTCAACTCCGATATACTGGGAAGGCCATCTTATAATAAAATAATTATAAGCGAGCTTTGCGCGCCGTATTCAACAGAGAAGGGAGCGGAGTTTGGTGATAGCCGGGCAGCAGCAGTGGTTAGCAGCAGTTCAGGGTTGGCAAGCGATCTTCACAATTTGCTTGTCGTTTACAGTCCTGGATCCACTGGCTTTTTTGCTAACACGAAGAAACAATAATGAAGCATTTTTTAACGGCCAGCGGCCGGCGCTGCCGGGTCGCCCGCTTGGCTGCACCTCCACGGCAGAGGCGGGAGGCGGTCCACCGCACAACCCTCCTACGTCACTGTGACGTTGCCGCTGTTCACGCTCCCATTGGCTGCCGCCGCTCGCCGCTCCGATTACCGTGCTCGCGGCCCGTCCTCTGAATCTAACCTCCGGGACGCAGGCGAAAAGCTGCTGCGGGATGTACCGACGCCGTTTGCAACGACGCGCTGCAACTAATCGCACTTGCTTTTCGCACGTGTGTCTGACCCCGCTCCATGAAGCGGCTGAGCGGCGCGCAACAAGCACGAACGTACGCTGTAGTCTGTCTGATCATGCGTGACGCGAAGCGCCAGGCGCGAGCTGAGGCGCGCGCGGAGCAGTTATCTGTCCATGTGAGGATATTAGAGAGTTTTAGCTTACCGTGATCCGCGAGCCGCTACCGTGATCCGCCACCGCGCGTTCCACTGCGCATGCCCAGGTCCCTTGACGCCGATAGATGGCGCCACATACTGGATGTCGGCACATAGACCTGCCGCGTCGGGACCAATAAGCTTGTGCGCCCCGCCCACGCACGGTAGCGGGTCACGGTGGCGGATCGCGGATCACGGTAAGCTAAGTCTCTCTATTTCCGCGATGCTCGCTGCGCGCTCGCGCTGGCGCGGAGGAGTCTTCCCGGTTATTAGTTGGCGGGCACCAATCATAAAATGCCTTTCGCGCCGTCTACGCGATCTCTTCTCTTTGATTTTTGTTTACATCGGTGCTGCGGTGCGTTGTGCGTACAGCCAGTCGACCTAGAACGAAAGGTGCATTGCCGGAGTGTAGCGGCGGCACTCACTGTGACTCGCCAGCCCCAAACAGTATAAAAATAAACAAATTAAAGGAGCTGAGTGGGGAAAGGTGGTGTCTTAAGTGCTCCTTCTCGTGCTGCAGTGAGCACCGTGCGCAGGTCAGCGCATTGTTTACGGAAAGCATTGAATAAGTGAAATGTGATTAAAAATCATTGTGTTGCAATCGCTCAGACAGCATCGAGCGTATACAAAAGCGATGGTAGTCGCTCCGGGACAAGCTTCAAGCTGTAGGCGAACTGTTTCGGCCGGTTCCAGCCAACGAAGTCTTGCAATAACACAGGAGCGCGCGCGCCAGAGACGATTCGTGGAGATGTGTACTTATTTTCGTCGTTGCGCTCCATGGAGCGGGGATGGTGCGCAATTTATTCGCGACGCGTCGTAGCGTTGATGACGTTAGCGGACGACCGACTCCGAGCCCTCACCGGGGAAACTAAAAGCCGTAACTTCGCGAGGGGAGGTTGCAAAGCACTCGAAAAGTTTCAAACCCCTCACTACCACCGCAGCTTTCGATCGGAACCGGTGATTATGACGCCACTGTTCATGTGGACATTTCCGCATAACGCCGAAAATATTGCCTACATTACTGCCGCACCAGATGCACCAGACGAGCAGCCCAGACTACGAAGCTTACAGTACCAACCTTACCGTACTTGGGACGCAAATAAAGAAAGAGAGGAGCAATCCAGACAATGTTAGCGCTGACCTCGCCGTTTTCATTGACAGGGTACATGCTCTGGTGGAATTGGGGGGGGGGGGGCGGATTCTTCAATTATGAGCAAAAACCTGGCTGCTAGGCTGTGGAAAGTGAAAAATGGAATGGACTGGGTCAGTAATAAGAAGTACTGGAGGTCAGCTACTGGTGCCGAGTGGAATGTGTATTGTCCAGATAGGATTAGGAAACGCAGTGTTCCATCGGCAGTTTCGTTCTTCTCCCTGACTATAGCAAATACATTATCTTGGGCATGGACTTTCTGTGCCTTCAAAGAGCTTTAATATGCATTTGGGACAGCGTCGTTGACTTCACCAAAAATCATGGAGCCCTTGGTTATACGGAAGGTTCACTAAAGCCCCTACGCGTTGACAATGAGACGGTGATATTACCTCCGCGATCAAGCTGTCTCGTAAAAGTGAAGTGCGACGTGGCGCATACCGGTGATGGCGTCGTCAAACCGGCAGTCACCTTGATACTCAGCCGAGGTTTTTCTCTTGTTCGAGGGCTAGTTACCTTTTCCAATGGGCACACCGACGTACTACTCAATTACTTCAGCGACAACCCTACTGAAAAACCAAAAGTTCTACGGGGCAATAACCTCATAAAATCTCATTTAATCGCATAGAGTCTCATATGGTGCACATCATTATCATAAAATATCGCACATAATTTATGATAATGTACAAGAAACTATGAGAACTTATGCAATTTTATGCGACTTGTACGTGATTTCTTATGTGAATTGAGTGAGATTGTGTGAGAAAATGTGAGGTTATTGCCCCTTACAGTTTTTTCAGTAGGGAAGCGTCAGAACATTGCTAACGAAACGAAACAACTGTGGCCATTTTCGACAGCGTTTCAACAGCGCAGGATTATTTTGTGCTTTAACAGGATGGATCAGTGTGCAAGGCGCCCGCCGCCTTCGTCGATATGGGCCGAAATGTTTCGTCTTCAGAATGCGAGCTCCTTTTGAATCTCACAAATCAATTTTGAGACTATTTTCCTTCAGATTCGCAAATCGGCCAAAAGCCTTCCGCATATCGGCCAAATGCTCAGAGACGATGTTATCCTACGGTCAGAGTCCATGGGCTTCTCCGTGGTACGTGTTATAAAAGGACGGCAGCTTAAGGATTTTGCATTGACTATCGCAAACTCAACTAAGTGACCAACTAATTGTATTTTACTGTCAATAGAAAGGGTAAGTGGTTATAGGGACAGTGATGTTATATTCGTTGTTCGGCAGGTACAGAAGCAGACGACGAGAACAGTAGACGATGATCTGATGATGGTCAGGAGATATATATTTACAGATGAAAAATATTACTTACATTGGCAAACAGTTACAGTAACAAGTCACACAGACAACTGCAACTTAAGACAAAATACTCTCGCACAGAGAAGTCACTACAAGCCCTTACTTTTCTACCGAGCATCTCGGTTAAAGCCTACGGACTGTAAATACGTGCTAAGCACGGAGCCTCAAACTTGACTGACAAACATGGTCCGAGGACCGCTTTTTGATGACAAACATCAACAAAGGCCCGAGAGCGGTCACCTTCGGTGATCCGCCCCGAAAATAAAGCAGCCAATCAAATTATTCAAAAACATGCCACAACCCCCCTGGGTTGGGAATAATCTCGGACCCAGGTCCTTAATTACTTCAAATAAAAATACAACATTCAAAACACACACTCTTTCCACTCGCCGGTCCCCAAACCCTCTCACACGGCGCCTGTCTTTGCCATCACTCCTCAGCGTGTTTGCGACGCGACCTTGCAGCTGCGCCTTTGTGAAAGAAACGCCGCGGGGGATCACGAGACGAGGTCACTCAGCCGTCCCGTTCGAGGAAAAGGGGGTGGGGGGCACTGTCTCAGAGCAGTGTACAGTCGCCGTCGCTCGGAATGTCCCGGGCACAGCGGGAGAACGCTGAGCTGATTGCCTACTTCGGAAGGGGGGGGGGGGGGGGGGGCAAGTGTCGCGCCTATTGTCGCCCTCTGCTGACCGTAAGCTGGTTCGCAGATGCGTGCCACTGTTGATCCCGGCTGCGTTCGCGTCTTGGCGACGCCTTGGGGCGAAAGGACGAAACTAACCAGGCCTCCCGCGCGCCCCGCGAGCCCGCGCCCAAGGAAAGGGGGGAAAAGGAGGAGAAAAAAAAAACAGCGCATCGACCGCCAGCGCGACTCCACGTGCGAGTCGCTTTTCACTGCGGCCTTACAGGGACCTTGCGCTGGAGGTTTGAGTAGGGTGGCGCCGCCTCGTGGCGGCCAAGAAAAGCCTGACTGGTAATACAACGGCGGCTCTGCTTATGCTGCAGTGCATATCTCGCAGCTTTCTACATCGATTCTTGCTTCGTTTGGCCCCTTCGTGAGCGTGAAAACAGTCATGTATCATGGAATCAGCAGAAGCCTAACATTAAAAAAAAAGAAGTGCTGCGTCTGCCTTCTGGCGAAATGTTCAAAGCATGCGGCATTTATCTTGCCGTGTACCATCCGTCCCGAAACATCGTCCCCGCTGCTATTTTCCCTTGCCTAGTAGGGGGCGACGGACAAGTTAACAATTTCATTGTTCAACTCTACTGCTTTCTTTCGAGCCGTACGAAACGGGGCTACGGCGAAATTGTTACGGGCGGTCATGTGCATGCATGCACTGGTTAGAGAAACGCCCTTCGCTCTAAGTTGGCCTCTCCTCTGGCTCAGAGCTGAAATATATAGAGTACAGCTACATGCGTGTGTTTATTTGTGATCGAGAGCGAAACAATACGTTATGCTACTGGTTTTGGCAGCTTGTAAATAAAGACTGCACGACCGTACGTCAAGCAACGAAAGGTTAAGGCGATAAACTAGAGCTTACTTAAAACGTTTGCTATCTTGATGAAAGCCGCCGTTCACTTTCAAGAGAAAACAGTAATATACAAAATTTGGCCCATATTTATAATTACTAAGCAGCCGACAATAGCATTTCGGTCATACACCACGCGTTCTTGATCTGATAGAGCACTTAATTCTAATATGCAAAGTCCCCACTGCCCCCAACAGGCACAAGCTCTGGCTCAAGAGCTGCAGGCACATAAATCAAAGGCTAGTAGCAACTGAGCAGTGAAACGACGTCAGCGTGCCTTCTGATATCTGCACCTAACGACGAACACAACCGCTTGCAGTAGTGTAATTCGAACGTTTCTGCAGTCCCAGCTTCAGCTTTCTGTGGGACGTTCCAGTACGTGGACTGTATTTCCAAGCATTACAAGTGTGACTTATCAGCTAAACGGTGCGTAAAAAGTAAAAATAGCTTAGGATCAACTTACAAGATCACATGCATGCATTGAAGGTAAACCCCAACGGCCCATACACGAAGTATGGCCCATACACAATGGGTCATACAACGGCCCATCGGAATGACTGTTTGTGCCTCAGAGGGGTTGTTTACGCTACCTATTTCGGTTTCATGTATTTACTTGCTTAAACTCAGCTGCGTGTAAAGCTTTCGCAGAGCTCCATTCGCGCGACACTCGCTTGGCTATACCGAATGGCAGCGCGCCGAGACTTGGCCTCCGATTGCTGCATGTCGTATAATGCCTGACGTTTCATTATGTATTGCCCCGCAACGTTTAGCGCTAACCGCTCGACTACGCCGCACCACATGTATTGCTTTCACGACGTAAAAAACAAAATGTATTGCCCTTTTTCACGTCGTGAAAGCCCTAAAAAAATTTTCACCGCCTTGAATTCGTTGTAATTCATGCACAATAGAAATTAAACCAATGAATACATACTGGCCCAATGTATTCGAATGCAGACGCCGGTGATTTGTACTACCCAGCAGACGCCTTGGGGGCGCTTTTTAGCACAGTTTTCCCGGCGCCCCCTGGGCAGCGCAAGGCTCCTATGGGCAAATCGAAGTAGATAAGAGAGATCGGGAGAAGACTGCAATCGTCCCTCCCGACAGATTGTATGAATTTAGGTTCTCCCGTTCGGTTTATGCTCGCCACCAGCAACATTTCAGAGGATAATGGACACTCTGCTCTCGGGACTTAAGTGGCAAACATGCCTGGTGATCTCGACGAACTGATCGTGTTCTCGGCCAATTTGGAAGAACATCTACGCCGTTTGCTAGCTGTGGTTCAGGCCATACGATCTGCAGCCATCAAATAAACTCCGAGAAGTGCCGTTTCTGTTACGATCAGCTGCAATTCGTAGGTCGCGCCGTTAGCCAAGCAAGTGTCCGGCCTGATCCCAAAAAGCTCTTCGAAGTCGCCAAGATCCCAACACCTACTGACAAAAAGGCGTTGCCACGCTTCCCTGGGCTTTGTGGCTATAACCGCCAATTTATTGCTGGCTTCTCACTAATTGCCTGGCCATTAACTTCACTCACAAGCTACAACGTTGTTTTTCCCTGTGGTGAAGAAGAGCACCCAGCTTTTAATGAGCTCTGGAGCGTCTACAGACGCCACCTATCTAGGCGCCCTTTGACGGCGAAGCCCCTACGCTGTTTCGTACCGCTCCGAGAAATGCGGGTTTAGGAGCTGTGTAGATGCAGCGACAGGATGGCGTGGAAAAAGTGGTAATTTGTGCCAGCAGGAGTCTGTCTAAAGCAGAAGCGAACTACGCGACAAGAGAAAAAAAACTGCCTTGCAGTGGGATGGGCGGTTATGGAGTTATGCCTTTGCTTGTACGCTCAATACTGGTGATGCCAGCCCTATTCACAGAAGGCCTTGTCGAGTCTCTCTTGCTGAGCGCCACGTGATACAGAAGGAGGTCGACAAGATGTTGACAAATAATATTATTGAGCCTTCCTGCGGTCCCTGGGCGTCTCCTGTCGTTTTAGTCAAAAAGAAAGATCAAACTTGGAGATTCTGTGTAGATTACCGCCACCTCAATCAGATCACTAAAGAAGACGTTTATCCGCTCCCGAGAATTGACGACGCCCTCGACTGCTTGCATGGTGCCAGCTATTTTTCCTCGATCGACATGCGTTCCGGCTACTGGCAAATAGCTGTCGACGAAAGGGATCGAGAGAAAACCGCATTTGTCACCCCTGACGCACTATACCAATTCAAGGTCATGCCATTTGGCCTCTGTAAAGCTCCTGCAACCTTCGAGCGCATGATGGACTCGCTTCTCCGTGGCTCAAGTGGACAGCATGCTTATGGTACTTAGATGACGTTGTCGTTTTCTCTCCCATGTTCACAAGTCACCTTGAACGGCTTTCTACGATACTGGCAGTCTTTCGCCGCGCCGGTCTTCAACTCAACGCAAAAAATGCAGCTTCGGCCGCCGCCAGATCAAAATCCTGGGACATTTGGTTGACGAAAATGGTGTGCAGCCCGACCCTGATAAAGTCCTTGCAGTCCGCGAGTTCCCTACACCACGTAACACAAGTTATGTGCGAAGTTTTCTCGGGCTCTGCTCCTACTTCCGTCGCTTCATTCGTAACTTCGCTGACCTAGCACGTCCCCTTACCTCCCTTTTGCAGTAAAACGTAACTTTCTCGTGGAGCCGTGAACAAGCTCAGGCCTTCACAACGCTCATTTCCGCGCTCACCGCTCCTCCTGTACTGGCGCACTTTGACCCGTCTGCGCCTACAGAACTGCGCACCGATGCTAGCGGACATGGTATTGGCGCCATCCTTGCCCAGTACCAGCACGGCCACTCTCGTGTGATTGCCTATGCCAGCCGCCTTCTATCTCAGTCTGAGCGCAATTATTCCATTACGGAGCGCGAATGCCTTGCACTTGTTTGGGCGTTGACCAAATTCCGCCCTTATTTGTTTGAGCGGCCCTTCAGCGTAGTGACGGACCATCATGCCTTGTGTTGGTTGTCATCACCTAAGGACCCTACTGGCCGCTTAGGTCGCTGGACCTTGTGATTACAAGAATACACGTTTACTGTTGTGTTCAAGTCAGGCCGCCTACATCAAGACGCCGACTGCTTGTCCCGCCACCCCGTTGACCCTCCTGAACTTCCTGACAATACTGCTGACGACTGCGTTTTGTCCATTTCGAACTTTCTCCACATCGGCGTCGAACAGAGTCGTGATCCTTCCCTGCGCCCCATTATTGGTTACCTGCGCAACGACAGCACTGATCCGCCCATCAGTGTGTTTGTGCTGCTTAATAACACATTTTACCGACGCAATATACGCCCAGATGGTGTAGACCTTTTGCTTGTTGTCGCGACACATCTACGCTCTGCTGTTCTTGCGCACCTTCATGATGCTCCTACAGCAGGGCACCTAGGAGTGTCCCGCACATACGACAATGTTCGACGGCGATTCTACTGGCCTGGCCTCTACCGCTCTGCTCGTCGCTACGTCGCCGCCTGTGAGCTGTGCCAGCGCAGGAAGACCCCGTCTCTTCACCCTAATGGGCCCCTGCCACCACTCGCAGTTCTAACTGAGCCCTTTTCTCTAGTTGGTCTCGACCTGCTTGGGCCATTTCCCACATCCACTTCAGGGAACAAGTGGATTGCCGTAGCGGCCGATTACGCCACCCGGTATGCCATAACCAGAGCTATCCCCACCAGCTGTGCCTCAGACGTTGCAGACTTTCTTTTGCATCACGTCATCTTGCTTCATGGTGCTCCTCGTCAACTGCTCACCGATCGCGGTCGCTGCTTCCTTTCTAAAGTTGTTAATGACCTTCTGCGCTCATGCGCTACGCGCCACAACTTCACAACGGCCTACCATCCACAAATGAACGGTCTTACTGAGCGCCTTAACCGTACCCTGACCGATATGATGTCAATGTATGTTTCTGACCATCACCGTGACTGGGACATCTCTTTACCTTTCATAACATTCACTTATTTATAACTCTTCACGGCATGCTACCGCCGGATACTCTCCCTTTTATCTACTCTTCAGCCGCGACCCTTTACTTCCCTTTGACACCCTACTGCCTCTTGACGACTCCTCCTGCAGTTACGCTTTTGATGCCATCGCCCGCGCTGATGCCGGCCGTCATATTGCTCGAGACCGGCTTCGTGCGTCCCAGCGTTCTCAAAAGCACCATTACGATCTCCAGCACCGTGACGCCTACTACCCTCCTGGCTCCCTCGTACTCCTCTGGCTCCCTGCTCGACGTGTAGGCATGTGCGAGAAACTTCTGCCCCGCTACGTGGGCCCTTACCAGGTCTTGCGGCAACTTACCGACGTGACGTACGAGATTATCTATGTGAACCGCCACTCCCCTGCAAACCATCATCCAGAAGTCGTGCATGTCGCCTGTCTCAAACCTTATATCTCGCGCTCACCTGTGTAGTCTATGCACCGGGACTGTGCTTCTTCCGCGAGGGGGGGGGGGGGGGGGTATTGTTACGGTACGCAGTGAAAGAGACGATGACGAAGTGCTGGGCTAGCGGAGAAAGTCGACGCTGCAGCTTGCAGCTACGTCTGGTTCTTTCTCCTGTGAGTGTGTCCCTGACGGTGAACTCTTGCGGCTACGACGTACCATCGCCTCCTAACATCTCGACGTGCCTCGTAACAATATTATTCTTCTCGCGAAGCATGCAAATTAATGTTTTAGATTCTAGGAAATACTTTACATGTGTCGACCGAGGGCATCTCAAGAAGGTCACAATTCGAAACCATCATTCAGTATGAAAACAAAAAAGTAAGAACGTCCATCGAAAACTAGAAAGAAAGAGAAAAGAACGAACAACCGAAGAGAAGCCAAGGGAGAAAGGCACCTCACGTAGCAAAATAGCGAACGCCCTTAGACATTTTGCAAAGCAAACGCTGAAAGAAAATAGTGAACAAAAGGCGAAGGGGCAAAAGGCGAAAGCAGATACGTGATCCAAACAGCTCCAGAATGTCTCTATTCTGTTCTTAGTTTTTGCGGTCGCGATAGTCGGGAGGGCATTTTTGCAACATCAATGGCCGCCCTTTACATTTTCAGTGGCTGGCGTTGACCTGATCATTTTGACATAACAGAGTGTTTGGCCTGATGTACGAGGTCGGCGTCAATACGGGGATGCGCGTCAAGATTCAAAATACTGTTGGGAGGGAAACATCTAGGCTTTCGACACCAGTTTATACAGAGCAGCGACCCGAAGCACTCTCTTATGCTTCTAAGAAACTGGTACTTTGAAGAAGATGACTGCCTCTATGATGTGGCCAAACGAGCTTGCTCAAATTATTCGAAATAAATATATTTGCATATTCTTCGGTGGTAGCCTGATGGACAAAAAAAGCGAACAAGCCGAGAAAGGAGAAATTTCATCTGCTGCTTTAAGATTGGGGCTACAGAGAATATAGTGTCATTTACAGCCTCCTGGACTCATTTCCTCGGCTCTGTACAGTAGATACTGGCAAAAAAAAAATGCATTGTGGGCTAATTACTGCAAGCGGTTGGAAATATGAGTAGTCGTTTTTCGAAATTTGCGCCCGATTTAGCAAAAAAACTCAAAGTATCGCTTATTGTTTCATGTAGTGCAAAAAGCAGCTTGTTCATAAAAAATATTTTCAGTGGGAAGAATCTATCGATTAATATGTTCATAAACATATTTGTGTATTGCGTAAACATTGTAAACTATTCCTATTCAGCAGAAGCTGAACTTGTAACGAGTGAAAAAATATTACATGCTGAAATTAACATATATCATATTTTCTATTTTCACTGCTGTATCTCAGCTTCGTTAACCACGTTTACACATGCCCGTATTATGAATGGTTTGTGGGGTTTAACGTCCCAAAGCAACTCAGGCTATGAGAGACGCCGTAGTGGAGGACTCCGGAAATTTCGACCACCTGGGGTTCTTTAACGTGCACTGACATCGCACAGCACACGGGCGCCTTGCTTTTCGCCTCCATCGAAAGGCGGCCGCTGAGGTCGGGATTCGATCCCGCGTCCTTGGGAACAGTAGTCGAGCGCCGTAACCACTGCGCCACCCCGGCGGGGCCCGTATTATGAATACTGTTTCATATTACATCATGCTAACTCTGCTTAATGATCCGCACTCTGTTCAGGAGAGTATAACAGTGCAGCATCTTCCTTCCTGCATGTGCAAACTGCCGATACAACGAGACTGTAGGCCACAATCTTTGTGAGTGCCTCAGATACAGTGCGGAAAGACAGTGTATCTGACATGCGCTGGAGCGTCTAGATGGACGCCCACTGACTGAAATAAAGATTCTATGTCCCTGGCCGCGGCGATCGTCGGCGGTGAAGGCCTCTCAAGCACTGCTCCGCTTCATGCGAACCACGGGCTGTGATGTTGCAGTTATGTGACGGGATATGACTGTGACGTGATATGATGTGACGTGATGTGGCTTTGTTGTATTGACTTCACCCATCCCTCCCATACCCACCACTTTCTTATCCACTCACACTCCCTTCCCCCAGTTCAGGGTAGCAAAGTGGTTTCTTTTACCGGTTAACCTCCTTGCCTTTTCTCCTCCTCCTCAGCTTCCTCCTCATCCTTCCTTCGTTCAGAACAAACTGTCATTGCAGATCATTTCCATAAACTGAGCGTCCGCTGAGCGAAGTGATCGCGTCACTACGTATAGTTGTATTCAAAACGTATCGCTGCACTAACTCACTTTATATTTAAATACACTATTAGAGTCCATATAGACACGCCATATTCTTTCATTTTCGTTTTTCTGAAGGTGTCCAAATAACGATGCGCTCTTTTGGGCTAGTATAGAACGCCATACCTGAAATAGGCAGTCTACAAAACCATTAATATGGCTTTAAAATGTGTGCGACTCCTACAACCAGAATTATGATTTTTCATTTCGCTTGCTGGAACACCTGTGTCATTTTTTTTGTGTCGACAGACTTTCAACATGCAGTGAAGTAAGATGTTTTATGGGTACCTCTACGGCTCTTCAAATAATATTTATTTAGAGAATCGCTGCTTAGGGACGTCATCGCTCTCTAGGGGACCGCTTTCCAACATCCTTTCTTGCATCAGGAGCTTTATTCTACTACATGGTTTATCACATATTAGTGTCGTGATATTGAGAGAACTAACGAGGATTCTCCGGCCGCTTATAAACAATAAAACGCAGGGTATGTATCGTGGCACACTGCTTCTGTATCTCTCAACGAGCGCTGTTTCAACACCAGCAATGTTATCGTAACAGAATTATTATTTCAAGATATTATTTGTTTCAAGCAGAAGCCTTCAGCAAATAGAGATACACAAAAAACCAAACATTTTGCTATAGGCATATTACCGAAAAATTATTTTCAATGGCTTTAGCCACCTTTAAACAAGATTTAGAATATTTTGAGACATTTAAAAAGCATAAATACTCTGCACTGTACAGTGCTTGTCCAAGCCCTAAATATTTTGTCGGTTTCATTAATATTGTCACGACTGAAGTCACAGGGAGCCGTGAAGGTGCACGTAGCGGAGGACCCGAGCATAATGTCGGCTTGTAGTTCCGATCACAGAGTCCAGCACCAGCGCGCCGCTCGTGCCAACAACCGCTTCGTCGTCGCCGGCACCAAACACGGCTGTCGCGCGGCGCTAGGTACGTGTCAATATAAAATAAAAAACTAATAAATGTTTTAGTACGATGTAGGCAGTGCAAGCCACCCAGTGACCTAAAGCCTAATGTGTCCAAACATCCTTCGGAATTGAGTCGCTGGAGCAATAACTAAAACTAATTCTATAGACACCATTCTAGCAAATTGTGTGAGATAAACAAATTGAGGCATTATGAAAATCATCCTTCTCTTAATTGAAATCTGTGCCCTAGCACAAAATAATTTCCCTTCATTTCTACTGGCCAGCCTGTACAAAAAGGAGTGCGCACATTGAATATCAGTCCAAGTAATAGTAGGTGTGTTCAATGGTTTAGCGTATAGGCGGCCTCGCTCTCATTGCCAATACACAGGTAATTCGTCAGCAGCCTTGTTTACGGAATCGTCTGAAGCCGACCGATAATTGGATGTTCCTAAAATAACCCTTAGAAGTGATTACCGTTCCTTAATCATTTACTACCGTAGCAAATAGGGAATGCGGTGTTTTGGATACCAAAACAGATTGCGGCGTTTCTGTTGCTATTAACAATAAACGTGTACCGGTGCACACTTAATAATATCTTTATGCATAACTCTCAAACATTTCTTGGCAAGCTATCTCTCAATAAATAGCAGCTTCAGTATGTGTTTCCACTTGGTGTTAGTGTGAGTCTTAGGTCTGGAGGAATTGATATTTGAGAAGTGCATTTCTGCTGTGCATTTATGGAGTCCCAAAATGGATCGGATTGAACGGGCATGCTTAATAATCTATCCAAATACACTGTTCAATATTGAGCAATATTTTGTTTAGTGCATTTATATTTAATTATCCAAAATAATTACGTTTCATTTAGTGAGCGCAACGGTTCGTGCTAACAGAGCACAATTATGGCCCTCTTCAGCCCCAGCATTACCTGTGGTGAAGAGTGAAGGTTAATGTTTTTGCTATTGTAAATTCTCTGTGGAATTTTTACAAATAGAGGACTTTATATGAAAAGAAATAACGAATATGAATATAAGTGAGGTAGAACCTTACTTATTATGTGTTAACTACTTATACTGAGTATTAAGTTTCTGGGTGAATATTTCTACTAAGCATTTACGAGAAACACTGAAGCGCCAGTGGCAGAAGTTTTATAAGGCGCAGCAAGATGTTTAGTCAAATTCTTTAGTTGAAAAAAACCAAACCTCAGCAATAATTTGTGCTATAGTGTCGCATCACAATGTAAGTATATAGCAACTCTAACATGATAGGCTGCACGCATTGAAAAATTATGTTATGCTATTGATGACTATTGGCTATTGAAGACTATTGATGATCACAGAGATTTATGAGTGCATTCACTAAAGATCCAGAGTGACCTACGAGGACAAAGAAAGCGCAATACTGGAGGAAATATCGTGCTACATATGATCGTAAAAATCGTCCTATATTTGACCCCTAACTCATAAATAATTCTGAAAGAAAAAGACATTTTTGAATTTTTGCAAATTTTTGTATGCGTTTTAGGTCTAAAAACTTTTATCCCGTGACCGGACAAGAAGTAGAAATTCGAACATCTAAGCCTTATATCTGAATGTACATATTAAAGGTAAAGATCGAAATTTGAAAGCGCTCAAAGTTGCAAGTATGACAGAGGCAGGAACATTGCGAAAGCAATTTGATTGCGTTAAGTTAACCGACGTAGGTACTGCTAATACGAAGAATATGAAGCAGGCTCCAAAGGTGCAAGGCAATTAAAATGGGGTCCAAATCAAGACCAGCGTTTTTAAATATGAATTGCATAAAATAAACTGCAAGAAAGGCAAAGTTGTGAGCAATATAATAATAATAATAATAATATTAATAATAATAATAATAATAATAATAATAATAATAATAATAATAATAATAATAATAATAATAATAATAATAATAATAATAATAATAATAATAATAATAATAATAAATCTTTATTTAATGTGCGCAGGAACAACCATGGGGTCATCGTGCTGCAGCACAAAAAAAAATGAAAATGCACACACAAGTTTTACACACACTCAGATAGAACACAAAAGAAGACACAAATAACACATATATATGACATGAAACTGAGACGAAAAGTGTCACGGAAAGAAAGAAATCAATGAGTAGCATGTCTTGCATACAACGTCGGAGAATTGTAGAGCATATCACGAAAGAAAAAACAATAGATAGAGAAAAACAAAGCTAATAACTGACATTGATTATAGTAAATTGCAATCTACATAAAATAAACAACCGTTCCAGGAACAAGTGCGTGGTAGTGTAAACACAGGCTAGAAATACAGGGAAATACAATAAAAATATAAACGCGCTTTCATAGCTTAGCTGTGCTTAGCTTTTTTTTCTCGGGCTTCAGCTGGGCCCACCCACATTGAGGGTTGGGCAAGTAGTTAAGTATTTCTTTGGGCTCGTCCCAGGCTAATAATTACGGTCCATGCAGTGCTCTAATTAGCATTGTAAATGAAAGAAACTGTGCAGTCTGTAATAGTTGTATACTTCTATCCCACTTCATATGTACTTCATCCCACTTTTGCAAAGTTCCTACGGGACTGCAGAATGTACAAATAAATAAAAATGACAAGTTGAAGTGACTGAACCATGACATGCTTCTGTACATTATGGTAATGTCTTAAACAATGACTTGATAACCCTGAGATGCACTGCTATGACTGCTTCTTGATTGCTGAAGCAGCGGCAACATATTGCCTCGAAACCTTCAAACAGTATTTGTTGTTTTTTAACAGCCGCCGCCATGCGGCCTTATCGCTGTTATTCTGGCACGCGTATCAACTCTGTATCCCGTGTTTGTTCATGCTCGGTGTCGCGATACGACGCGTTATCATTTTCTTTGTCGCGAAAGATGCGCCGAGATCTGTCTCGAAGATTCCGATCACTTGCGCATGTTTCTGCAATGTTCCACGTTGTGCTAGCAGCAGTTTTCGACGTTATCTAGATTGTTCTGAGCAGCCTTTAAATTGAGCGTTGACAAGTGTGACGGGCATTCTTTGTTCGTCGATCGACGAGCACGTTTTTTGCTATCGCCGCAGCCGAGTTGTTTAGTTATTTTGCGGGCGCAAGTCAGCTCAGTAAAGAGTTTCTTCAGTGCAATCACCGACTCATTTGTGTCATCGACCCTGGTCACCACCACGTGACATCTGGTGGAGGTACTGACAATATGTGAGAAAAGAATGTTTAGCAACTATGCTGCAACCACATATATAACAGTTTCTGAAACAGCCTTCTCGCTCTTCTGAGTCAGCATGTGACACTAAATGTCCATCAAATAATGCAGCAACATCTGTAACCCATCAAGTTTCAATGCATTACAAGCAAATGGTAATGAAACTGAATGTGCATAGTCCAATGCTACCGGGATTTTTAATGAACACTCTCAAAGGCAACGAACTTGGTGGTGCTAGGAGACAGCCACCAAAATCTCTAAGGTCTGACTTTGAGAACGGTCGTGAAGCCACTCAAGTTCGTAAAAAAAAAAAAAATTCGACACCTAGAAACAAGCTTCAAATAATGGCAGGTTGATGACAGAAAAGCTTCTTCCATATTTTTGTTTTAAGTGAAATGTTTACTAGATTCTATAACTTATAGACGTGTGCACGTTTGTCCCCACAAGCATTGTTCTGGCAGGTGGTAGCTGGTCGCTAACTCATTTGGTTGTTTTTGTTTCGCTGTCCGGTTTGTCGCACGTTGAAAACGGCTCATTGCATTCGCCCGCTTGGCCTTGTTCGAAAAGTTGAATATCGTCGGGATGAAATCAGGGTGCCGCGGTGACAAGGAAGGCTTTCCTGCTCATTAATAACAGGTTTCATTACAGCTTGCACAAATATTTAACTTCAGTACCTTGTACGTACGTGTTACAAAATTGTTCCCGCACAGTCTTGATGCGCTCGACGGCTCCCAAGTGCGCCCTTGATGGCCCTGCCGACGAATAGCTTTTATCCAAGCTTCGCGTCGAAGACGGTCTCGTGAAGCGCTTGGAAAGCAAAAAAGCTGAGGCCGCTTTCCTTTAAACATTGTGTATCGCAACGAAATGCTACACAAGTAGTCGGCATCGTCAGGAGCCTCGTACTGTCCAACAACGACCACCAAAACAACCGCAGAAATGCAGGCGCCGCGGGCAGCCGCCGAATTGTTTACCCCACCGCCGGAGCCGATCGCGGCGGCCACGAACCCACCAGCCCGCTTCGCGACTACGCCGCTAGGGGATGGGCGCATGCGCAGTCGCGTCCCGCAAAAGGCCGATTGCCTGTCGTGCGATCGGCAGTTCAGAGTTTCGCTACGGATATCCAGGCTTAAGCGAGGCAAGGCAACATCAATTTTTTTCATATTATTTACCTTTGATTTAGAGATGCTTTTCTCTTCCTGTTAGCTTGAACATTCGAATTCGCATTTTATTTTTGTGACTGCCCTGGCTACCTCTTTTATTCTGCCAGTTTTATCTGTTTTAGGTATACACTCGGCTTGTCATCGCCTCGATTAGTCTGCGACGTGTCGATATCCTGCCGTGCCCGGTTTGATGGGACAATTGATGGATAATGTTTTCAGATGCTTAAAGCAAAAGCGCAAGTTGGGAAGGAAGGGTTGAATATCAATCAATCATTTACTTTGAATTCGCGCCTGGTGTAAGTAGAGTGTTGGTGGCACGCATATTAATTAGTATCCAGTTTGTCGTCGCCGGACCTATGATACCATGCGATAGCATTATTTGGCTTATGATTTTGCTTTGTCTCGTTTTTGTTTTGCAGTATTTAGGTAGTGGCATCAATCAGTAATCGTTTCTTCATGAATTTTCATACTAGTACAGCTAGTTTTATGATATATCATAACACATTTAGTGGCGTTTATTGCCTTGGAAAGTTCACATTTTCCCGCCGCTTCTGTACCTTCAAACTCCGACAGTCCCGCCACGGGCTCCATTGCGGTAGTTAAATGAAGAGTAGCGTGGTGCGGGATTGCTTATAAGCACTAACTGCGACCAACGCTTCCAAACGAAACATACTGATAGTAATGCTGAGCTCAAATATAATGGAATTACTTTCGTCACTGTTACGGTTAAGCTCCTGCCACGTGGCTTTTCACATCACGATCGGGAAGAACATCCAGGAATCAGAAGTATATCTTGGGGCTCTTGCGTCCTTGAGTGGTTTTGCACTAAAAGGTGCTCGCTGCTTTAAATAAATAGTTGTTAGCTCTGCGGCTGCATTGTCAGTTTCTATGTTTCTCTTCGTCTTTTCGCCTCACTTCCTCTAGCCTTTCGACCGGAAATTACTGTGCATATCTTCATCACACAGGATAGAAATCTTTACAAGGCTTGACTATTGTTTTTCAAATGAAACAATAGATTATGATAGCTTCATATGCATGTACAAAGATGCCGATGTATGAATCATCAATTCTGGCTTTAAATGGCTTTCAGCGTAGCTTTACTCTTGTGCGTTCATCACTAGGAAAAGTGTTTTCTATCATGCGCTTGTTTCATTTCGCTGAGTTTGTTACAGTCGCTCGGTGTCCCACATGTACTGATGGTTGAGGAGGGTATAAACTTCTACGGGTTTTAAATGTACGGCAGATTTCCAACACATTGAACTAATTTCCCACGTTATGATTTCCTACATAAATAAACTATCTTGAAATGCACTCGTGCGTGGCGCACAACTACCAGCTACAAGTAACCAGATATGGTAATAAATATTTTGTTATAGTAATTCAATTTTCCATTACGCGTCTTCCTCGCCTTGTAGATCAATTCATGTTTATTGGTGAATTTAGAAAATTATAAATATGCCAAAATTGTACCGTTCTCGAATAGCAGATTTCACCGCAGTTCTAAGCAACGTTTATGACATCATCGTCCGGATGAATCTTCGAAGTTAGATGTATATACTTATTACTTTTCTAGGTTTATAGCCTTTATTTGACGCTAGGCCCCATAATGATTTAGCAAGAGGGTGGTCTATTTTGAACGCTCGTAAGTGACAGATTCACGCAGTGAGTCACTCTTCCCTATCCCCATTCTTCAGCTGCATGCTGACTGAGCACTGAGCTCAATCGTTGTGAAAGCTTTTTTTTTTGAGACTCCCTTTAATCACTCCGCTGCCCCCTAGGCCAATGAGGTACACAGTAATCTCTCAATGGCGCGGAAATAGAGGGGAGTTAGGAGGCTTTTCACACAAAACCAGGCGGCCCCTTTTTTTATTAAAACACGATACGTCTAGCACTGCAGAATGAAGTGCACTTAGGTACTGCACTTACTAGCATGAAGACATTGCTAATTGTCTGATTCGACTATTTCTGATACAAAAAGTTTCTATATCTCCTTTGAAAAACAGAAGGGGCAATTATGCTACGCCATTAAGATTAAGAAAGCGTTAGTTTTTCGCATTTGCTGCCTTCGTTTGCGAAACTTTTTTTCAGTTCATCTATTTTTCTGAACTCTCAATAAATAGTATTTTAATTCGTGCCTGCACTATTGTACACATGCTCAATACTATGCAACCGTATGTAAACAAGCTTGTGAAAGACAGCTGTCAATGTATATAAAGCCCCGCTTACAACCAAGCAGTATGAACGAGCCTGCGTGGCTTAAGGGTGGCGTGATTCCATCGGGATACCAGGGTCCTGGAACGTCGAATTCCTCTTTCATTCTAAAATCTCGAATGCGAGACCGGTCAACTCAAGGTCATACTTTTATATGAGAGACTATAACTGGGGAACACTAACAATCGAATCAGACCCGCTTTTCACTTAGAACATGCAGGTGCTTTCGTACACCTTGGTAAAAGAGGGTTCTTACGTACGCTTCGACCGGCTTTTCACTTTTGGATGCTCACGACTGCTTGCTGATGAAGATGTGTTATATAATTCAAGTGCAAAAGAAGGCATTACTGATCAGGCGAGCAGTAATGTCCTTGAAATCGAACTGGATCCATGGCGATCATCAAGGTCGTCAAGAGGCGCAGACGGGCGCTGCCAGCACTCTCAAGTCATGTCCTTAAAGGTGAAGCTGAAATCTCCGCTAGATATTCTGCAATCCAAAAAGAGTAATTGAATAAAGTGGAGAAGCCAATATCCAGCAATAAGACATGTTTCAACCAACATATGTATAAGATTCCTGAATACTTCATCACTGAGAAGTTTCAGACCTCCCAAACCGACATTTTCAGCAATGTGTATACAATATTCTTTCGATGTCATATTTCTTTCACTGATGCTTATTTTACTTCTATGTTTAAAATATATCCTCCCTCTGCTTAGGCAAACAAAGAAAGGTCAAGGGGAACGCCTTCAATAACTGGTGATTAAGTGCAACAGGTTGTTTACCAAAATTTCAAACGACCGGTCATGCTGCAATAACTCATCCCATAAAGATGTAGGAATTTCGTCATAGATAATTAGTTTTCAGCTTCATCGTATATCTGCATAGAAAGCGCATTATCCAGCCGTGAGAATGGACGGAAATTTCAAAACACGCTCTTGATTGGTTTAAGTGTTAGGTGACCATGCCCGCTACTAGCAGGGAAAAGAAATGCGAGGGAACATAGCGGTCATTATTAGCAATGCAAACAGCACCACCTACTCGACCTTAGGCGCATGTTGTCGTGAAATATTGGAGATGAACCTTTACAAAGCGATTCCATTCTTTTCAGCCTGCATTCGCAATGTTTGCTAATCGACGTTGTTACCCTGCACCTAAAGAAGGCGGTGATTATCAACGAATACACCTGCTCATGTTCGACTGTGTGAACATTTATTTTTAGTGGTGGTAGCAAGACGTAGGCTGTTATAACTTTTAATGCAACCACTAATGGTTTTCGAGCAGCAATGATATTTTAAGCTGTTTTTATCCACAGCCATGGGGAAGGTAAAGAGACAGTTTTGAAACGTTCTGCGAAGGAACATTACCACTTGGATACGATTGCAAATTACGAGGTTGCGGTATGAAATACAAAACATATTCATTGATTACACATTAACACACATCACTAAACAACAGTTACTTTTTCATTTTTATTTAAGACAGAAGAGAATGAAATCTGCCCCAATGGACTGCCATTGGGGAAGTATGTGGAATAAATACACTTTTTGGGTTGAACCTGTGAAACGATCATATTCGAAGAAAATAGTTCAGGAGTCGAGACAAGGAAATGGGCAACACGAGCGCCACTAACACCTGAATGTATTGAAGGCGGGAGCGAATGAATACACTAAGCTACAGATGCTCAGGAAGGAAAAGAAGAAGAGTCACAATATCAACACGAAAAAGTGTCATGCTCATCATTAACTGTTAAGGCAGGCAAGCTCGTAGCGCAACAGTGAAACAGAAGGTGTGCTTGTGCATAAAGCCCCTTTGCGGGCGATGACAATAGCTTCAAAGATTTCCCTGGCATGCTTGTCAGGGTAGTATTTTAGAATGACGCACTGTTCAAGAAGCGGAACACAATTCTCACGAGACTTACAATGCGGCGCCAAGTTTCATTTGAGTACAATTTCAGGAAGGGACGAGACATGTTCTATGAGGCGATCATTGATGCATCGCTCCGTCTCACCTAAATACGAGGCCCCACAAGAAAAAGGTGCCTCGTAAACAACGTTGATGCGGCAGGGAACAAAACGCTTATAATTCCTCTTGTCACATGCACTCATTCGAGGACCTGAAAACGTAGCCTTCGCGCACATACGCTCCAGTTTGTATGAGGCCCTGAACCGAATATGTACGCCTACCCTGCGCACAACACGCTTAAGTTTATGGGACGCTTGATGCACGAACGGAACAACCGCAATGTTTTTCCGGTTCATCGGCGTCTGTTTTTTGTGGCCGACAGAGACCCGTCACTTTACTAATAAACTCTCAACAACACTAAACAAAACATGCTCAGGAAAGCGAGGAACCAAAGTCATTTTAACACTGCACTTACAATTATTCACTCACTATTAACACTCGGAGTAGAGCGAAAGGCTTGGCCATGAGAAGAGAAACTATGCAGCCTTTCTTCTCCGAGACACATGCAATTAAAGGCGATGGAAATGGCATCTCACTCAGTTTTAGGAAATAAGCAGAGGAGCAAAAATTATTTTTTGCAGTTATGATGCGCGGGCTGCTTAAACGACCTTTGTGCTACTTGAGACTATGAGAAGGAAAAAGAAAAAAGAATCTGAGTAGACATTCTTCAAGAAGCGTCTCCTAGGAAGGAAAGAAGTAAAATAGAATCTGAGAACATGACGATGGTGCTACGCAAATAGCAGCGAGGTTGCAGTGACGCTTCAAAATTGCGCAGTGTGTGTGAGGTCAAAGAACACACCCTGCCCCGACTAGAAAGTACACACCGCTCTCAGCCGTTAGGAGCAATGACCGCGGGGGGATCTTTATCGCTACTTCACGAGCACTGCGAGCGCAGCGCCTTGACCGTGGTCGAATAAAAAAAAGTTTAAATGTTTGCCGCCTCTTGAAATATACTCTGCGTTCAGTTCGAATTTTTAAGTGTGTGTGCATTTTATTGTTTATTCTGAGTCTCTGAAGCTCACCTCGATCCAGACTGGTCACGTCTGTGGAGAAGAGAGGTAGTGTTGCCATAAATTGTACCATTTTATCTTCAACAAATTTTTTTTTTTATAGCCAACCGCTTTTCTGCTGTATACTTCGATCGCCCTGCGACCAATGTTTTTAGCTAATTTTGAATTCTACCGTGAGTTACGTACAGTGTAGGTCCTTTGTAATACATAAACTTGCGATGGCAGGAAACGATATATATTCAGTGCAGTGACAGAAGATAGTGTGCATTCAGAAATTTGACATCGAAGTTATAAACCACTCTTGCCGTAAACACATGAACTTCGACGCTCTGTCTCGTTCTCCCCTACCCAGCTACTCTGCTTGCTCTAAACATCGCTGGTATGCCTCAGGAGGAGCGCAAAGACCCGTGGCTAGCAACTCTTATCGACATCGTGTCTACTTCTCCCAACGCTGCGCATTCTCGGACTTTACGCCGTCAAGCGCAACACTTTGCCCTACGAGACGTTTTTCTCTACCACCGCAATTATATGCCTGATAGTCGACGGTGGCTTCTCGTCATTCCCCACCGTTTACGATATGAAATTTGCGTCCCTTTCTATGCCAACCCTTAGTGTTCCCATCCTGGTGTAGTCAAGACGTTTCAAAGAATTTCTCAACGCTACTATTTGCGCGGCAGGTACGGTTATATTCGAAAATACATCCACTCCTGTATCGCCTGTCAGCACCGCAAGTCATCCACACCTCATACTTTTGGCCCCTTACAACCCCTTCCATGCCCGGCCCATCATTGTGATCGCCTTGGCTTTGATCTTTATGGGCCACTTCTCTGGGAACCACTCTGGGAACCACTGGATTATCGTCGGCATCGACCACCTTACCCGGTAAGCGGAGACCGCCGCTCTACCTGCCGCTACTGCCTGTGAAGATGCCTTGTTTTGCTACATCATTTTGTTCTTCGCTATGGCGCGCTGCGTAAGCTGCTGAGTGACACATGTCGAGTCTTCCTTTCCAACTTCATTGAAGCTCCACTGGTCGAACGTCGCATGATACATCGGACTACCACATCCTATCGCCCTCAAACTAGCGGGCTGAGCGCTTCAATCGCACTCTCGGAAATATGCTCACGATGTACTTTGTCGCTGTTCTTCCTTTCGTGACGTACGCTTAAAACACCGCCACGCAGTCAACCAGCGGATTTAGCCCTTTCTTTCTCCTTTATGGGCTTGAGGCGTCGTCCACAATGGATACTATCTTACCATATCGCTCCAACTTCTTCGATTGAACTCCCCTTTCAGACGTTGCAAAGCATGCGGAGGAATGTCACCAGTTGGCCCGCAGTTTTACATCGGAATCTCAAGGCCGCCAAAAGCGTCGTCACGACAAAGAACAGACGCCATACACGTTTTCCCTATAGTATTCTTTCTTTTGCTTTGGGTTACTTGCACCCCACCACGATTGTCATCAAAATTTTGAACTGAGTATCGCGGCTCCTACCGAATCGCCTACTAAACCTCCCCTGTAAATTATATCATATAGCCACGCTCACTCCCTCTTCAGACATGCATCATCGCGGCCGCGAAACTGTGCACGCGAGCCGCCTCAAAACGTACTACGACCCGCTCTTCTTGCCCTCGCCATAGGTCACCCACAGTGGCTTCTCTTCGCTCCCGGGCAAATTGTTGTGAACTACGAGCGGATACACGAAGACGATAAAGGGGACGACTGAGTGCCGCTGCGTGCCGCTGCGTGCTCAAGCTCGCTTGTGTGTGCCTAGACTGGCTCTGTTCTTGTGTTGTTCGCCGTGCAGCTAACAGAGGGCCATATTCACGAATTTGTTTTCCTTTCGTCGTGACTTGTCACTGTATTTCATGTGTGATTTTTAGTTCACTACTATTTGTGTAGCTCTGATCTAGCCAACCAACTTCTAAATTAGTCATAGTATTGGTGACATAAATACACATTACTGCCTAAATGATTTATATTAACAAGCCAATGTGAAATAAAATTTGACAAATTGTTCTTCTCAGCAGAAAAGGAACAGTTAAAGTACCGGCAGGAGCAAATTCCCGGGCAATAAAATTTTGCCGTGTCATTTTATTGTGCTAAGTTCACGTCTAAGAGCTATGACTCAACATTTTAAACATGGTTCCTTATTAGCAATTAGCTCGGCCAAGTTACTTGCTTAATCGCACGCAACGAGACGGTTTCCGTCAACAATGGCACAGGAACCTACTTGATCAAGGGCATTAATAAAATTACGTAATCTTGCTAAGAATACATGGTCGCACTTCGGATCTTTATGAATTCGAAAACCAAAACGCCTGTTTATTTTGCATATATATGATTGAATACCCGAAGATTTCTGAGCAGTAGGTTCTTATTCAGTGTCGTTTCTCGTAGAGTAGAGATGTTTCTTTTTTGCCGCAGGGAGGGGGGGGGGGGCGATGGCAAGGCGAAGGCAGGCAAAGACTATTTTTGAACAGACGCCTGCCTGCTAAGCAGTCAATTAAAGATCCTTCTCCAGCGGCTCCTATGCGGCTTCAAATGTCCAGTCGTTAGTGGTAACAAAAAACTGAGAACATACAGAACGCCTTCAGCTAGATCCGCCGGAGCGTGCACGTTGATTGCTGAAAAATGCTAAGTTGGCGGTAATGTATACTTTAGTAGGCACGTGCTCATTTAAACGAGCCTTGAGGCATGCGTTGCAGTGCTCCATAAGACCTTCACTGTAATGGAGCACGCCTTATGGTGTTACGCTTTTCATTTTTAATTTTTGCTCTTGTGTCGTTGAATTTTCTCGAATGGGCATCCAAAGTTACTTGGACAAATCGCTGAGTGCCGATGATTAAACTCGGTCTACAGATCAGCTTTCCCTCATTCGACCTTAATAAATTTACTAGTAGTTATTTGTAAACCTCTTGAACGATTTTAGCGCCGGGATTCCTTTATATCCAAGAGCAGCTGCACATAGCTATTCCCGTAACGGCCTGGGCCCACCATTTTAATCTCGGACCCTGCCCGGGCCCGAGTCCTAGAAAATGTCCACTTTCAGGCACAGCCCGACCCGTGGGCCGGGCCAAGGCTTTCGGGCCAGCCAAAGCCCGTGCAGCGCTCTAGCCTGAACCCTTGCCCTCTAAGGCGGCTCGGCTGCTGAGGCAGCTCTTTGCACGTAAGCTCAGCTGGACCCTCTTTTAAACCCTGCACTTGAGCAAGTTTATCAAGTGGCTAAATGAGTTACTCGCCCCAGCAGGTCACTCGCAAGGTGCATCAGTGATGGTACCATTTGTCTGCCGAAAGGCAAGAAGCAAGTGGTTTGGTTTCGCGGTCTTATTTTGACTCCGAAAACATATGCCGCTCGTGCGTAGACAATGTTAAACCTGCAAGGAGAGGAAAATGATGGTGATCATGACCATCATAACCGGGTTAAGTGGGAAAATATGGGAGAGGCCTTCGCCCTGCAGTGGGTATAGTCGGGCTGATGATGATGATGATGATGGTCATAACCATATTGTAAGACGAGATCTGCACAACAGCTTCAAAAGAGTGCTGTCATCATAGGGAGGAGAAAGAAAAAGGTCAAAATAGAAGAACACTAAAGACATTAACAAACAATGTTATGAAACAAACATTTGGCCCGACTATTATGGGAACCGTAAGACTGAATAAAATATCATTCAGTGCCGGCTGATCATGGCAATAGACTGCAGGTTTTAAACATAGCTGTATTGATCGTGACTGATAAAGACAATTTGCACTGATTTGTTTTAACTTTATTCCACTTGAATGGAATTCTTGTCACTCGCGAATCTATTGGGAGAATTATTATGGATGACCTAGATATGTGATAGGTGCGTGTGCGTTGGCAAACCGATCCAACCTGGCTGCACTTTTACGTAAATTTTTAAAACACAATTTCCTCCATTAAATTACGTAACTTTTGTGTCCTTACAAATGTTTGAGACAAAGTATCCGAACACTGTTTCTTTTGAAATCCGACCGCCAGGCCTGCGGACGCTTACACTCTGTTGAAACGTCCGTCCGTGAACAATACAGCGAAAGGCTATTTCAGGAAAGGAAGGCCGAGGAAGCGAAGTGCGGAGGACAAAGTTCGGCAAGCGTGGTGGAGTGTCGTTTCGCAATTAACCTACAAAAGGTAGAAAGTCGGATGTAAGAGCGCGTGCAATGTTTTGCTACGCACTCACCACTGCTAAAATATTCCGACTAAAACCGACGAAGAAACATACGACACGTGCGCAGAACAAACACTATCACTGGACAAATGTTAAAGCGCTGTCGATCCGATGGCAGTCATGAGAAACGTCGTTTCATGATCTTGCAATGTTTTCTTTGATGCGTGTAGCGCATATTTGTTCCTAAGCTTAGATAGCATCAACATTCCGAATAATTTTTTCAGCGAAGAGAGGATCCATGAGTACTCATCTCTCGCTTGATAGCCAAGTAAAAGAAAAACGTGTGACGCCCTTGAACGCAAGGCTTTCATGTCTGGAGCAGTGAAGGTTCAATGTTACGGTGAAACACGCTGAATTGGGCCTGAATAAATAATGAAAGAATAACAAACGCAACGCGTTTATTGTAGAAATACCGAGTGGGTGATGCGAACCATATAGCGTACCGTTGGAAGTTGACGAACTTGACGGCATGCAATGAACAACTGGAGAAAGTTTTCTGGTTAGATCAAGGCGCAATAGTATAGAGATAGCTGCGGCGATTGCATAGTGCTGACACGAAATGTCTAGCGAAGAATGTGCGTTGCCTTAACAGCATGCTTGATACTCAGCTGCGGTAACGGTGAACAAAGGCATGGTTATTGTTCTGCGAGTCACGAAGTTTTCAGCTGGATTACAGCGTGCTGAGTCGACACTACCGAGATTTTAACAAGGCCTTTGCATCACCTTCTCGCTCATCAGCGAACGTCATGACAAGCGGATGAGTGATAAAGGATCAGCCACTGAATCTGCGCGTACAGGCTTGGGTAAAAGGGCGAGATGGCATCATGTGACTCGACACAGATTCGCGCTCGCACTTTCATTTGCTGGTTTTTTATCGCCATCCGCCTGTCGTGACGTAGACTGCTGGGGGGCGCAGGCCTTGCCAAGATCTCGGTGGCGATGGCTGAGTACTGTTTGCGCACTTACACAAAAACATATTTCTATAGAAAACGGAATGGTTGCAGAATGTTCCACTTGTGTTATCATGGTTTCTCTGCTCAGGTGATTTTTAGTTTGGGTTAGGGGTTTAAAATCCAGATAGACACATAGTGGAGGGCTCTGGAAATTTTGGCCCCCTACGGTTGTTCAAAGTGAAATGACATTGAGCAGCACACGGGCACCTTATTTTTTGCCTCCATAGAAAAGCGCTTGCCTTGGCCGGTATTCGATATCGCATTACTGGGAACAGCAGTCTGTCGCCCTAACAACTGCATCTTGCGGCGAGGCTCCCTGCTCGAATGAATGTGGAATATAGCGGTGGTTCATAATTTAGGGGACTGTTGTCAAGCTAGAATTTAATTCGACACCCGTCTTATCCTCGTTGGGTGCTGTATCCAGAAATTTGTCATAGCGTCTAAAATAAGCTTGGGTCTTGTTAAGTTTACATATTGTATGCCTCACTGCTGTTCATGCTTAGAAGGCTGCCGTGGTTGTCGCGTCAGAAAAATTGAAGCTCCTGGAGTCTTTTAACGTGAGGTGACATTACACAGTATGCCAGCGTTTTTTTTTTTTTTTTTGCACGGTGATGCAAAAGCTTCCGCCGCGGCTGTGATTGATCTTGCGTTCCTGAGTTCGACGATTGAGCTGGCTCCGTTCTCAGGCAGCGCGGAGGCGCAAGGAAGTCAAAACAGTAACCGTGGAAACGACCTTTTTGTAGGTCTGGCTCAGGTGAAGTGCTTTTACTCGGTGTCTATGGCAGATGTACGGTAGAGCGTGGCTGGCGTTCGGAATAATTCGGGAAGACACCGGTATGACCTGACCAGTAGTTGGTACGTTAAGTTTCAGTGCGTGCCCTTATTTTGTGCATTGTGCGCATAGAAGTCTCTCAAGATGACCGTTAGTCATCGCTGCGAGCAATAGCAAGAGCTGTGTGTGTGTGTGTGTGTGTGTGTGTGTGCGTGCGTGCGCGTGTGTGTGTGTGTGCGTGCGTGCGTGTGCGTGCGTGTGTGTGCGTGTGTGTGTGTGTGTGTGTGTTGTGTGTGTGTGTGTGTGTGTGTGTGTGTGTGTGTGTGTGTGTGTGTGTGTGTGTGTGTGTGTGTGTGTGTGTGTGTGTGTGTGTGTGTGTGTGTGTGTGTGTGTGTGTGTGTGTGTGTGTGTGTGTGTGTGTGTGTGTGTGTGTGTGTGTGTGTGTGTGTGTGTGTGTGTGTGTGTGTGTGTGTGTGTGTGTGTGTGTGTGTGTGTGTGTGTGTGTGTGTGTGTGTGTGTGTGTGTGTGTGTGTGTGTGTGTGTGTGTGTGTGTGTGTGTGTGTGTGTGTGTGTGTGTGTGTGTGTGTGTGTGTGTGTGTGTGTGTGTGTGTGTGTGTGTGTGTGTGTCTGACGTACTGAAATGGAATTTAGTGAACTGCATGTACATGTTATCTGAAGAAGAATGTTCGGAACATTTCACATCTCAAGCGCAGGAATGCGGGTGGCCTTTCTATGCAACTCCGAAGTACGTTTGCAACACCTGCGTTTTTCGTGGTCTTCCATCGACTTATGTTCTTTAGTCTTTATTAATTTCAATAAAAAGCCTAATTAGCCGAAAAAGAATTTACACGGGATGCTCGGAGCATGCGTGCGGGAATAAAATTTAAAGGGGTGCATTTAATTCTCCTTACGTGTGGTAGTGCGAAACCGCAGCTTGCGCTCGCTTTGCGCTGTTTGTTATGCATATTTTGGATGTCTTTATTGTAACGTTTACCTTTCTTTGCCAATAACTAAATACTGCCATACAAAATTATGGAGGTTTGTTTTTTACGAAAGCAGTCAAACAAAACACCTGTTTTTGAAAATGTGGTTTTTCCTAATTTCTGTGTATGTACGGCGTCGAATTGTGTGTGCAGTAGACGGAATAGAATGTGGTTAAAGAATGCAAGAGTCGGGGTGTTACATATTTGATACCGAGTGTTATAAGACAGGAAGAGACTTTTCGAAAAAGATATACTAACGGTCATTCCTTCGCAGCTGGACAACGACCGTTAAAAAGACAAGGGTTTTTCCTCACTGACTCAACTTCATCCGAAAATATTGAATTAATTGTATTAATACGCTGAAAGAAGACACGTAGGACAATGGATCTGCTTTTTTTCTTCTCTTGATATACAGGAGCAAGGTGTTTGCCTTCCGTGCTTGATTGATAAAGGAAAACATTTACACTAAAAATATTTTACCATATGCGTTCAGCTCCACATGGCCGCCGCCGAGTACCTCGATGGCTAGCAGCTTCTTGCCCGCCCAGTCAGACTTCACAATATTTCGAATTCCACACCCAGTGTATAGAAATCTAGGTCCCTTTTGCCAACACGGGCATGGCACTTCACTCAAAGATACAGTTTTTGGCTGAGTTAGGAGTAGAGGGGATGTACACCAGCGCGACTGCTTCCCCGCCAATCATCGGGCCAGGAGATCACAGTGCCTCTTGTAAAATAGTAAAATTGTCAGTCTGTCTCTTCACTAAATTTTTGAAGCGCTTAACAAAAGAGCTAATTAAACCTTGTTAATGAATATGCGTCGCAGAACGTCGGGACCCGCTGTGGATCTCCCTTCATTATCGTGATTAAAGCGAAGAGTCTTTCTTGCCGTTGTGAATCACTCTTAGGCGACTCACTGATTTGTATGCAGCCACATAGAAGCTTTTAATGTTTTATAAACTTGTGACCGCACTGCAAGTGGGCCTCTGTAAATCTCCTTACAATAATGTCTGTGTATAGTTGTACAGCAATAAAGAACAATAAAAACAATGAATGAATGAAGTTTGGTTAGAGAGCGTGTTCGCAATAAAGGAACTGATTATGAAGCAGCGCATCAGGAAAACGCAGAGACAGTAAGAAGGGATAGTCCCGAGGATCCAAATTAGAATAATTTACCACTTCGACAGCCGCAACAAGAAAAAGAACAAAATATTAGGAGCACCACACAGACCTAGTCAAAAGGAACGTAAAACCAATTTGCCAATGAGCCGATGCTTAGTGAATTCAATTACTCCTCCAACAATAGAGCTCAGGGGAAATAGGCCGGCCAAGTAGCAGCAGTTAATGACAATTACAGGATGCGATACCAGCGCTGCGCTCTATAATCCCGGGAAAAAAAGGGCTGCACCAAAATATCACAAGTTTCTGGGATCGCTGGGGTGTACAGTGTAGGTATGAACAGAGCGAAAGATGGAATAATGCTGGCTTCTGTGCTGAGTGTTGATAGAGATGTTGCTACATACAGTGAACTGAAACCTAAACATTTATCAAGCATGCAAATGACGATAAGCCCGCAAAGCACATCAATGACCCAGGCGCAACGAACGTGTTGGGAAGTCAGAAGCCACACAAAGCACAGAATATTGAGCTCGCGCCATTGCGTCTCTTTCTTCACCTCTATGTGTGACTCGTCGTGGACAGCAAAGTTTCGTTGTTTCCACCACTTTGCTTTAAATTTATTGCGACACTTTTTGCTAACTTTCGAGTTGGTTAACAAAACGAGGCCGGCCTGCAAATTCATTACGAAGGGTCGTTTTTTTACATTAGAAGCAGCTCACGGCCCTTAGATGTAAGTTAATTAGCTCAGAGCTAAAGTTTAAAACACATTATAGTTTTCCTCACTTGAGTGGTTTTAATTAACGTTTATGGTGCGGCCGAACATAAGGCATTTAATATAAATTTTAAATAGATTGCCAATGAACCTTCAGAGATTTTATCACTTAAGATTTCTATTTTATTGCGTAATAGTTCACTGAATTATTTCCAAAGGTCTTTCAAACCGAAATAAGAAAGTTAGCGTTGCTTTTCTAGTAATTCTTACTCTATACATCCAGGTACGCAAAAACGTATTTTATTTGCCTGCGCTTACACCACTTCTTCGGCAGTTGCGGCGGCTTTAGTGCGAAAACAATTAAGATCTTAGACCTGTTCCTAGCACACGCTGCTCTTTTCCTGATTAATGACGCCTTCGTACACCGTTGAGAACTACTTGCACCTCTTAACTATTGTTATTATATAAATAATACTAAAGTTCGACTTCCTCTGCTATTGTCTTGCGCCTTCATATTACACCTTAAACTTAAGAGTTTCTTTCAACAGCCCAGCTTCAAACAACGATGCAAAATACATGCGATGTCATCAGCTTTGCCCTAGAATTCAAAATCTCGCTGTTTCAGAGTTATCGCAGTTCGTAGACATGAGGGAACACTTGGTAAGGTGCATGTGATTAACGGTTTTAAACGATACGGACGAGGATAGAAACCGAGGGGAAGTTCTTGGGGATAATTTCTACGAGAATGGGTTCATTGTTTGCGCCTGTCGTCGGAGAGTATACGGGAGCTTTGGCTTTTACGCGGTTGCAAGCGTCAATGCCGTAGAGGGAATCGAACCAGGATCTTTTAAGCTTTCGAGCGCACTAATCACAGGGCCTCCTTGTCGGTGGCTCAGAGAGCCATCTAGAGAGGTTTTTCTTCCCCCGCGAGAGCAATCACCTCTATAGCATCCGTCATGCTAAATGCGCAGTCATTTTCATTTTTTACGCAAGCGTTGCCAAAAACGATGTTTAACTGCCTTATTTAATTCTAACACGCGTTATTGCTCAAGTGCCAGTGCTTTGTAAGCAAACTTCGCTCATTTTATAGCCTCTTTTCAGAAAACAAATGACCTTAGCGGCGGACAATCAGCTTCCTTCAATCTTGCGACCACATTACTTTTGGGGCGGGTAGCGAAAAATCAAATGATTCCGCATCAACGAATCGTAAGATTTCTATTCGCTCTACAAGCCTTCGCGCACCGTTTGTCTAGCGGAAGTATCTGTAGCAGGGGATATCATCAGCATTAAGAAAAGCCTGAAACGGTGTACTAAATAAAACCAGTTTCAATAGCAAGCAAGCTTCACGGTTCCAACAACCTAACAGCGTCCTTGAAGTTTTTGTCTACTGTTACCCAATATTACCTCATTTGCCAGTTGTAAAAACGTTATTTGGTCGAGCCTTTGATGTTGCAGTTATTTTTATTGTAATATTTTGATTATATTTATGTTTACTGTTTATAGAATTATATGATTTTGTGTATTATTCTACTATCAAGGCATATTACCAGCATTTGGTCGCTTCAGTTTGTCTTTTTACTCTATAACAATCAGTTGGGAATAGACAAAAGTTTATACATTCTACCAGCTAATCGCAGGTCCACGCACTCGTATCATGCCAACAAAGTTATAGATATTTGTGCAGGACTAACGCATTTAAGAATTCCTTTTTTTTCGCGCACTATTTGCGAATGGAATGTGTTACTCGCCGACACTGTTGATTCATTCCTCGGCGCATTTGCGCCAAAGTCATAGTTACATGTGCCTCTCCAAGTCAAATGACCTCATCATGTAAATATTCTCCTGTGTTTTTGTTATGATTTATCCTTCAATGTCTAGTTTCTTGTTTGCTGTTTTTGCTTCTGTTCGACTGAACAGCACACTCCCGCCAGAGGCCTGATAACAAGGCTGGCAGTACTTGTAAAATAAATAATAAACAGAGCGCTATATATTAAGCAGGACTAGGCAAAATTGATAATTCGCAGGAAAACACTTTCTACCCACTAGTTTCTCACCGTTCTAGGAAGAACGAAGACATGATTACCCATACATGAAATACATTATTTACACAGTGTTGCTGCATACGGCCCCTTCATTGAACACTGTCTTGTCGTGGCGGAGGGGCTTGCGAAACTCAATGAAGTCGTGAGCTCTGCTGTGTAGGGCCACCCAAGATAGACCGGTCACGACAAAGAGTTCTGACAAAATGTGATTCACTGGAGAAGGTAATGGCAACCGACTCCAGTATTTCCTGCCAAGAAAACCCTATTGCCAGTAACGATAGCATTAATGATATAGCGCCGGAAGATGAGCCCCCCCCCCCCCCCCCCAGGTTGAAAGGCGTCCCACATGTTACTGGGGATGAACAAAGGACGATTCCTAGTAGCTCCAGGACGAATGAAGCGGCTGGGCTAAAGCCGAAAGGATGCTCAATTGTGGATGTGTCGGGAAGCGACCGGAAAGTCCGACGTTGCAAGGAGATATATCACATAGCAACATGGAATGTAAGATCTATGACGCAAGGTAAACTGGATGTCGTCAAGCCAGAAATGGACAGATTGAACATTGATATCTTGGGTTTCAGCGAGCTCAAGTGGACCGGAATGGGAGAATTTAATTCTGGCGACCATTATGTCTTTTATTGTGGGCACGAATACAGGAGGGAAGGGGGTCGCTCTCATAGTAAACAGAAGACCCTTTCAACATAACAGTTATCCAAGTCTATGCACCAACCACTACTGCTGAAGAAGCTGACGTTGAGAGATTTTATGCTTACCTGCAATGCCTATTAGACCTCACTCCATCATCAGACGTCCTCTTTCTCATAGGAGACTGGAATGCTAAGGTGGGGATCGAGAAAAAATATCCGAAATTACAGGCAAGTTCGGTCTTGGTGAGCCAAATGAAGTAGAGTTTTGTCAAGAAAACAACCTAACCATAGCGAATACTCATTTTCAACAGCACAAGAGGCGCCTGTACACATGGACTTCACCGGACGGTCTGTACAGGAATCAGATTGATTATATTCTTTGCCGGCAGAGATGGAGAAACGCTATACAAGCAGTAAAAATAAGCCCTGACGCCGATTGTGGCACCGATCATCAGCTTCTTGTTGCTAAATTTAAGCTTCGATTTAGGAAAACTCAGAAAACTAGACGGCCTTTCAGGTATGATCTGGATCAAATTCCATGAGAATATGCAGTGGAAGTGAGGAATCGATTTCAGGAATTAGATCTAGAAGACAGAGAGCCCGAAGAGACGTGGAATGAATACTAGAATATAATATAATACTAGAAGTTGCTACTGAGGTAGTTCGAAAGCAAAAGAAATGCAAGAAAGCAAACTGGTTATCTGAAGAGGTTTTGCAAATAGCTGAGGAAAGGAGGATGGCAAAAGTTATGGGGGAAAGAGGACGATACAAGGTTCTCAATGCGGATGTTCAGAAAATAGCAAGGAGTGATAAGAATGCCTTCCTGAACATACAGTGCCAAGCAGTTAAGGACAACAGCCAATTAAGGAACACAAGAGCTATGTATAAGACAATCACAGATATCAAAGGAAGCTTCTGTGCTAAACTGGGCGTGATAAAGGACAAACGAGGCAGGGACCTCACTGAAGCCTAAGATAAAGAAGAGGTGGCAGGAATACATAGAATTGTACAAGAGGGACCCGGATGTGCAAAGCCAACATAAGACGGTTGTGCTTACTGATCTCGAGCCGGGCATCCTGAAGAGTGAAGTCGAATGGGACTTAGCCAGCCTTGCTAAGAACAAAGCTAGCTGAATTGATGGCATTCCAGCTGAGTTGCTTCAAAACCTCAAACATGACGCTTTTAATGTTGTGTATACATTATGTCAGCAAATTTGGACAACCCTGCAGTAGCCACAGGATTCGAGGAGCTCAGTTTACATCCCCATTCCAAAGAAAAGCAGTGCCAAAGATTGTTCGAACTACCGCACGATCGCGCTTATTTCGCGTGCTAGCAAGGTGATGTTGAAAATCCTCCAAGGTAGGCTGCAGCAGTATGTGGATCGGGAGCTTCCGGACGTGCAAGCTGGGTTTCGCAAGGGCAGACGAACTAGAGACCAAGTTGCCAACCTTCGCTGGATCATGGAAAAAGCAAGAGAGTTCCAGAAACCCATCTATTTCTGCTTTATTGATTATGCGAAAGCGTTTGACTGCGTAGATCACAGCAGATTGTGGCAAGCCCTCCAAGAGATGGGAGTTTCAATTGACCTCATCTGTCTCTTCAGGAACCTGCATGAAAAGCAAGAGGCCACAGTCAGAACTGGGCATGGTCTTACTGATTGGTTTCCGATTGAGAAAGGAGTGAGACAAGGCTGCATACTGTCGCCCTGTCCGTTTAACCTATATGCTGAGTGCATCATGAGGAAGGCCGGTCTGGACGAGTCTTCAGCGGTAATGAAGATTGCTGGAAAATGAATGAGCAAACTTAGATATGCGGATGATACCACTTTAATGGCAGAAAGTGAAGTGGAACTCAACAAACTTCTAATGCGCGTACAAGAAGAGTGTGAGACGTTTAGGCTTAAACTGAACATTAAAAAGACAAAGATCATAGCGTCTTGCCCTATCAAGTCTTGGGTTCATGGGTTCTCATGAGCGTCCCGACTCGGGCGCCTTACCCCGGCGTTTGGTTCATCCCACAGCGCCAGTTTTGCTTACCAAAAGTGGCCCACTTGGCACTCTTATCGCAGCGGGAGGCCTCAACCCAGAAGGCCTCCCGTACACCCATTGAAAGTTTGAGAATAGGTTGAGGACGTTTCGACCCCAATGCCTCTAATCATTCGCTTTACCAGGTGTGACTGCTCCCCCATCGAGCGCCAGCTATCCTGAGGGAAACTTCGGAGGGAACCAGCTACTAGATGGTTCGATTGGTCTTTCGCCCCTATTTCCGGATCGGATGATCGATTTGCACATCAGAATCGCTTCGGACCTCCACCAGAGTTTCCTCTGGCCAAGGGACAAGAAGTGGAAGCTGCGACAGATTTTCTCTTCTTGGGCTCCAAGATTAGCCCGGAAATAGACTGCAGCCATGAAATTAGGATACGCCTAGCTGCTTCTGGGAAAGAGAGCCTTTGCTATGATTTGACAGCCTAGTAAAGAGCAGAGACATTAGTCTGCCAACCAAGATCAGTATAACTCGTGCTATGGTCTTTCCAGTTGTGATGTATGGATGCGAGAGTTGGACTGCGAAGAAGGCTGAGCGGCGAAGAATTTACGCGTTTGAATTGTGGTGCTGGCGGAGACCCTTGAGAGTTCCTAGGACTGCCAGAAGATCAAATCAGTCGATATTGTCGACCAGATACCCTGACTGCCCATTGGAGAGTCAAATTTTGAAGTTAAAGCTTAGCTACTTTGATCATCTGATGAGAAGAGAGGAGTCGCTGGAGAAAGATTTGATGTTGGGAAAGGTTGAGGGTCACCGGAGAAGGGATAGGCAGCGAACGCGACGGTTAGATGGCATCCTAGAGGCGCTGCAGATGAAGTTATGTGATGTTAGGAAGATAGTGAGAGACCGGAAAGTGTGGCGTGATAAGGTCCATAGGGTCATGAATAGTCGGACACGACTGAACGACTGAACTGAAGTGAACTGTACTGCATACGGAATAATCATGTGTTGGGGCTAAATTTGATTCAAGGGAAGGGCAGAAGGAGCAGTTTCTTCGCTAACAAATAAAATAGCATCGTACCGCGACCTATGTGCTCAACACGGCTTGCAGGCACTATGACCTGAATATTTTTGTTGAGTGGAAAACCGTCCTTCGTAGCATATAGCTGATTTCATGTCCTCGAAGGCGTTTATACATCGTACCTCTCGAAATAAAATAAGAGATAATGTAGTGTAAACGCTGCAGAATGCAGATAACAATGTAAACTACAATTCTCAGCAGTAATTTCAGTCGCAATATCATGTCCTCAAATATGTCACACCTTTTCTACATTTTTTTTGCCACGGCATTGGACGCGCTGTATGAAGGGCGGGGGATATGCGAGTAATAGTTATATCGAATAGGGAGCTGCCTACTTTGAGCTACTTTCGAATACTCGTTGTAGGTTTTTTATGACTTAGCATTGCATATAAATATAGAAGTGCAAGCAAGTCAAAAGAAAATATCAAAAAATGACTTCCATCAGCCTCAAATTACAGAGCGTCCTTTCGTTTTCCACATGTTGGATTTTAAAATTTTAAGGCAGTGCTTACCGCTCAGTGACGTTGGTGTCAACGTGTAACGCGAACTATGTGAAAGGGGTGGCAAAGGCAATTTCCAGAACCTCGCACGAGCAGTGCGGTTGCATTCTGCTGCCCGGCACGAGAGCGCACGTGCGATGACAGCTAGTGAGGCAGTTGTCTTGATCTGGGAAAAAAAGAGAAAAGGGCCATGTAATTTCTGTACACACTAAACCTCCAACATGCCCGAAGTTAAACTGTGTTCTCTACACAGCGGTTTGATGTTCGCACAACGTTGCCGCATTACGGCGCTCAAGAAAGTTCTAACCGAAGTGTGGGCATATATGTGAGACGGTGCCCGTTCAAGTGGGCCGTTGATCTTTGCAGGGGCACTGAGAGCTAACTACTGAGGGTAAGCAAAGAAATAAATCAGACATGTAGAATTGCCCATAATCCTCCCGCGAAAAGCTTTGATCATCTTACGTTGCTTGAGGCGATCAGTTGAATAAATTCGGTACATGTGATACATACATACATACATACATACATACATACATACATACATACATACATACATACATACATACATACATACATACATACATACATACATACATACATACATACATACATACATACATACATACATACATACATACATACATACATACATACATACATACATACATAGATACATACATACATACATACATACATACATACATACATACATACATACATACATACATACATACATACATACATACATACATACATACATGTGATTATAAACGGGCCGTGCTGTCCTTTTCATCGCATCTACGGGCACTATAGAAAAAATGTAAAGGTTACTGACCGGTACCTCCCTATTGCCACCAGAGAGTCACGAACCAAGCTTGCGCGCTTGTCTATTTTTTGTCGCTCGCCCTTATTTACAGCTAAGCCCCACTGGAAAGATTGAAAAGGCAGGGGTGCCATGGTCTCCTGCCGAGCTCGACCTATCGGGCTCGGGCCTATCTGTCATGCTGATGAATCAATGATGCCGCTCATCTATTTCAAAGCTGTATTGACTAGCCGACCTAATGTGCATAAATTAAACCTAAAGCCATGCACTGCGAGCAACTTGATGGCGCGAAATCAGATTTTCAAATATTCTGTAATTATAAGTGCCCGTTTCGAAGACTTGCTGGGAAAAGAACATAAAATTAGGCATCATTCACTCTGCAACGAATGCATTCGTTGATAATTATCTGAGCTCTCTTTCTGGACCCTTTAACGTGCTAGAGGTAATCATACACTTAACAGTCTTGTACAAAAACTACCCATCGGGGCGAAATGCAAGATATCGGTCTGTTATATGCGACGTCAGGCCAAAGTAATAAACATACGCGGTCGAAAGTAGCCGAAGCTTGCTGTATAGTGCCCCTTGCGGCCTCAATACATTTCGCAGGCTGAGAAGCATAAATTGCGAAATAAAGTCGAATAATGTAGACATATATGTTGCCACAGCCTCGCTGTTAGGTGAAGAGGTACATTTCTGTTTCCATGCTATATTACGTTTATGCGTATTAATTATCGGCCGACTCTCTCTCGCAATTATTGTATACATTGTTCGGAGCGTAAGTTAAAAATGTTGACAACCATTCGGTAAATTTACTCGGAGGTAAGGGTCGGAGTATGAAAGTCCTGCTGCATTTTTACAAGAAAGGTTGCGTCTGCCTGTTATTTGCGAGGCCGCCATGGAAACACTCGCACCAGCACTTTATTCTTGTCGCCCTCCCTAAGGCTGGTTAGCTTTGTTTCCAATCATCAAATAACTTTTACCTTTCCTCCGACAATGAAGCGCAAACATGGGTTCGAATGGTTTCATTGCTCATACTCTTACCAGAGGTACCAGGTTGCTTTATGCGATGCTTTAACAGGAGCGGGAAATCTCTTCTGCACTATCAAATTCTTACTAGAACTCCTTTCGAGACAAAATATTTCTGGAAGAAACCTTGTGCAACATGCAATCAAGCTTGCTCATGTGTCTGCTAATCTCTTTTGCTATATATTTTAGGATTCATTCATGGACTTTTATAGAGGCAGCTCTGAATTATCGAAGGTGTTAAAAATATATCTGTAGCCCTTTAAGAAAATACGTGGACTACACTACTTAAAACCAGTTATGAATTCTACTCCATTCGGTACAGGATGGTCCTACTGAAAGCTGTTGTACGTGTCATATAGGATTGCCTTATGTTTGTCGGCAGGCCTGCTTTCTGGATAACAATTCGACAGGGGACTGGAAAGTCGAAAGCTATTAAACAACACGAATCCATTCAGGAAAAACGAAAAAAAAAAATAATAGTAAATTTATGACTGGGCCAGGAATCTGACAACTAACTACGCTTTTAAGGGACATCTAGGTACTATATCGACCAGGCCTTGAAAACGTCCTTATATTTCTCCTTGCCTAGCACCACTGTGCTGTTTCGCCTTTTATGCATTTCTCAAGTGTGTATATTGTGATCACAATTGGCCAACTGCCTTATTTTATGTACATGCTTAATCTTTTTGCTGTCTATCAGGCGGAGGCAGCAATGTCCTGCATTATCCGTCATTGTGTATTGAGCTTGCAGACATGTCACAAAAATATAATTATTCAGAGCTAGTTGTTTGTCCATCGTCTCAGAACGAGTGTAACTCTGAAAATTACACAGTTATCTGGCACAACAATGTGTAATATATTGCGTGCTGAAGGCTCCCATGAGGTCCGCCGAGTAGTGGCCACACATATGGGAAATTCTTTCCGATCTGCAAGGACGCTTTCACCGGACGGCTCGGTTTATGCATAATACAGACTGGAAAAAAAGTTTATATTTGAGAAATTCAGCAAAAAACAAGCATTATTTTTATTTGTTTCACATTGCACAGTTCATTCATTGCTAATATATTTACAGTGCCCCTTCTATTTGGCTGATATAAGGAAATAGTAAAGTCATTTATAACTACGCTGTGCAGAACTTCGCTTGATAAGCTCGCTACAGAGCGCGTTTCTTTCGCCAGAGCGGTGTCGCACTTAGGCTTGAGCATTTTTTTTCCATCGCTGGTAAAAGCTCGTTTTGTTTCGGACTTTGGCGTTGCAAGCTATTCTCACGTCACGTATGTGAATCTTTGCCACAAGATCTGACGGTCTGAATGAAGTTGTATTGGCCATCTACGGCACGGGTGCATAACGGACCAGGCAAAACATGTATAAACTAAGAAGTCCTCGTATTCTTCAGTATGAGTGATATATTGATGTCAGCTTGCCCTTTTATGCTCCACATATCAACGGGTGTACGTAGATGAGTTATAAACCTGTCGAGGCGCAGTGCCTTTGAAACACTGAGTGTATGCTGAAATATCTAACGGTGGAAAAGGAAACCACATTTAAAGAAAGCCATTTCCAACATGTTAACAACAGACGCGAAAAATACATACATATATAGCTTCTACCATCACACGCGCAGACCGGCCACTTATGAAAAAAAAGTCGCAACAGACACTCAAATATTCTTGCCAGTCGGGTGTGCACGGAGAAACCCATGTATCGTTTATGCACGAGATGTCTCTTGAGTGTATGGCGTTGTGAGAGCTATAGTGGACCCGAGTAAGCCTGTCAAGATCTGAGGAAGATTAGCCTGTCGCCTAAACACTAAAACTCGACTTAGCAGGACTGCTTATATGTAATGCTGTTCCCCGCATATCGGACTATCTAGAACTTCCTTATTTCTAGAAGAGCCCGTTTTTATTCTGAATGTGAGCTTTTTGAGCTTTGTAAGAGCCAAAGAACATGTGCGCATAGCTCTTTACACTAAAGATGTAAAGTGCTGCATCGTTGTATTAAAGATTGTAAGATTGTAGCGCCAATTTATTTATATATATCAGTCTTCCTGAGCAATTTTAAGAAATTTGACTTGGCTTATAGCAGGAGTTAGAAGGCAATATGCCGTGTCTCGTCGTACACTTGCGACAATGAAAAGTCTAAAATCATGCATATTTTATACTGATAAGTAGGAAGCATGATATAATGCTATGTTCATTCTTTCGCTCAAAACCGTGCCCTGCGTTATCACAATTCGCCGAGGCCAACAATGGGCTAGGACAAAAACGCGACAGCGATAAACCGTGCTGGCTCTCGCCCAGAAAAAAAAAATTGTAAATGGCCTGAAGTGGAGCAGACACCTCGTTAACCCCCCCCCCCCCCATTTAGAGCTACAAAAAATAAGATACAACGTCAAATTTAACCCACGATCTTTTCCGACTTAAATCCGGATCAATGAGTAAAGGACTTATAAAGCCGATGAATATCCATGCGCAGTCATAGCTACAAATTCAAAGCCTGTTCTTACGTATAAGCATTAAGAAGTCCTCTTCTATACTTTCTAAAAACTGAGTCTGCAAACTTAAATATCATCCCGTGTTCCATACTGCCCTATACTGGTATAACGGTTTTCTTTATTGTCGCACAGCCACATGTCGCCTTATTATCACTCTTATTTTACTCTCCAATGCACACCTGCTTAAATGGATCAAAATTTAGTGATTTTGGGGCTTGAATTCAAACTTAACGAGAATTTGAGGTATATCCAGACAATATGTATACAATGGCAGAGAAGATACATTTGTCGAATTTTTTGGGGTTATCATATAAAGAAAATATATAAACGGTAACTCATTTCTATAATATTGTCTGGTGTTTGAAAAATACATGCAGTTGGCCATATAGCACACCAGCAGTCAACACTTAGTGCTTGCAACGCAGTTTTGTCAAGGTGACATCAAGAAAAACTGGTGCAAGGATTATCGCTTTTTGTTATAGTGCTGCAAGATTTGAGTAGACTTACTGATTTATTCACATTTCAAAGTTCGCGCATTTTTTATTTAGAGTGAGCGGCTGCATGGCACTACCACACACTTGCATATAGCATCATTTGTATAGAATTTAATTCTTGTAGGGCCTCCACGCCCCCTTTTCCATCTGTCTTGGTGCATAAGCATGCAGCACGATTGCGCATGAACAAGCTGTCAGTCGGTTACGTAGCATGGGATTGCCGCGCCAGCGGAGTGTGTATAACAGAGAAGCAAGGCACGAGAATTCCCACAGGCGCCTTGATGGGGGTGGTTGTGCCGTCGGTGTGCAGCACGGACAATCATAACGTACGCAGTTGATGTACCGCTGCCTCCCAAGACGAAGACTGGAGCGGAGCCTCCTGGAATGCATTAAGCGTTTTTTTTTGTGTGTGGTTTGCTGATGTGCGAGTTTGTATGTTTCTGGCACCGCTCCGGGCCCTTTGTTCTTGTCACATTGCCCCTACTTTCTTAGCATTCTGGGTTGAAGCCTTGAGCCTAGGTCTATTTTAATATTGGCATTGCCTTGTCGCGAGTCTCAACTGCGTGTTTCCTGCGCAGCGGAGTCCGAGGTTGTGTCTTACCAAAGTGTTTTGGTTTATTAGGAATAAACAGGGGCTTTAGGCGGACTTCATTTGTTACTCGTCGGGCGAGGCCATGGGTATCGGACCCGTCCTGTAGAAGCGAAGCCTGCATATATATCAAGAAACAGAGGAAGCGAAGCCCAAAACAGAAAAAAAGTCTAAGCTCTCATACCGAACGTGATATCAGTTCGCACAAACCAATAATAAGCAGGTATAACACGAGATCAGTTACAAATAGAATAAATTTTAGTCTCTGGTAGAACCACGTATTTTCCAGGCTTTATGGACGGTCGTAAATATTGTTTTGATTTTCAAAGTTGACAAATTTTATCAAACTTTATTACAGTTTCCTGTTCGTGCATACTGCTCGTTCATTGAACTGAAAGGCATTCATGCATATATCTTTAAGATTTCACTTCCGATCGCAAATATATTTCTCAAAACGGGCTTTAAATTCCTTGTATTTTTTTGCGGAGTACAAGGGGAAGAACGGCTACATAGTAAGAAAACCTCAAGTAGATTTGAAGGGGACATGTCAACGTTTCGACCAAGCCAGCGTTTCGACCAAGGGACATGTCCACTTTGCTCGCAAATTGAAGGCTCCCTTACCTCTTCTTAAGTTCTTCGCACTAACTTCACTAGGGAATATTAAAAGCATGCTTTGAATCAACAGTTATAAATATGAAATATAAATTTGATACTCGCTCAAAATATTTGCTGAACTGACCGGTTTTTTCCTGTAGGAAATCCTATAATCTTTTCAGATGCATTTAGGCCTCAGCGAGTCACTAAAAATTGTTATTCGAACTAAACATAAGCAAAAAGTTTTACCTTACACAACGTTCAGCAAATTTCAATATCTTGATATTTATCTACAGATTTGTGGAGAGGCAATAGAGAAAGTGGAGTCCGTTTAGTGTGTAAATAATGCGTGTTTTTGGTCGACCTTAGCGCCTTTCGCTTTAGGAGGTTTAGCTCGTTCTTTATGCGCACCAGCATAGACGTGTATCATGTTTTTCCATGCGAAGATGTTTTGCATGCTTTTGATCTTGCTGTTCTTGTGGCCTTGCGGCCTTGTGTACCTTTGGATGCACGTTTTTCGGAATCTGGTGCGCCTTAGTGATGCTCCTTATCTCGTCCGGCATGCTCTCCGTGCTATTGATTTCTTTGCAAGTGTCTCTCATCCCCAATATTTAAGCGTTGTCCTGCCCATTTCGGGCAGCAAGAGTCTTATTTACTGCACATGAAAGTGGGGCCTCGATGCGTTCTTGCAGTGCGTTCTTCATGCGCAGTTTAAGGCATTTCTGTCGAGGTGATGACCGGTAGTCCGAGAGCATATTTGTTGAGATGTTTATCGCCGCGGAACATAAAAAGCAATTTTAGAATGATCAAGGGTACAGCAAATAATGGAAAAAGTGTTGGCTGATGTAATTAAGTCGAGGAGTGAACGATGATGCGGTCCCTGCGTCCAAGCGGCATATTAAAGCAGATTATGAGGGGAGAGGCCAGATGCCAAAAGGCGCTGGACTCCGCGTCGGTTTCAGCGCTGGACATTCCCACAGAATGCGGCAGCTATCAGCTTCTGTATCTCTGGACCTGTAGGCGGGGCACCCGGGGTCGGGATACAAATCTCGAAATTGAGACCACTTTCGAGTTACAGCAGTTGTTAGGGCAACCCCAACTCGAATCCTCCGAAGCGCCACCTCCTCTTGGGTTAGACAGCTCGGGAGGCTTACAATGCCCCGAGGTATGAAAACATATGTACGGCGTCAGAGGTGCTCCTTTGTCGTTAAATGTAGTGTTTTATAAGCCAATTTTAGAGCGTTTGCTGTGACGACGTTGAGGTGGAAAGGCGGGTCGCAGCATCCGCGTGGCTTTTTGCACTTGAATGGTCACCCGGAGTCGATTGAATACCAATTGGCTTCGGTATTCGTGCCGCTAGACTGTGCATGTTTGGAAGATTTCTGTGCCGCTACTGACGCGTCTAAGTAGCTTTGCCACCCAGAGGGTATAAGTGTGTATGACAATACGGGCCGTGGGAAGCATGTAAATGGCTGTTATTGACCTAGGTGCCTCTTGCACAGAAAGCAGTTCCATAGAAAACGAAGATGGAGGTTCCGGTAATTCAAACGTTGGCGCCTTGTTTAGTGTTGACTTTCTAGGGTCTGTAGTTGTCGCTTCGCAGGCGTCGATGCTTGAGTAGACGTAAATCATGATATAGCAAGCAGGTGGCTTGTTCCGTAAATTGGTGGCGAAGTGACGACGCCGATTCCTGTGTTCTCGGTCGTCGTAAATTAATTGGCTTGTTATCACTCAGCCGTACAAAATGCCATGGAGTAAAAGTGGCATTGGCGGTGGTAGAATTGAATTTGACGAAGCATAAGCCCTCAGAGCGCACCTTGCTTATGAAAGGTTGGCCTTAAGCTTGCGAGCATCACGTCGTTGCGGCACCAGTTCATCTATTGTGTTCAGCTGTGCATTTTCTTGAAGCGCCACGATTGGTGTGATGCGAGGAAAGAATGATACTCATTGCTTCCCGATCAATAGCTTCAAGGCGATCCCACTGTGCACTTATCAAATGCTGAAAATGGCCTTGATAAACAAGGCGTGGTTGCACAACTGCCCGCCCCAACTGTCTTGCAACATCACATGGAGTGCCGCCCGTTTTTGTAGCAATGCATCTGATCAGGCCCAGAGTCTCTAACGGCTGTTTTTTAATGCGAGACAACCATGAAATTGGAGCGCATTTATAGGCTTTCCTCGGAAGTGGCTCCAATTGTTCTTTTTCTTGATCGAGTGCCCTTTAGTTGGGCACAATGTGTACAATCCTATTGACCACTAGGGCATGTACTAGCCTATGTGTCTTCTTTGGACATACCTCCACTTCTATTGACAATTTTTGCGGTTACTCGTGTGATATTCATTGTGTATTTGCACGCTGCCTGATTGATCTTTACTGCATTTGATTTGTATCCACAGGCCAAGGATCTTACCTTCCGATACTTTGCGTATCTTGTTCCTTAGATTTCTTCGGAGGACATTCAAATCCAAGCTGTTGGGCGCATGCATTGGCAGTGTCTGCAGCCGTTTGCAGAAACCTTTTGTTTTTCTCCTAAATATCACTGGTTACCCATATCCTGACGCCATTGGCGTAAATTGCATGATTCAGTGCTTCAATTTCTTGCAAATTCCTTGGTAGCAGATCATCACGGTGTTAAAAAGCGTAGAGGATATCAACTAAACTTGCGGTGCTCGCTTTTTGATAGTTTGGAAAGTGTCCCTCCCGATTCCCAGGCGGGGAGTATCTTCATATGTAGGAAACAATATTGTTTCCTCATTAGCCCATTCTTTTGGGATGGTCACTGGTCCAGTGTTTGTTGACGAATTTGATCAATCTTTTATCGCGCTCTCGTTCAAGTTTTATGTATGGTGTTGATAAAGCTATCTTCGCCTCGGGTGGTGTTCTTTATGGCAGACATCACATCGTGTCCAACGTTTTGATTTTGCAGTGCTATCGTCTAAAGTGGGATTTGCTTCAACCGTGTATGGCGAGCTGTTCCACACTAGACGCTTTCATTGCCGATATATTGCAGCTTGGTGTCCTCTAACAGTTCGCGCTCTGTGCCTTTGAATTGGTGCGCGATCCTTTGCATCCTCTTGTAGTTTTCATATTTGGTCTTTTTTGGGCGTAGAGCGCTAGCAACGCCCTTGTCTTAGCCCGGCCTAGGGTTCTTTGTAGCTCGTTGCATTTTCGGTTCCAGTTCCGTCTTATGAGTTCCGTTGTATACTATCCGACTTGTTTACTGCCGTCGACAATCTTAAGTCTTGCTATTATCCCATTCTGTTCTTCATCTTAGCACCCCCCCCCCCTTCTGGCATCTCAGAATAGCAATAGAAGATTCTTCTCATTGGGCGGGTTTGTGATGAGGATGACTTCAGCGGTCACTTTCTCCCCGTCCGAATTGATACCTGCAGCGAAGCTTTCGATGTGCATAACTCCGAGCCTTCAAACACCGCCCTGGGTTTTCTATGAGCTCCCGAGTTTACGAGTCCAATAGGGCCACTAAACTGGTCAGGGAAGGGTTTTTATATGGCTGCGCAAAATGCAGTGGCCGCTGCATGGCGTCTCTCCATCTTGATCCCATCCTGCTGCAAAAATACTATGAAGAATAATAAGTCAACTGCAAATCTTGGTTGATGTATTTCCCTACATGCGTTGGTTGGGTGTGGTCTGTAATGAGGGTGAGTCTTCAGCGATATACTTCTCTGGCTACATCCCATTCTTCCTGTGTATCTCTAATATAGTCAAACATTTATAATAAGCATCACAATCAAGCAGGATGACGAGACCCTTCTTGCCTGCACTTCTTCTGTCCTTCTACTTCTTCTGGCACCCTGATCCGCTAGCTAACATAGATTTCCTCTGGCTATGCAGACTGTGTTCGTTAATCATGAACATCAACGTCAAATTATCGTTATAGCCTTCAAACTCCCATTTACAATTAAAGGCAATGTCAGTGCGATACACAGTTGTGTTCAAAGGCGGATTATGTATCTTAAATATTTTCGAGACCAGGTTCGAGAAAAAAAAACGATTAACGAAAATGGCGAACTAATCAGGTATGTAAAGCGCTCCTATCGCAAGTAGTCAATTTCAATTCATGCTATACAGTTAGTTAGCCCACCATTGTTAGTTTGCCTTATTGTTTTCGCTCTCGTTTATCTGGTTTGTTGTTTTGATTTTCTCGAACTCAAGGTTAAGTTATGTATTGTAGCATAGGCCAATGCATATATATTTATTTATAGGGTTTCGTTTAGAATTTATTTCTTTGTTGTGATGCATTTCTGGCATGTTGCTTTAAATTACTGTATATTACTGCTGCGTTTCGCTCAAAGTTGGCGTTGTGAGTTCCCATCTGCCTAGGTTATAGACATTAACCTTTAAGTATATAAACAAAATTAATGAAATCAGTCTATAATTGAGTGTACTGGGGCTAGACAGTCTTTGTGCAATAAAATAAATATTTACTAAAACGATTAATGTCTTAAAGGAGCCAAATGCATGCCTTTGGGTGCGTTAATTAATGACCGTAATAAAACAAAAACAAACCAATTGCCTTGATACTTTTGAAAGCCTCGATATACGCAGCAACACTGCCAGGTGTCTTCATCTACTGCATGTAAATTTTCTTGGATTTTGATTTTTTTATTTCGAACAGTGCTGAGAGCTTCCTATTAAACCTTTCTGCTTGCTGGTGAGAGTTCTTTGAATTTGGCATAATAAAAATATTTTCGTTTTTTTCTATTATCAAGGATTGTCGCATAAACAAGGATATCGAAGAATAAAATCCATAAGCAGGCGTATTCAATAGACCACATAGGCTGCTCGATGAAACGCTTGTCATAACGCAAACACGCCGAAATCCGCTAGATATTTGTGCACTTTCTATATCTTAACTTAGGTTACAGATGCGCCCTAATGTAATAGGAGGTTTAAGTTCGAGCGGCGTATGCGGTAAATATGCCTCTGAGCCGATAATGTGACGCACGTTAACCAAAGTCATTGCTCTAATGCTTAATAAAAAATATAATTCATGTTAAGCTCAAACAACTTCTTTACTAAATTATTTGACCATGCGCGACCTCTGTATTTGATTACGTCCCATATTCTGTTGACTTTTATTCCACTCAACACGTCGCCTTTACGTGAGCCTTGTGGAGTATTTCCAATTCCTGCGCACTGTCCTGTGGCTCACTCGTCATTCCCCAGATGACATATCTGAAATTTTCGTTCATTGCAAACAGCACTGAAGAATAGCGCCATACTGCGGTGCCCTCCGGTTTACTGCGTGACGGGAAATTACGCTACCGCATAACAAGGGCACCAAAATAACCAGACAAACCTAGCGATCAATCATCATTTACTAACAGGACACAGCTGCATATTGAAGAATGATGACACTTTTTCAGGAATCTGTCATCGAAGAATAGCCTAGGTGTGTTTATTATGCTTTGCCCATCAAGTCCTCTTTGTCTGAGATGTAAAAAAATTGTCGGGATGTCTCTACTTCCTCAAGACGGGTAAACAAAACCTGGAAACATTTCGCACGTATTTCTAAGCCAGGCTTCGTCATTCAGTCTTAGAAGAAGTCTTTGGTAAACAAAGCAACCATGAAAGCAAACTCGACTTTCGTCGCGCTAGGAATCCTACATTTCAATCAACGATGCGCTTAAAGTTTTCTGATGATCCAAGCCCATTTTTCCTTTCTTCATAACTCTGTCATTCGTCGCTCGAACTTTCTTTATCGTGTTTTATAATACATATTTATGAAGACTGTGTTTCCTTTTTGAAATATGGACCGGTTTCCAAGGAGTATGAACCGTGCGGAACGGTAAGCCGCTGCCTTCATTTCCACGAGTAAGGTATTAAATTCTTCTGAGCAGAGAAGGCTCCCGCACAAAAAAAATATTTTCGGAGACATTCTCTCTTGCTCTCTTGTTTTGCCATTTACGAATCTGTTTCTTGAAGCTAAAGTTCTACTTTAGTGTGCTGCAGCAATTCTGAGGAGGGAGACATTGGCTTTGCTTACTTAGGAAATCGAGTCGGGCATCTCCTGTATTTTATTGTAGCCATTCTTTAGAGCGTTTTAAAGAAGGTAGTTTACTGAAAGTCGTACCACAATCTTTTTCGAAATATTTCAATGGCTCGATTACACCTCGCATGAAGGAACGAAAGCATAACCATCACCAAAATGAAATTACTAAAACCGGCGCACAAATGTATACGCCGGATTATACAACCGCAGCTGCAGCTGCAGCTCCACTCGTATGAAAATTCGGTGGTCATGCATTCAAACCTCATCTTCACCCTATGGTTTTTTTTTCTCATATTTGTTTCATGAAATCGATCTTACTTGTGTTATTGCATTCAGCCCATCAAATAATCACAGTGTTCATTTGCCGTTTGATAACAAGAGAAAAGAAAGGTATAGCTAGATTCTTTATTGCTCTCTTTAAGATCAAGACCTGCTGCCTTCCTTAACTATGTCATAACGAGATTCTTTCCTTACTTTGTTCACTACCTCAACGAGGGCCTCACCTCTACCCCTCCTGATGCCACAAGAAGCATAACACTGCTCAGAGCTCAACCAGAGCAGTCGGTAAACATTTCACGTGAAGCCCGCATTGCTTCGGGGTATTTTATTGACGCCACTATGTACGACTTTGGTGATCGTTAAGGCTGTTATAGTCTGTTTATATGCACACTGCACATATACACCAAAGCTACGAGCTTCGGGAGCCGTTACATTTGAATTTCGGTTCACTTTACTCGTAATACGGTGTTTTTGAAATAAGGCCATGTGGAGCATATGGCTGTCTATGTCGCTATGTGACAAGGTATATTTTAACGCGGTAGCGTTAAGGAGCTCGTGTCGCAGAAAAGCCGGTGTCGTCGGCGTTCAGTGAGCGATAAATCCCGGCATGCACTTCATAAATAAACATGTACTTTATAAATAAAAAGCAAGTTCCAAGATGGGCAGGGTGGGAATCAAACCAGGGTCTCCGGAGTGTGAGACGGAGACGCTACCACTCAGCCACGAGTTCTTTTTTTTTTCTTTATTGCATGGAAAAACTTCCGTAAAAAGGAACAACACCACTTACTTAAACATGTCCATGTCTAAAGTTACCGGGCTGCTTAATACGAGCCCGTCATATCCTCAGCCCGGCAATGCACAATCATCAGAACATCAAAAGTCTGGGAGACATACACATGCGTCTGGATACGGCATCCAGTTTGGAGGTTCTTCACGTGCAGCATATACACTTCTCACCAAAGCACACTGCTCCCGAAACACGGATTTCGACGATCTTGGTGGCTCTGCATGCTTGTCGATCATGCGGCTTTTCCAAAGGCTGAACAGTCCCATCAACACAAATAGATCGTAAGGCACGACAGAGGTTTTGTCAGGAGGCAAAAATCTAATTGTATAAGGCGTAATTTCAATGTCCTTTTTAAGAGTTCTTTGTAGTATGTCCCAAAAGAACATAGCATCACGGCACAGAATAAAGCAATGATCAATTGTTTCAGGCACGTTACAGAGACGACAATTTACCGACCAGGGCACAAACATCTCCTTATTGTGAAGAAATGTCTTGACAGGCAACGTCGCTGTATGTAATTTGAAAAAGAACGTTTTTGCAGCTGCCTGAATGCACATTTGCCTAACACGCTTTAGAACAGTGGTGTCCAAAAACCCCAGATAAGGCTGCCGATACAACGGTGTAGGGACCAAAGACTCAGTGAGAGCCTGGGTCATCTGCTTTCTCGAGAGGCTGTACAGGTAATCTACAGAGAAACGCACAGTGAGAAAATTGAAAGTGTTAGCAACCTCCTTAAGGAATCCCCATAAACGCCCCTCACGAGCCTGCCCAGTTGGTGCGAATAAGTAAGGCAAATGTGGACTAAGGCGCCTAATGAGCACAGATACAAGAAACGGATGGTTTGCCGATTTGAAAAAGAAAAAACGGGAGACAAGTTGATGCACAAACAAGTGAACAAGGCCCACTCCACCAGACTCTAAGGGAAGAAACAAGTTGTCACGCCGCATGGGCTCCCAGTGAGAGCGCCACACAAATGTTGCAAATATTCTGTGTATAACTTGTACTTTGCTCCTCGCACAATGCAGGACTTGAAGCACATACGCAAGCTTTGCAAACAAAAATATGTTACAGACCTGTGCCCTAGCAAACACTGAGAGTTCCCTACCCATCCAAGCCTGCGTTTGTCGCTGCATAGGTACGATTTGTGAATCCCAGTAGGCTGCGCTGTTACGAACTTGGTGCAGCGGAACCCCTAGGTACTGAAGAGGACTACAGTCCCAGCATATGCCTCCAAACTGGCTTGGTCTAGTGCCCCAGTGTCCCAACCAAAAACCTTTGGATTTATCAAAATTAAGGGCCGCGCCTGATACATCGCAGAACTGTTCATTCAAGTGTAAAGCCTCAAGTACACTCTTTTTGTCAGAACAAAAGAGGGCGATATCGTCCGCGTAAGCTAAAATCTTAACTTCACATTGAGCCAGAGAGAAACCACGGATGGCTGCACTGTTAATTATACTGAGACAGAGGGGTTCCAGATATAAGCCAAACAACAGTGGAGGCAGTGGACATCCTTGACGAACAGATGATTCCAGTGGTATTGGTTTCGTTAGCTCCTGATTAACAATTAGTCTTGTATACGAGTTCATATAGCACAGCCTTATGCCTTTGAGCAAGACGTCACCAATGTTTGCATTCTCCAAGACCGCGAACAAGAAATTGTGCCGAACTTTATCAAACGCCTTCGCCAGGTCAATTTGAATCAGAGCTACTTGGCCTGTCTCATCTGATACTGTCTCGATTACTGAACGTGCAATATGGATGTGTGTTTGAATACTGCGCCCTCTGATACCACATACCTGATGCGAACCTATCAAGTCCATGATAACCAGCTGCAAACGAGAACAAAGGACCTTGGCAAAAATTTTGTAATCAACATTACAGAGGGAAATTGGACGATATCCTTCAACAGTTTTCAACCGATTAATATCTTTGCTTTTGGGTATTAGTATTGTGTGGCCTGAATAGAAAGTGGGAGGCAGGAAACCCACATCATAAGATGCTTGGAATACTTCCATCAAAACAGGCGTTAGGCAAGGCGAAAATGTTTTATAAAATTCGCTAGTAATACTATCTGGGCCAGGAGATTTCTGGTTCTGAAGGTCTGAAATGGCTGATTTAATTTTTTCCAAAGTGATGGGTCCCTCTACTACAGCACATTTCTCATCGTCTAGTCGAGGAAAGTTCTCAAGTAAGGAATTATAATCGAAACCCTGATTTGGATCTTTACAACTGCCGAACAGCTTTCGATAATAATCATAGAAAGCAGCAAGAATACTAGGAGCATCACTATATGTGCAACCACCATACTGAATTTCCAATATTTCCTTCGTAAGAGCATTCTCTCTTTCATCACTGAGGGCCCGACGTGAAGGTTGCTCGTCAAGAAACCTTCGAGTCCTAGATCTTATTAGGGCCCCCTTGTATCTTTCCGTCGCAATTTGTTGAAGCTCTGCCTTTACGTTATTAATTTCTTCAACATAGGCACCCGGGCTAACCCTCTCTAGCTCATGTAGCTCAGTTAGAGTGCGCCCAAGCTCACGAAGGTGGTGTCTCTTTAGGAACGCGATTCTTGCAGAGGCTTCAATTGCTAAGTTTTTGGTTTCCTGTTTGAACAAGTCCCATTTTTGAAAAACTGACAGATCATGGCGTGACCATATGTCTTTCAAACAAGTAGGTACAGCACGCTTAAAGATTTCATCTGAGAGCAGACAGTTATTCATTTTCCACAGTTCCCACCGAAGGGGAAGTATCTGCCGACTGTACCTCCCTACCTGAAGAGACACCATACAATGGTCACTGAAAAAGATGGGCCGCACCCAGTAACCAAACAAATTTGCTAACATGTCTGCAGAAACATAAATTCTGTCAAGGCGGGCATTAGAGGAGAACTGAAAATCGCCCTCCTCTTTAAAGTCACCCTTCCTGTGGCCTCTACACAGTGTGCCTTCTGGCCAGCACCATCGATACACACCTCATCATCTGCGGGACGCTTCAAAGGCACTGTGTTGTCCATGTCCTCCTCTGAGACACTCAAGACTTCGGCCCACGAACCTGATTGGAGCACATCGCTCGCTGCCACACTGACAGCCGACAGAGAACCGGACGCACCAGAGATCGGCGCCACAGACGGCTCACTATTACCCTCCAGCGACGAAGGAGAATCAATGACGAAGGAGGATAGGCGAGCATCCACTGGCAGTATCTTCCCCATTGATTCCACAGGAGGCATATCCAGACGTCCTTCAATGACAGGTGGTTCTTGGGCAGCAAGCGCAGCACTCTGAGTGGCACTCACAGGCGGGCCCGGGTCCGGCGGTTTTGGCTCTGGAGACGCTGGTTCTTGATGGCCAGTCACTGCAGATTCTTCTGAGTTGGTGTGAAGTGCAGAAGGCTTCTGGTCCCCATCAATTTGATGTTCACGACCTAACTCACCAGTTACATCAACAACCTCTGACACATCCATGATATGTTCGGACGCCACGTCATCTTCTCGTGACCACTGGCCTTGACGCAGTCTATCGGCATAACTTAACAGTTCTCCACAGTATGGCCAAAGCGCCGGCACTGGGTGCATCGCGGCGTTCGGCACTGACGCCGTACATGACCTACCCGGCTGCATCGAAGACACAGTGGAGGTCTCCCTGGGATAAGCACTAATGCCTGCACCCCATAAACATTAAGAGTGTGAGGAATTGTACTTGCTGACACTCCGTCCTTGAGCGTGAGGGAGATTTCACGGTTCGCCGTTTCCATGTGCTCCATCCCTGGGCACCACCACTTTTCACGCTCCACAGATTGAATCGTTCCATAAGGCTCGAAAGCTTCCACAATCCTCCGGTGCTCCATATAGCGTGGAAGCCAAAGGAGCTTAACCTTGACATTCTTTGTATCCGGGTCGAACACCATGCACCGAAGTCCTTTCACAGGGAACTCTGCTTTGTTAATTAGCTTCTGCTTTGAAGAACTACTCTCGCAGGTAACCATCCACACGTGGCTCATTTGGTACTGAGCAATGCACAAAATTTCCCGGAGGTCCAAAATCTGTGCAAGTGCGTCTCGAAAGTCAGGTGCTCGGTACGGGCGACCCTTAAGGTCGGCATGCAGGAAAACGGTATTAAGGACAACATTACCGGTGTGCAGGCGTGGAAGGACAACTTTGTACGTTTCGGTAGTGTCCTGAGGAGTCGAAAGACCTCGGCCAACGGCCGATGCGCTGTTTCCAGCAAGCAACATTTTCAGGCTCAGCCGCCCAGAACGCCCTTCTTCACGAAGCCACGAGTTCGATGCTTGAAAATGGTACAAAAGCGCTTGTAGTGAATGCGGTGTCTCCTTAGAAACATGCCGTAGAACTTTATACTGTAGTGTATATCGGTAATTATGAGCATGTTACTTACAGAAGTCGCAGTTACGCGAGTAGCGAAGTACGTTTCCGCTACATTTCTTCTGCGCTCTGCGCACATGCAGAGCCATCTTGCGGCAAACACAGAAGAACCCCTCCTCGCAATGTGCGGCGCTGCCCCGACACGTGGCGCGCCACTCGCCCCTGCCGTTTCGCCGTGCACCCTCACAGGTTGTAGAATCAAGCGTCTTTCTTTTCTTTATTTTCCCAAAGATGACCACAATAATATTTTGTTGGTGAACAACAAAAAACAATAACAATACTATTGTTCTCTAAACATTTACTTTATATTTCTTTAGTGCTGGCTTCATTCATGTGCAGATGTGGTGTTAACAACACCAAGCATTGAGTGCTTCTTCAATAGAGCCCTTCGGTTCCACGTGGATATATGTTTAGTAACTTCTCGTTTGAAGCACCCGCACAAGAACTGTTGTTGTCACAACTGAATTTTTGTGCTGTATTTATAGCAAACTTCTAAATTAAGAAATGTCTGAGGTAACAATAGAAGTTTGGGTAGATTTAGCAGTAGTGTCCTACAGATCTGCATATCGCCATTTTCTGCAGTAAACTATAGAACATACAAAAATGTTCTGTCAAAATGCATAGAAGTCTGCGCTTTGACTCTACAGATTATATCGTCTTATGTACAAATGTTCCGTTTTGTTTGATGTGTAGGGTTTAGGTCCCAAAATGACTCAGGCTATGAGATATGCCTTAGTTGAGGACTTCAAAAACTTTGACCTGCTTGGGCTTTTAGGGAGCACTGACATCACACAGCACACAGACGTCACTCCGTCTCGCTTCCATCGAAACGCATATGCCGGGGGTCGGGATCGAAACCGGATACAAACAGTAAAGAAACTCACACTCTGATATTGCAGTATTTACATGTTTCAGCTACATCTTATGGATAGCTTTATATTAAAATATATTGTATTACAAAATGTTCTACTATATGCGCACGTGCTTAGCCCCTAGAGTCTGTTTTTTATTTTCTAAAAGAGATGGACATTTCCTTCGATAAGCGTTGGCTGTCCCTCCGCCTATACATGGCAGGGCGAGTCTCCGCTTAGGCTGCTCTTTTGAATATTTTGTCTGGAGTCCCGTTTACATTACCGCGAAACATTGTAATCTTAGTTTGTTTATAATGGCGGCCGCTGGCTTGTGGCCTTATCAGTTTGCTCGTACCCCACAGAAACATCTTGTATTTTTTCTTACGATCCGAGTCGCCGTTCCGCGGTTTTATCATTAGTTTTGTAATGCAAGATGCGCCCAGATGTATATTGATTGATATCCATTCCTTAAAATTCCAGGTTGCTGTCCCCATTTGCCGCTTTTTGAACAAATGCTTCGCGACTCCTGCTAGGGCTGTGAGCGACGGCTCACATTTACCTTCAATGAGCCTGAGGACAACTGTGTGGCTTTAAGAAAAGGCCAAGTACCGCTCATGTGGTGTCGCACCACCTTTCACGTTTTGGCAGTGTCGTCATAAGAAAACACCATAGTGACAAAACAAAATGAATAACAGTCTTCATCGGGAATGGAACCACTATCGGTCCGATTTACAGTTGAGAGCGAGAAGCACTATACTGTACGTGAGGCTTGTGAGAAACCGACCATAATTCTGCTTGTCTAACGTGAGGAGGATAGCAGCGATGACCATGGCGATGCAGATAGTGGTGATAACGAGGGATTGTAATGGCGTTGCAATTAGTCGCCATTATATCGTTGGCATTAGCGATGACAATCACGGTGCATTTAGTTAAAAATGAGACTACTAGTGAAGTGATTATTTTTGGCAACAAGAAACACAATCAAGCCTAACGAACCTTTCACGTCGTTTGCTTTCTACATGTTTATATCACAGCAAACGTTCTTGATGCTCCTTCGCCAACTTTAAGCTGAGCGGTACTGAGTGCAACGGGCATCCGTAGTTCGACGATTGACGAGCACGTTTGCTCTAATCGCCGCCGCTGAGTTGCTTCTTTCATTTGCGGGCGCAAGTTAGCCCAATAAATGGTTAATTTGTGTGCAACACTAGTCTCTTCACTCGTGGCTTTCTGCATTGTCAGCTTATGTGACAATGTAAACTGCCACACATGGTTCGTTCTGAATGTGCGTACATTCAGCGTGGCATCCTTCTGAGTGTGTGTTAATTAGGGTCGGATGGGATAATGCGACGGCCACCTCGTGCGTTGTCATTTTAGCACTGAGCATAGCATTCTCCTCTCATGGTAACAACACATTTCTAAGAATTCCTACTGATCACAAAGCACTGGTCATTCCATGGTCATCATGAAGAGGTCAGCGCCGTGGCTGCTATCTCCTGCCTGCGCACTGTTCGTACTAGCGAAGCCCCCTTCTATCCCACGCCTTCCCCCTTACACGATAATTCCTCCTCAGTCGCGCATTCTTACTACGCGGACACACCCTCGTCCTTTCATGGTTTCCATTCTCCTGGTATTTTCCGTGTAAAACACCTTAGACTTCTGCTTTGCTCCACTGTCCCCATTCTCTCCTACTTAAGCGGTGAACACTCTGGGAAACACCCATTGCCACCACGTTCCGCTTACCTATTCATATTATTACGGGAAACTTACACAGCGGTAAACGCCAGATAACTCTCAGAAGCACACAGCACCAGCACAAACCCAGCTTAGCTTGAGCGTCGTCTTCTTCGCAACACCACACCAGTGCGTCGTCGTCATCTAGATATTGCGCCCCGTAACAGTATTCCCCGCGCGGGAGAAGCACCGTTCCGGTGCTGCCTACACAGGAGAACTTGAATAGTACGGTTTCAGACGGGTGACGTACACAATTTCTGGATGAGGGGTTGTGGAAGGATACTTGGGCTGTAGAGGGGTGATCTCATAAGTCACATCCGTGACTTGTCGCAGGACGCAGTAAGGACCCACGTAACGAGGCAGAAGTTTCTCGCACATCCCCACAGGACGGGCCGGGAGCCAAAGAAGCACGAGGGAACCAGGAGGGTAGTGGACGTCTCGGTGATGTAGGTCATAACGACGCTTTTGTGAGCACTGAGACGCGCCAAGCCGGTCTCGAGCAATGTGGCGGGCGGCATCAGCGCGGGCGATGGCGTCCGAAGCGTAACTACAGGAAGAGTTGTCAAGAGGCAGCAAGGTGTCGAAGGGGAGTAAAGGGTTGCGGCCGAAAAGTAGATAAAAGGGAGAGTATCCGGCGGTATCATGGCGTGAGGAGTTATAGGCGAACGTGACGAAAGGTAAGGAGATGTCCCAGTCACGATGGTGATCGGACACATACATAGATAGCATGTCGGTCAGTGTGCGATTAAGGCGCTCAGTAAGACCGTTCGTTTGCGGATGGTAGGCCGTGGTGAATTGGTGACGAGTAGCGCATGAGCGGAGAAGGTCATGAACCACTTTAGAAATGAAACAGCGGCCACGATCTGTGAGCAGTTGACGCGGAGCGCCATGAATCAATATTACGTCATGCAAAAGAAAGTCAGCAACGTCGGAGGCGCAGCTGGTGGGGATGGCCCTGGTTATAGCATATCGGGTAGTATAATCAGTCGCCACAGCAATCCATTTGTTTCCAGACGTCGACGTCGGAAAAGGCCCAAGAAGATCGAGGCCCATACGAGAAAACGGTTCAGTCGGCACTGAGATTGGCCGCAGGGGTCCACTAGGTTGAAGCGATGGTGTCTTACGGCGCTGACATAGCTCACAAGCGGCGACGTAGCGACGGACAGAGCGGTAGAGACCGGGCCAGAAAAATCGTCGTCGCACACGGTCGTACGTGCGTGATACTCCCAAGTGTCCTGCTGTAGGGGCGTCGTGAAGTTGGGCGAGGACAGTAGAGCGCAGATGAGCCGGAACAACCAGTAAAAGGTCCGCGCCATCTGGACGCTTGTTGCGTCTGTATAATGTCTCGTTATGGAGCACAAACATGCTGGCGGAAGAATCGGGGCTGTTGGGCAGCTATTCTATAATTGGTTGCAGGGCAGGATCCCGACGCTGTTCGGAGGCGATATTTATAAAGTCCGAGATGGACAAAATGTCATCAGCAGCATGGTCGGACATATCGGGAGGATCTACGGGATGGCGGGACAAGCAGTCAGCGTCTTGATGTAAGTGGCCGGACTTGTATACCACAGTAAACTCGTACTCTTGTATTCGCAAGGCCCAGCGACCCAAACGGCCAGTGGGGTCCTTAGGTGAGGACAGCCAACACAAAGCATGATGGTCTGTCACTACACAGAAGGACCGCCCAAACAAGTAAGGGCGAAATTTGGTCAGCGCCCAAACAAGTGCAAGGCATTCCCGCTCTGTAATTGAATAATTGCGCTCAGCGGACGAAAGCAGGCGGCTGGCATAAGCAATGACGCGGGAGGACCCATGCTGGGATTGGGCAAGGATAGCACCAATACCATGGCCGCTAGCGTCGGTGCGCAGTTCAGTAGGTGCAGAAGGATCAAGTGTGCCAAAACAGGTGGTGTAGAGAGGGCGGAAATAAGCGTCGTGAAGGCATAGGCTTGGTCAGAACCCCATGTGAAAGGTACGTTTTTCTTCAGAAGCGGACGAGCGATGTCTGCGAAGTTCCGAATGAAGTGGCGGAAGTAGGAGCAAAGGCCAAGGAAGCTTCGCACGTCACTTGAGCTACGTGGGGTAGAGAACTCGCGCACGGCTGGAACCTTGTCAGGGTCGGGCTGCACACCATTTGCATCAACCAAATGACCCAGGACTTTGATTTGGCGCCTACCGAAGCTGCATTTTTTGGCGTTCATTTGAAGACCGGCGCAGCGAAAAACGGCCAGGACTGTAGAAAGTCGGTCAAGGTGGGTTGTGAACGTGGAAGAGAAAACTACGACGTCATCTAAGTAGCATAAACAAGTTGTCCACTTGAAGCCACGGAGGAGCGAGTCCATCATGCGCTCGAATGTCGCAGGAGCGTTACAGAGTCCAAATGGCATCACCTTGAACTGATAGAGTCCGTCGGGGGTGACAAATGCGGCTTTCTCGCTATCCCTTTCGTCAACAGCAATTTGCCAGTAGCCAGAACGCATGTCGATGGAAGAAAAATAGCTGGCACCTTGCAAGCAGTCAAGCGCGTCGTCAATTCGTGGAAGAGGGTAAACATCTTTCTTTGTTATTTGATTAAGGTGGCGATAGTCCACACAAAATCTCCAACTTTGGTCTTTCTTTTTGACCAATACGACAGGGGACGCCCCGGGACTGCAGGAAGGCTCAATAATGTTTTGCGTCAGCATCTTGTCAACTTTTTTCTGTATAGCATGCCGCTGAGTAAGGGAAACACGATAAGGCCGTCTGTGGATGGGGCTGGCATCACCCGTATTGATTCGATGGGTCACAACGGATGTTTGGCCCAGTGGTCGGTCCCCGAAATCAAATATATCAGCGTACGACAGCAAAAGGTCGGAGAGAACTCTGGCTTGGTCATCTGGCAGATTAGCAGATATCACGCTTGAAAAGAGGTTAGAATGTGAAGAAGCTGATATATGCTGCTCCGACAGATGCTGAGGCGTTAGAGCAGCAACTTCGCAGTCCGCCAAAGGAACCAGATCAGCAAGTGCGATGGCATGGGGTAAAACTTGGGTCGAGCGGCTGAAGTTAAGGACGGGAAGAGGGGTGCGGTTAGCAGTGAGAGTCACAACGGTATGAGGGAGTATGATGTTGCGATGCAGAACAACATCGGTAATTGGGCAAGTGACGTATGTGCCGTCAGGAACTGCGGGGAACGGGGCCAGTGGAACATAAATAGCAGCTTCGGGTGGTAGACGAACAAATTCGGCGGATCGGAGGCGGGGCTTGACATCGCTGGTTTCGGGGTAGTAGGGCAGGTCTAAGCGAAGAAGGCCAGTTGAGCAATCAATCAGGGCAGAATGGGCCGTTAAAAAGTCGATGCCGAGGATCACGTCATGAGGGCAGCGGTCGATAACAGTGAAGAGGGCAGGGGTAGTGCGACCGGAAATACTGACGCGCGCAGTGCAGCGTCCTATGACGGCAGCGACGCTTCCATCGGCGACACGAACAGCGGATGAAGCGGCGGGTGTGACAACCTTTTGAGACGGCGGCGAAAGGATGAGCTGAGGACTGAAATTTGGGCACCAGTGTCAATGAGGGCAGTAACAGGGGCACCATCCACACAGATGTCTAGAAGGATGCGGCGATGAGCGAGGGTCAGCAGAGGATTTTCGGGCCGGGTCGTCAATGCAGCATCACCTCCGGGAGCTGCATTGGTTAGTTTTCCGGAAGAGAGCCAAAGAAGTGAGGAGATGGTGGACGGTGAGGTAGGGGCGAGCGGGACTTCCGGGTCTGAGGCGACGGTGAGCGGCTGGACATGCGTGGGGCTGGCGAGTTAAAGTAACAAGAGCGCGTATCCCGGAAATGGTTTGGGTGTGGATATTCGGCGCTGCGATCTGGAAAGTATCGGGGTCGAGGTGGCGGAATCCAACGGCTGCGACAATGACGAGAAATATGGCCGACACGTGAACAGTTGAAGCAGATGGGTCGGTCATCCGAGGTTCGCCATTAGCCCGGATTGCGGTAGCGGTAGCGGTATCGCATCGGCAAAGGCGCAGTTGGAGCCGCAGCTGCTACCACCGGAACGGTGGGTTGGACAGATGGCTGTGCATTAGGTTGGAACGAGGGCTGTGCGGAAGACTGGCCAGAGTTGAAGCCCACGTTAGCGTTGAGGCCCACGTTTGCGAACTCCTGGCGAACGACAGATTGTATTAAAGCTATAGTAGCATCTGCCGGCTGAGGAGCGAACGCAGCGGGCGCCATAGCTTCTATCTCTCGGCGAACGATCCTGGTCAAGTTGGAAGGATGAGATGGCTGCTGCAGTGTTGGACTGTCTTCGCACGAAGACGTAGCAGCTGTGTTTGGCAAGCGATCGAAGCGGGGAGTAATGCGACGGTGTTTTGCTTGCTCAAACTGCCGGCAAACTTGGACGACTGAGTCAACCGTCGGACAGTTTTTGCAAAGCAGCAGATTGTAAACATCGTTTGCAATGTCCTTTAATATGTGGCCCACTTTGTCTGACTCTGACATGGCGCTGTCCAGTTTTCGGCATAAGGCTAGAATATCTTGAATATAAGACAAATATGATTCCGTGGAAGACTGGGCACGGGATGCGAGGTCTTTTTGTGCGCCGAGCTTGCGTCCGATCGGCTTGCCGAATAGATCGCGAAGCTTCTCTTTGCACATATCCCAGGATGTGATATCATCTTCATCCGTCTCAAACCAGACGCGCGCCGTACCCGCCAGATAGAAGATGACGTTTGCGAGCATGAGGGTCGCGTCCCAATGATTGTGCTTGCTTACTCGCTCGTGCATACCGATCCAGTCTTCTACGTCGACATGATCGGTGCCGCAAAAGGTGCCCGGATCACGAGGCTGCGTCATGACGACTGTGGAAGACGGTGGTGCAGCTGAAGCTGATGTCGCACCGGATGGCATAGTGATGGTACCAATCTGGCGACCACTACGGAGATCCAGGTTTCCTACGGGTGCACTTCCAGCAATCCTCCACCAAATGTTACGGGAAACTTACACAGCGGTAAACGCCAGATAACTCTCAGAAGCACACAGCACCAGCACAAACCCAGCTTAGCTTGAGCGTCGTCTTCTTCGCAACACCACACCAGTGCGTCGTCGTCATCTAGATACTGCACCCCGTAACAATATTTTATACGCACACTTTGCTTTCTCCGTAACCACCATACGATTTGTTTACACAGTACACCCTCCGTTGCACCGAATAATTTCACTATTACTATTGACCCAATTTCCACTGCAGTGAAATGATTACCTGAGAAAATTCGCCGCCTTATAGCTCTATAACGCTTTGATAAACGTGATGGCGGGTAGACAATTCGGCAGGTTGGGTTTGGTCTATAGTGGAAAAATACAGCACAAAAAGACACAAGACGAAAATGAAAAAGACGTTCAGGCGTGCGCTGACGTCAGTCCATCTTCTTAATTTTCATTTTGCGTATTGTTGCGCTGTACGTTCCTAATATGAAACGTGACGGCGCCCAAACGACACTTTCACCATATGAAACACAGAGCGCCCGTGCTGTTCGTTTGCGTGTTTCTTCGTCCTCATTTCTTTTGCACTGTTCTTCCGCCTTTTAGCTAGGAACCAATTAGCCCAAGCCAAATTCATAATTAAATATTACAGGAAGCTCTACGAGCTGGCGTCCTCGCGGCGTCCATATTTTCGAGGTAGTTTTTCACAGTTCGCACACATTTAGCTCACGGCAGTTTTCATGAGAGCAGCTTCGCTGGACAAGAGTCGGCCAGGCTGCATTCCGGCGGCTACTTTCAGGGGCAAATATGCTCGATTTCACCTTCAAGCCCTCCGGCTCGCCCTACCGTGAGAAAATATTTTTGCGTGTTTGTGCTAAGAGGCTATCGCTCCTCTTCAGTAGAGTAAACGTTGTCTTCTTAGTTGCTAATGCCCTCCCTCCGGAGCACCTTTCACGTGTCTAAGAGAAAATGGGCACCATGTTTCTGGTTTCTACATAGTGTGAAATGTTGTATTACTAATTCTTACGACAGTCTGGCTCTAGATAAAGTAATTTAAAAAAATTTAAAGCTCCTCCTGTATTCGTCATTTTATCAGGTACGATAACCGAAAGACCGAAATGAGCATAGATTAAGATAGGAAACAAATATTACAACACCTCCTTGCAATTCAGCTCACGACCTATAGTTTCAATACCTTGAGCGTTAATCACAAGGCGACAAGGCGACCAGGTATTTTTTCTGAGCAAACAGTATGGAGCAGAAAACGACACCGCATTACATAAAATACATGCCTGGTTGAGTAGTAGAGCTCCAATTCCGCAAAACTCATTAGCATATAAATTTGATTAGATTCGTGTAGTGAACTTAGGTAAGATTTAAAACATGAGGACGGCGTTGAAATCAAGAATATAAATATCGACTACTTATCAAGCCATCAGCGTTACTGCACGTGTATTACCCTCGGCAATTTCATTCCTAAGACCTGGAAACAGATATCGTAGGGCTAACGGAAACCGGCAGTAGCTCAAATTGTCGTCGATGCCTAGGCAGCATCGTATACGCTAGCAGTCTATAATAATAATAATAACTTTATTTCACCACCACAAAGTACATGGTGGCGCAGGATGCTTACAGTAAAAGCTGCCTCTTGGGCAGCTTGACAAGGCCACAGGCACCCTGCCGTTTACTTTGGCAGCAAAAATAGCACACAATATTTAGAAAAACGACAATACATGTATTACAGAAAACTACATAGGCACATGACAAGTATTCGTCACAAAAACAAAAATAAAACCACATACATAAATATTCACATGCAAAATAAAATAAAATCACCATGTACAATTTTCACTTTCATAATGGAGTGTCACTGAGTAAGAAATATTCAAGCAGTTTTTTGTATGAGGTATGTTCAAGTGGGACATTATTGAAATGAAGAGAATTCAGGAGACGTGGCAGCGTATTTTCTAGTGTTTGACAGCCGTATGTTGTTCTGTATGTTTTAATATGCCACTTATCGATCTTTCTCGTTTCGTAGACTTTGTAGCTGAGTTCAGTGTTAGCCAGTTTATGAAAAAAAGACGTGTTATTAGTAATCTCGCGTTTTAAAGCGCGGCATAAATGAAAGTTATACTGTTTAGTAATCGGAAGTATTTTATGCTTAGAAAAAAGTTCCAGTGTGTGGTATGTTCTAGGGACATTTTCAAGTATTCTTAAAAAGCTTTTTTGTAAGATATGCAACTTTCTTAAATTTTCTTGCGATGTTTTACCCCAAACTAAATTGCAGTAGCTGAGGCGAGAATGAAATAAAGAATGATAAACTGCGAGCATTGCTTTTGAAGGCAAGATGTGACGATGGTGATATAGCAACCCAATTATCTGCGAGAGTTTGTTTGCAATAAAATAGATGTGATCATCCCAGGTCATTTTTTCATTGAATACGACGCCCAGCGTCTTAAATGTTGGTACTATATCTAAAAGAACGCTATTGAAGTAAATATTTTTTGTTAGTTTAACTGTCTTATTCTTTGCATTAAAAATGACTGCTTTAGTTTTTGTGGCATTAACTTGTAAGCCATTTTTTTCTGTCCAATCGTATAAATGGAAGAGTGCAGAATTTACTATATCTATTAAGTCATTTACGTCAGTTCCTGAAAAAAATATGCTCGTATCATCAGCATATATTATATATTTTGCAGGAGCAAATACCTGCACAATATCATTGATAAATATATTAAAAAGAAAAGGACCCAATATGCTACCTTGAGAAACGCCACGAGAAACCGGTTCTATATCTGATACATATTCTTTAATGCTGACAGCCTGCCTTCGATTTCTTAAATAGGACTCTACAAGAGATCCTGCGTGACCTCGAAAACCATACCTATGAAGCTTTCGGATTAGTAGTTCATGATTCAACAAATCAAATGCTTTTGTAAAATCTATGAATATGCCAACAACAATTTTATTTTGATCCAGCTGTTTTAATATGTATTCTTTCTGATCTAATAGTGCATGCTCAGTAGAACGGTGTTTACGAAATCCATATTGTGAATCTGTTAATATCTGTTTTGCCTTTTCAAACTTCGCAAAGCGTCTGAGAATAAATTTTTCAAGGGGTTTCGAAAATACTGGTAGCACAGAAATAGGCCTGTAATTGCCCAGGTCGTTTTTATCACCTTTCTTATATATCACGGATACACGAGCAATCTGCATTTTGGAAGGAAAGACAGCATCAGCAATGTATAGATTAAATGTATGCGTGAGGGGCGGAAGGAGAATATCAAGGGCGAACTTAGTAGGTTTTATCTGCATGCCATCAATGTCTATACTTGTAGTATTATTAAGCTCTTTAAACACGCTTTGTATTTCATTATCTTCGATGGGGTCCAGAAATATGGTTTCAGTGCTCAGAGGGATTTTACTAAGGTCATTGTACCCGCAGGGGGGATTAGGAAGGTTAATGAAATGCTTGTTGAATTGGTTAACTAATTGTTTATCTGATATTTTAACCCCATTTTGGTTTGTAACGATAATATCGTTATGACTATTGTAGGTAGAGAAAAGATTATTTAATTTTTTCCACATAACATCCGTACGACCTGTAGTAGCTAGCTGGTTTGCATAGTATACTCTTTTTTTTGCTCGATCAAGTTCTTTGTTTAAACGATTACGGTATGTTTTAAATCTCTGCAAATCACTGCATTCTTTCGTTTTGATGAATTTATGATATAAATTATGCTTCTCAGAAATTTTACTCATAAGTTGACGATTTACCCATGGTTTTCGAGTAGAGCGGTTGCGCCTTGCTACTTTTATGGGAAAACTTTCTTTATATATACGTTTAACGATGCCTAAAAACAATTCATATGCCTTGTTAGGGTTTGTTTCGTGAAGAGTACTAGTCCAGTCGACATTTTCTAGTGTTACTTTAAAGTTAAGGAGAGTTTCATCATTAATTACCTGAAAGTGGTCTTTTGAACTATGAGGCTTAATTTTAGTGTTTTTAACACAGAGAAAAACAGGTAAGTGGTCACTGATATCATAAGTAATGATGCCGGATGTAAGACAGTGAGCTTCGAAATTCGTTATGAAAACATCTAGTAAAGACGAGTGAGAAGCTGTGATGCGTGTTGGTGAATTGAAAGGGAAATAAAAACAGCCACCTTAGCACTGACTCTTACTCCGCTGTGAATTCGCTTACTCCGCTAAAATTTGTCTCGTTTGCCGAAGCATCTGTCCACTTCAGCGGGCGCACAATATCTGCCCTGAGTATCTGCGAATATTGAAATAACCTCGAAAAGCCCCCTTTTCGACTTTTTGACGGATTTTCAAGCCCAGTTAGCAGCGGGTAATACCTCATTTGTTTCTGCTCTAGAAGAGACTGTCGAGTTGGCGTACACAATGAGGTGTTGCCAGTTAACTCAGCAAATACATAAAAATTCTCATTGTCTTACCAGAGGCCGCGCCTTCTCATTAAATCCTCATTTGAAAACTAAATTTTCACACAAAGGATTTGATATGTTAAACTTCAAGACATGGAAAAACACAAGAGGATTAAATTTTTCAAGAGTTTCTATTTACTTATTAGGATATTGTTGGGAGCCAACCATCAAGTTCAAACTGATTTTCATAAGAAGTTCAAGACTTAGATATGCTGCAGCCTTCCACAGCTGATGCAGCTTCTACATCACAGAGGACGCCGAATTTCTGCTGTTGATAGTCCCGTATGTTCTATAGCCCGAAAACGTGCATCGTCTTCACAACGTCCGCAGTGCACCGCGAAGTGGACGACGAATCGGCAGCAGATGCCTAAATGCATTTCGCGTAGTTAGCTGTTTTTTGCATCACCAAGCGAGAATTGGAAATGTCCCAGCAAAAAACAACTAATATCCAAGGGACGTGTGATTACATCTCATAGCTAAGAACAAACTGTTTCAATGGCGCTTGATTTCTGAATCCGCAATAGCTGGTTCGATCCAGACCGCATGTGCAGCTTTTCGATGGAGCCGGAAAGCAAGGCTTCCAGGTGCTGTGCGATTTCAGTGCACATTAAAGAACCCCCGGTGACGGAAATTTCCTGAGTTCTCCACTGTGGCGCTCTCGTATCCTTCGCTTTGGGACGTCAAATCCTATAAACCAAACCAACCAAAGCCTATAAACAGAACCAGCAGATGAATGGTTGTTGAAAATTAAATTGTGCCTTTCACGCTTCATTTCACTCTGTTTTTCAACGTAAAGAAAGAATAAAGCTTAAAGAAAGGAATGTGTCTTGTCTTTTCTCATCGCTCGCGTCAACAGGCGACTGCGCAGCAGATATAGAGCGTGGCTCTAGCCCCAATTTGCTATATCCCTCGCTCCACCGGTGCATGGAGAACGGATAGCCTGAAAGCCGAAATCTGGCATAAGCAACAACAACGGTAAATGCATAGCGCGCGATGTGAAAATAAGGACGATGAAAAGATCGCTTGCATACTGTCGACGCCCAGATCACTCATAAGCATCGGTATTAGGAAAGGATAATATTCGCTGGAGCTATCGCTCGCAATAAAACCTGAGAGCCAATATTTGTACATTTGTGACTTGTCAATGTTCAGAAATCCCGCTTTATGTGTGCACGCTGTGTATATTCCTGTGCATCTATTATATCCATGTGCGCCCTTCTAGGCTTAAAGAACGTTATCATGAATATGATATTGCTTTCTTGTAAAGTTGATCCGACCTAGCATGGAACCTAACGTTACCTCTCTGTTCTGTCCTTGTCCAACCAACTGACGCTGCAGGCATATGTCGTCTGGGCCAAATATGATGTGTCCACCGTTCGCTTCAAACTACGGAGGCAATTTTGATGTTGCAGACAACATATTCGACGCGCACCGCGGGATAAACACACCAACCAGCTGCTAGGTTAATAAAACGAAGTTTCGGGGCAGCTCAGTGAGTTAATTAGGATAGGCTCAGAGGCCACTTTGTTTGAGGTTCGTTATTTTGTGCTAACGCATGTTTGAACAACAACCGACGGCTCCCTTATTATGCTTACGAGACACTGTGAAAGAACCAAATGCATACTCTCACATCTGAGTGTGAGCGTAAACATGAAATTGTGTCAGTACCAGCATAACATATTGGAAAGTTTCAAAGCTGTTATAAGACGAGTCCCTCCCTCTGCCAAATTCCACCATTTGACTTCCGTGAGTGAAGAACTCAGGACAGCTACCTTTCTTTGCCCGCACTGCCTATAATAGGTTCACCGCTGCGAAAATGTATGACGCCGTGCCTTCGCATGCGCCATTAGTCTCCTACGTGCACGCTCCCAGGTCCAAGGATTAGGCGACTAGAGCAGCTCTTCGATTTGCTCACCCAAAACTATAGATGTGCGTACGTCACTCACGCTCAAGGACGGAGAGTAGGCTCTAATACATAGGCACATAGCCCCGCCCATCCTGATATTGAAGTATGGGCTGCTCCAATCGTAGCGCAGAATGTACAGTCGAGCGCGATTTGAAGGTTATCGCGCGAGCGTCAACCACCCTAGCACTCCGAGCACCTGGCGGCCGGTTTTGGAACAGGAAAATTCATGATCTCGCACTCTTTTTCCCTCGTTCGAAGTTCTATACAACAAACATCACCCCCACGACAAACTCAACACCCTTTTTGTCTATTCTAAGCTTTCCAATTGTTGCGGTAAAGTGTTCAATTTCAGACAATACCTAGAATACGTCTTGCGCACTACGATACCTGCCTGTTCGCTGAATAAACAAAAAAGAAAAAAAAACTGATAGCTCAGCAGGGAGTGACGGTTGCTGAAGGAACAGCAAAAAGAGTGAGGGAAGCTGGCCTGATGCCTCCCTCGCCTCGGCCGATAATTCTGGGCCATGGTGCTGTTCATGTTCTCGGTCGACGCTCGCGCGATAACCTTCAAATCGCGCTCGACTGTACGCACAATGAGTCACACTGAATATCTTTGGCATAATTGGCTTAGATTCGCGTACATTTCCTCCCTTCGTTTCACTTCACTTCTGGTGCAGGGAGCATCTACGAAACGCTGACAACGCTAAATTCACCTCATGGTTGCACTTATAATGCTTATATGTAGTCTAACTTGAATTGAAGCATCAGCGGAAGTTAGTTTTGGCAATAAAAAAAGAATAAAATTAATGTTGCCCACCAAATCAAAACACAACGGGCTTAAGCCTATACAAATATAAAGCTCACTAGTACTTGCGAGCGGGCTAGTTGGCTATACGACTCCGAAGACCTCCGGTGCTGCATGGTTATGCACAAAAAAACAATACACACACAAGAGAATTGAACATGAGCGCATTATCTGTGCTAACGTCCTGGTTAAATTCCTTTGTGTGTGTATTGTTTTTTGTGTATAACCATGCAGCGCCGGAGGTCTTTGGAGTCAAATATAAAGGATTGACAAAAAGAAAATGTTCCATTGCGAATAAGAAAAATAACAAAAAGAACAGAAAAAGGAAATAAAAAGCACAGTGCATGCGGTCGCAGCCAAAACGACTGCAGCGAAACAGGTAGTCATGGTAAGCGCTGCTTTCAAAAAAATCCATGCATGTTTCTGATTGAAATCAAATCATATGTAAGTATTACTGATAACGTTATCATATATAAAAGCTTTCCGAAAGTGACATGTTTGGATCGCGAAGGCATGCACTTCTGTGCAGGTGGATCATTAGACGACCACAAACAAACACGCAGGTGAAAAGTGCAAGGAGATGGCACACAGCCAATGTTGCCTTTGCGACGCACCGAATAAAGCAGGTCATTGGAACAGAAATATAATTGCTCAAAATACTTCTACACTTAGCACTAGGGTTTAGAATACTTCTTTAGTTTATGGTCAAACGCAGGTGTTCCTGAGTTCGCGTCTACATTGTTCCTATTTTCATAACAATACAGAATCGTTTATTTTTGCTGCCGTTTATGGTTACCAACTGAAATTACAATTTACAAAGAGTAAGCTTCCTCTTTTCTATTTTTCTGCAGTGGATTCACTTTTGAAATGTGGAGACAAGAATTATTTTAAAGGGGATCAAAGAAAAGTAAGCAGTTGTGCTGTTTCGTATCACCGAACCCATAGTTTGCTCTCACTACTGTGAAGCCATTGCTTAGATTCAGTTGTCTACAGCTTCGTGCGGTCCTCAGTGCCTTGCCCTACATAAACGTTGCACACATTTTTAAACTCTAATATTCTCCTAAGTTGTTCTTAAATTTCAACAAGTTTTTGAACATAAATAGTTGAACAAGTACATGTCGGAGTAGTTCAGCCGTGATGACTAAGGGTAATGCTGAATTTGGTTTGCGTTTTGGAATCATTTAGTGCTTCAATATTTATGATATGCATAATGTTCGTGTGCATAACTTAGGGCAGATATCAACGTCTAGTCCTCGCTGATTTTCGAAATTGGGCAGTATGGATCATACCAGAGTCCGTGGAGCTTCTTTTTCTCACATGAGCAGGTTTTTTTCTGGCTGGTATCTTAGGTTCTAGCGTACTTTGAGAAAGCGACACATGCAGATGTTGTTTACGTCGTAGTGCCGCCACCCTGACTACTGCTGTCTTATGGTACGCATTGCATCTTCTCCGTTCACTGTATTTGTCACTTTGAGCGCTCCACTTCGGCCATGTATGGCGCTTAGCGCTGCTGGCTATCACCGCGTCAGAGTGGCAATACATTTGAGAGCGCCGGACTCCCTCTGCAATATTTTGCTCTTATAGTCTGCACAGTTATTTTCTGCCTTTCAGAAGATAATAGAAAGCATCGCCTAGGTCGGTATAATTTGCATGATGCTCCTACTTAATTGAAGACGGCAATCAAAAGTTTTTTTCTTGTTTACATTTAAGGTAACACATTCTGTACAGGACCAGAATTTTTACGCAGTAAAGCGACAGGCCACTATATTCAGGAAGTTCGACGTTCGTGTTGTGGTATTTATTGCTTCAGCTTCGGGAGTTTCAGGGGAAATGTCATTGGCTGGAGGAAGTTCACAGTTGAAATTCCAGGGTATTGCTTGGTCGTCGGATTCTCTGGGGTAAAGGACCACACGATAGGACCAGCACGGAAGGAACTGACAACTCGAGGCGGTGCACTGAGATTAAATGATAAGGAAAATCGATAACACGGGGATAACAAGTGTCAACATGGTTACATCGATTGGGTTGCTGAGCACTCTCAACAGCTATAAAACATAACCTTAAAGCTGTCATTTAGGTTCCATTGGCTTCGTGACAATACTGCTGGCTTTTGGACACAGTGATAGGTTGTAATCCGGCCTAAAGCATACATATTTTGAAGCATTTCACGTTATGCGTTATGCATGTTCACAAAATTATGTGAATATGCATAATTATGTGAACCTGTTGTTATGCATGTTCACCAAAGCCAGGAAGTTGATAAACAAGATTAGGCGTATACCTTGCATGAAATTGCGTTTCTACCCCGCCGCACTGGCTCATTGGTTAGAGAGCTTAACGACTAAATCAAGGATGCGGGATCAAATCTCGGCAGCGGGGGCCGGTTTTCCATCATAGCACAAAAATTCTTGTGCAGTGTGTGATGTCAGTGCACATAAAGAACCCCAGGTAGTCGAAATTTTGCGAGTACTCATGCACGGCGTTATTCAGAACATCAGTCTGGGGCGTTAAACGCTACAGACAAAGCTAAAATGTTATCTCTGCGACAAGTAGAGTAACAGTTAGGTCTAAATATAAATAGCATTGAATCGCACAGCTTTCTGCTAAAAGCCTATTAAAGGGGTTAGGGAAGTATTGTGGGAGCAAAGAACATATTGAAACGGTCCTCCTACCGAGAGTCAATAACAGTGCAAGGAGCTTGTACACTACTTACGTGTCTAGTTTAGCCTGTATGGCATTCAGAAATAAATTTAGCAAAGAAAAACCACCGCAGCTTTTGCCTTCAAAGCAGTTTTGTAAGCACACAGAGTACCGGAATCGCTTCATGAAATGTTCTTGACAGCTTTACCCTAAATGGCAAAGGCAATTGAAAACACCCATTTCTCGTAATAGCTTTTGTGCTTATCCGACCATCCAAAAATCCCTAAATGAAAGCTATGTTTGCTGCACATTCAAAGATATACATGCCTAATTATTTTGATTGTATTTTTACTACGCAGAAACCATTGGTTAAGAATCGGAAATACATAACCGAAAAAATAGTACACGTCAACACCTATATATATATATATATATATATATATATATATATATATATATATATATATATATATAGGCGTTGTTTTTCCTTCCGCTTTGCATTTAGTGCTCTTTATTCCAAGAATCACCATAAGACAAATTCCTGTGATGTCAACAAATAAACAAACTAAGAAGAACAAACCCAACATTTGCCTGTTCGCTCCTTTAAATGTAAATATATATATATATATATATATATATATATATATATATATATATATATATATATATATATATATATGTATGTATATATGTGTGTGTGTGTGTGTGTGTGTGTGTGTGTGTGTGTGTGTGTGTGTGTGTGTGTGTGTGTGTGTGTGTGTGTGTGTGTGTGTGTGTGTGTGTGTGTGTGTGTGTGTGTGTGTGTGTGTGTGTGTGTGTGTGTGTGTGTGAAGGAAAGAAGCCAACAGTCGGCGAAGCCCAGGATAGCGTTGGGGATGGTACTTTGTATTTTTTTAATGTTTACTTGGATAATCACGGATAATCACAGAAATTAGTAATCTAATCTGTTTAGGGGAAAGATAATTAATCACAAAGTAGAAGGAAAAACAACGTGCCGATGGTGGGAACTGAACCCACGACCTCCGAATAACGCGTCAGGTGTTCTTCCAACTGAGCTACATCGGCCGCTGTCCCCCCTGCAACTTTCTTGGGTATTTATGTTGTCTGTATACGAACCTTGAGAGTGTTCACCAGCGCCACCATCAGCCATAGCGGCGGACGTGGAACGTCCTTTGTTACCGCCAGCGTCACGTAGAACGTGAGCAAGAGCGAGGGCGAAACTGTGCTAGTACCCTCTTAAGCTACCTATGGCTTCAAGACTGCCAGAGCCGAGACCCCCGTAGCTACAAGGAGATCAATTAAGAGGAAATGAGGGTGCTCGTTGAAGGAAAGAAGCCAACAGTCGGCGAGGCCAAGGAAAGCGTTGGGGATGGTACTTTATGTCTGTTTTTTAATGTTTACTTGGATAATCACAGAAATTAGTAATCTAATCTGTTTAGGGGAAAGATAATTAAACACAAAGTAGAAGAAAAAACAACGTGCCGGTGGTGGGAACCGAACCCACGACCTCCGAATAACGCGTCCGGGGCTCTACCAACTAAGCTACATCGGCCTATATCCCCCCTGCTACTTTCTTGGTTATTTATGTTGTCTGTATACGAACCTTGAGAGTGTTCACCAGCGCCACCCTCAGCCATAGCCGCGGACGTGGAACGTCCTTTGTTACCGCCAGCGTCACGTAGAACGTGATCAAGAGCGAGGGCGAAACTGTGCTAGAACCCTCTTACGCTACCTATGGCTTTAAGACTGCCAGAGCCGAGACCCCCATAAGCTACAAGCAGATCAATTAAGGGGAAGTGAGGGTGCTCGTTATAATACATGAAGGAAAGAAGCCAACAGTCGGCGAGGCCAAGGAACGCATTGGAGATTTTACTTTGTCTTTTTTATTATCACTTGATAATCACATAAATTAGTAATGTGTTTAGGGGAGAGATACATAAACACAACGTAAGAGGAAAACCAACGCACCGATGATGGGAACCGAACCCACGACCTCCGAATATAGCGTCCGGTGCTCTTCCAACAGAGCTACATCGGCCGCTGCCCCCCCCCCCCCACCCCCCTCCTGCTACTTTCTTGGGTATTATTGTTGTCTGTATACAAACCTTGAGAGTGTTCACCAGCGCTACCTTCAACTATAGCGGTGGACCCAATTGCAAAAACCAGCGCCACTGGGTCCCAGCGCCCCAGCGTCATACCTGATTATGGTCCCAGTATGACACTGGAAACTGGGCGCACAGGGACGCGGCATACTGGCACGCTCCGCACTGGCGGCACTGGTCGCCCTGAGAAAAAAGGCGTGGGATAAAAACTATAAAGTAAGAAGTAACAAAACAAGCTTGGTAAAAAAAACCTAAAAAAAGAAAAGAAAAGTACCAAGCGCCCTTCGAAGTCGCTTTCTAGGCACCTATTCAATCACTAGCTCAACTTGCTACCCGCTCGGCCACGCCGAGAACTGGAGTTCTTTGAAACATTTCTGCATTTTATGTCATGACCCGCATTTATAATGTTGGGGCTTCATGTTTTGCAGTCTACAAGCCATTGCTGCCGCTCTAACAATTACAACTTCCTAATTATTGGAGCTTGCTGCCAGCTCTCATGACTTGCAACTCATGTTCTGGGTGCCTAAGCGCGCTATTTTGTGCACTGGAATCATTTTAACATGTGGAGTTTTAACATTGCTGGCCAATGCCCCAACGCCGGCTCTTCGGTGTTGCTGTGCTACCGTGGACGTAATAATAGCTGTACACGGAGCTTTAGTAAAAACCTTCAAGAAAAAGGTGCGACCAAGCTTCAATACCGGCAAGCGCAGCAAGGACGACATTATTTTGCGTTTAACTAAACCTTATTTGTATGTAAACATTTCGGGAAGCATTGCGATGACCGAGGGCTCGGCTGCTTTATACGCAGAGTAAGAAGGAACGGAAAAGCTTGAGAAGAACGCTCATTATTATGCATTACAAGCGCTGTATGTTGTTGTTTTTTCCCTCATGGGCCCATAACTCGGTAAACTACACTCTTCTTCGTTTTATTTTTCTTTCTGCTGTTTATGCTGGGCCGTGGTGCAGGCTACGCTCGCCTGCGATTGAGCCCGCATTGAACATTTTGGCAGTAATCATTGTGTTAGTGTCCTCAAGATCAGCTGTGAAGTTTGTTATGCATGGTAGTCCATATTATTTAATTCCAGTTTTAGTTGTGCGTTAATCGTCAGTTTGTCATGAGATATCAGAGGCGCGGTGGTCGTGACCTCTCTCGAAACGGTCGAAACGACCCATCTAAACATGGAAACTCAAGAAAAAAGATACTACCTTTGTTTTCTTACAAGCGCGCAAAGACTTCGCAGCAAAAAGCGCTTGCTTCAACCATATTTTTCTTATGCGCCCCGATGGTCGATTGCGAGTACGCTGTTGCTATGTTGTCCCCTGAGGGATGCTTCTCCGGCTTACGCCGCAGGCTGCACCGGCTATACTGGGGCACTGGGACCAGTGCGGCCCCAGAGCACATACAGCGCATCACGGATTCCAGCGACACACCCAGCGTCAAAATGCTAATCCCAGCGTTTTTCTCCCATCGTACTAGTCCAACCAGTGTCTTCCCGTCACTGCTCCAGTGAATATCGCAGACCTCCAGCGTGGCCAGCAGATCCAGTGCAATACCAGTGCGAAAAGCTTACTAGTTGCGCAGTTTCGCACTGGAAGATGCTGGGAGACGCTGAGTTTTGCAATAGGGGACGTTGAACGTCCTGTGTTACCGCCAGCGTCACGTAGAACGTGATCAAGAGCGGGGGCGAAGGCTGCGCTAGAACCCTCTTACGCTACCTATGGCTTCAAGACTGACAGAACCGAGACCCCGTAAGCTACAAGCTGATAAATGAAGGGGAAATGAGGGTGTCGTTATAATACATGAAGGAAGGAAGCCAACAGTCGGCAAGGCCAAGGAAAGCATTGTGGATTGTACTTTTTATTATTATTATTATTATTATTATTATTATTATTATTATTATTATTATTATTATTATTATTATTATTATTATTATTATTATTATTATTATTATTATTATTATTATTATTATTATTATTATTATTATTATTATTCCTTAATAATTACATAAATTAGTAATGTAATGCGTTTAGGGGAAAGATAAGTAAACAGAAAGAAGAAGGAAAAACAACGTGCTGATGGTGGGAACCGAACCCACGACCTCCGAATATCGCGTCCGGTGCTCTTCCAACTGAGCTACATTGGCCGCTGTCCCACCTGCACACTTTCTTGGGTATTAATGTTGTCTGTATACGGACCTTGAGTGTTCACTAACGCTACCATCAACTATAGCGGTCGGCGTGGAACGTCCTGTGTTACCGCCAGCGTCACGTAGAACGTGATCAAGAGCGAGGGCGAAAGTTGTGCTAGAACCCTCTTACGCTACCTATGGCTTCAAGACCCTCTAGAACCTAGACCCCCGTAAGCTATACAACCAGATAAATGAAGGGGAAATGAGGGTGCTCGTTATATTACATTAAAAAAAGAAGCCAACAGTCGACGAGGCCAAGGAAAGCATTGGGGATTCTACATTTTCTTTTTTTAATTATTACATGATAATTCCATAAATTAGTAATGTAATGTGTTTAGGGGAAAGATAAATAAACACAAAGTTGAAGGAGAAACAACGTGCCGATGGTGGGAACGGAACCGACGACCTCCGAATATCACGTCCGGGGCTCTTCCAGCTTCCAACAGAACAGAAGAAAACAACATTAGGAGCAAGTCAACGTTCTGGAGCATGAAAAATAACTTTCACCTTATCACCTTTCAGAGTAAGTATAGAAAGAAATGTTAAAATAACGGCTTGAGGGGCTAGTTGGTGCTGGATCATATTATTAGTAACTCATACCACGCTGGACAAGCAAATATCACCACATCATCACATAGTCTTACACTAAACACCACCGCCACACATATCCAGTACACTAAACACCACCGCCACACATATCCAGTAGGACATGTAAGACTATGTGATAATGTGGTGATATTTGCTTGTCCAGCGTGGTATGAGTTACTGGGCAAAGCAGAGGTGTGCGGTAACAAGACAGTGAGAATTTGTGACTGTCATGTTTGGAAGAGGTATATGGTCTGTGAGGAAGAAAGCGCCACTATCCCCGTGATAAAGAAGATAAAGAAGAGGAAGAAGAGAAGAAGAGGAAGATGAGATTGGTCAATACCATGTTTGGACGATGTTAAGGTCTGCGAGGAAGAGAGTGCCATTATCCCCTTGGCAAAGAAGAGGAGGAAGATGAGAAGAAGAGGAAGATGAAATGTGCCTGAGTGCAGAAGAGGAGGCGTGGTGAAGAGGAAGTGTTTTCAAATTCTAATTACAGTTGGTAGTGCGCGTGTGTTGTGTATCTTCTCCTGTGTTTGTGTTTTTTGCGCCACATATCTCAATATGAAAGAAATGTTATTTCTGCTAAGCGGGAAAGAGCGCTCCACAGTATACATGGAGTAAATCAGGCTTTCATTTTCTTAAATTGAAAACAGCGCTTTACAAGAAGTCATCACTCCATGCAATATCTTCAAAAATAAATTGCAAGAAGAGATAATAGCAGCGCACACCAAGGACACGAATTCAGTATGTGGCTAGTATAAAGGAAGTGGGCAGAGGCTTGTCTGGTAGTCGCAAAAAGAGACAGTTGCTGCACCAAGCAAAAGTCAACGAAGTGTAGGTCGATGTAAGTGCTATGAAATTTCAAGGAATATTCTGTGCGTCTGTGACTTTTATGTTATATAATAATTGGCATATTTGCTACATAATTTTTCAGCCTCTATGAAAACTTTGGAAAAGGTAGTTGTTCAAGGACTATTTAAATTGTGATTATGGCTCATTGTGTTGCACATACCACTTTCTAGCACTTACTCTAGTTGAACATGCTGTCATTCCTTGCAGCTGAATCCTTTTTTGGGTGCGTCCATGGATCATAAACTATGGCAATGTTTACGCTCTTGTTCCGCATTACGGACCATGCTTTCCTCCTATTTGCGCTCAAATCAAACTACAGTAAGGATATATGGCCTTTAAAATATTACAAATAGGAGTCAAGCAGTATAAAGCGAAACATTTGCCTCAATTTTAGCCAGGTAATTTCATGCGCATGAGTACATAACACCGACCAGCCGTAGTGGTGCAGTGGTTAGAGCTCTCGACTGCTGTGCACAATTATATAGTAAATCTATGCGCGCCTGGAATATATCAGAGTCCGAAAGCCAGCATCCCCGTGGGGGTTTTATAGTTTTATCTCACTTATTCCAGGGAACAAAACCAGGGACGAGCTTAAGTTATGTGAGCGGAACAACAGTAAGGAAGCATTGGAAGCATTGTTGAGTCATAAGGCTATGACCGACAACATTCTATTAAGGCCTTCAGTATTGTTTTGTATTAGCGTACAGAAGCGCGCTACTAAGCGAGTAAGCTGGCATCGGACAAAACGGTTGGCTTTCTGAAGCGCAACCATATACGGATCGCTGGGAATCACGCGACAGGCTAGCTTGACCGAAAGGAGCCCGCTTTCGCATTGTTTAGTGGAAATTCACTGATGTTCAAGTGCTGCCATGAATTTGCCCAAACCCTTTGGGGACGGCCACTCACCGTGATGACGGCCAAGAAGAATGTTGAGCATCAGCAAGAATGGAAATGCGAGTTTCCCCATCTTATACCCAATACCAGTGGCGTTTTGCGATTGGCTTTAATTTCGAGGTGGACCGGAACTTGAGATATTATAATCCAGTCATGGAGGCCACTGCACCGTTCTCAGCTACGGTCACGTACCATGTATCTTCGGCTGAGGGGAGTAACGAGCCTCTGTTGTTTATAACCAGATTCAAATTGGTGTTTTTTTTCTTTCGTCTGTTTGTTCCAACTATGTATCAAACTGCATAAGCATCTTTTGTAACTATTTATACATAAATGTTTAGGCAGTAATCCTTCAGGGCTCTTTCTTTCGTCATCGTTGTCGCAAGCCTTCTCTAACTGGGCACGCCTCTACGTGCCCTATTCGGAAGCGTTCAGAAATTTTTCGGAAACAACGGACGCCCCTCGGAAATTTACTCAAGGGATGCAGGACTGAATCTCGGCTTCGGCGGATTCTTTTGATGGAGGCGAAAAGCAATGTATCTGTGGGCTATGCGATGTCAGCGCATGTTAAAGAGATCCCTCCACTACGGCATCTTCATAGTTTGAGTACCTTTGGAACAATAAGCTACATAAACCAAACTAAACATGCTAACATTGAAGGGCACTGCAAGGTTGATTCTTATTAAATCTTCTAACTTCTAATGTGCAGCGCAAGCTGGAAACTCCTACCGAATTTCAGGTGTGATCTGGTCTCGTTAAGTCGCACAACACATCCAGGAATCAGCGCTCTGTCAGCGCCATTCCCGAGACTTTTCGCTCTCAGTACCGATGCCAGAATATCTGGGTAGTGAGGCCTTAAACTCTGTAGCGCAACAAATATGCATGGTACATAGAGGCAATCCTGACAACGTATTCTTTCTATTAGACATGATTTAAAAATCTCCTGCAGCCTTGACTGATTCTTTGTGGAGAAGCGAAACAATGACGTTTACACAGACGGGAAGCTCGAGCTTTGGTGAAAAATGCGCATTTTTTCATGCGCGCTCATATCCATATGCCAAAACGTCGGATCAGCGGCCGTTATCGCATATCCCATCCTATTTCACAAAGACATCGCCTGTCCATCTTTCCATTTCTTAAAGAATCGCTTTGATTTTGCGAGAATGTTCGCCGTGCTCATGCATTATTCTTCCATATTCCACATCCGCTCTCTTGGGAAGGCCTGCGTAGGGAAATGTTTTTCGAATACGCAGGTTTTATCTTTCGCAAGGAGCGAAAGCACAGCAATGTTTACTTTACTGCTTCCCTCTCTGGCGTTATATGCGACTTTGAAGTCTTGCTGTCTATTCTCTTTTTTCTGGGGGCAGAGCGAATACTTTAACTAAAGCATGTTACCTTTTGTATGCGCATATGGGTCCCGTTGTGCTTGCAAAGGGAAAATAAAAGAAGGTAAGATGCTTTTGACCACGCTTAAGACGAATGGACAGCTGCCTATAATAAACAACATTACGGCACACAGCTCCCTAGCATCCGATTTTCTTGCTCAATGTTTTCCTCAATCAAAGAATTTTTCATTTCTTCTCTACAAACTGCATGTCTGCTTTCAGTGTTTGAAGCAAGGAATGCAAATTTTCTCACCCCATTTGCAAATAATGGAGACAACTGTGACAGCTGTTTAATCCCAGGTTCTCTGTTCTAATTTGAAACACACACGCCTTCCGCAGACTACTGGTTTTCCATGCTCATCCAGCTTGATTTCTTCAAATCAAACTGCAATATTTGAAATTGAGGTCATTTTTACTCTCCATGCACGCCATTCTAAAGAAAACTACTTGTCCTCCCTACTTGGATTTGGTTGCTTTCGTGCCACTTTTTCAAGAACGAGTGAGGTTAATACACTGATGTGATAGTCCGTTTTTGAAAATATAGTATTGTGCGAAATCATCAATCGCTGCAAAGTACGGGTTTGGTTTCAATGTCATATCAGTGTGACCTGTCCTGTATAAATCATAGACACATCACTACCGTCAAGATGTAACGCTATATCCGATCACACCAGTCCAGTAGTGCGTTCACAATGCACGTAGGATCTACATTTCACACACAAATCGAACGATAGGCCTAGTTAGAGCTCACGCCGGAGATATCGTGTCTGGTGCAGAGATGAAATTGAATGGTACGGTGAGAAATGAAGGTCAAACCAGACTAACCATGTTCACTTCGGAGCTTAAAATGGGCAGAGCTTTCCGTGTGGAAGCTCGAACCAGATAGGCCATTCCATTTCGGAGCTCAAATAAAAGAACTTAGTTATTTACCGACATACACAGCGGTGTGCATTATTGGTCGACAAGGCCTGTATCGGCAGATAGTTTTTTTTTCTGTGTGCGTTTGTGTGGAACAGGTGCATAGGCACAAAAACTTACGAAGTGCAGGTGAATACCTTTCAGCAGATTCAGTGCACATGCATTGCAAATAGCTCAGAGCTTTAGGCAATTGAAGTGTACCGCAGCGACCAAGTGAGAAAATCGTGTTCCATTCTAAGCCTTGTTCCCACTTAGAGTATGCGTTAATTACTGACTATAGCCAAAACCGTCCCTGTTTTGGGGCACCTTCATATAAATGACAGAAGAACATTTACCACGACACCTTGGTAAATAGCCCTTTCCAAAAAAAATAGAACACATGATAGACTTAAGCTTCTTAACATATGACACAAAAGGAACAATCGCTAAATTATTAAAACGAAAAAAAATGACTTTTTGAGGCCCGAGTGGGTGCTTTTTTTCGCAATGAAAATGGATGGCCGAAGGAACTGCTTATGTTGAGCTTAGGTGGCGTAATGCGCTTGTGTAAGACTACGGAGGATTCCAGCGCGTCCCGTTTAAAACATGTGTCGTCGTTTGAATCTGCAGTGACCCAAGGAGGAGCCGTGAGGACACATTTCGTTCCGTAGCGTTTGCTTAGGCATTGTCCAAATCGATGCTCTGCTCCGCAGTATCGCATTGTTCAGCCAAGGCGTTTTCTTTCGGGCGGCAATTTCCTTCGTCCATCCCCTTGCATTGTGAACAAGGGACCCGCACGGGCCCATAAACGTCAATGTTATGTTTTATTTTCTTTTTAAAATTTTGTCTAGTGTTATTTTTTCTACTATGTTGCGCCTCGCCAGACGGGTTTCCACCTATGCTGCTTTTTGTGGAAAGTATAGACAGGCTGCCCTAGTGAAAAACCCCGTATCACGACAAACGGGTTTGAAGCGGTCCTGTATTATCCTGTATAAATTTCACGCAGGTGTGACCAGCCCTGTATGAAGCTTTAACGGGTTTATTTCGGCTGGTCATGTGCGGTATGAATCTCAGTCCGGACGGTCCGGTCCGGTATAGAGCTAATATCAGGGCAGACCATTTCCAATATGCATCTCATTCATAACATCCCAGTCGGTATGGATATGAAACAGGCGGAGCAGTCCTGTATTGAGCTCGTGTACAGGACAGGTCATGTCCTGTTTAAGGGAAACCGGACAAACCCGTCGTGAATGAAACTGATATGGGACATAGTATTTCCAGTTCTCAACACAATTCGGGCGGATCGTCAAGCTCGACCAAGATGACCACGTCGGAACATGCCTTCGCGCTAAATAAGCATGAAACCATACATATACGTAACACCTTTTCTGTATATATGGAGTACGCGTTGTTTGGCAAATACCTAAAAGATATGAAGCCGTGAATGTGTGCGCTAGCAAGTACATACACGCATCGCATTTTGCTTTTGCGTGTGCAACAGTCGCTGCAGCTTGTACGATCTTGCGGTACAACTTCATATCTGCGACTGAACATGTGCCACCTTCAACGCCAAAGTGCAAGCAAGAACGTAGCGTTTTGTTAGCGAGGATAAAATACGCTCGAGAAAAAATGAAACACATCGCTGACCATCGAAATATGCACAGGTAAGCCGGACATCGGGAGTCGCTTCCTCGAGCGTTCATGTATGCAAAACTCTTGGTCGGAAGTAAATTAATTGACGTCGCGGCTCCGCTGGCAGCAGGTGAAGCTAAAACAAGGAGTATTACAAGTGTTGGCACAGCGGATATATCCATATGTAGCAAAAATTGCATGCGTTCGAAGACGATTACAAAACACATCAGTAATAGTAAATTGTAACATTATGAGGTCTGTCTGCAAGAAAGCGATACATTGTAAAGATGCGGGAGACGGATCAGCCTTCGTGATAGCCAGGAAAAATATTAAGCGTGTTTAAAGGGCGATCATTCAATTACGACCCTACAAAAATACACAAACTACTAAAGAGCAATGTCGACTACATAAGTGGAAATATAACCGTAGCCGCCGTATCCGGCCGTGGTATAGTGGTTAAAGTTTGTGCTTGCTGGCCGAAAAGAACGAAGTTTGAATCGCATGTAAACTTTTTTTTCTTTTCTATTTTTCTTTTCGTTGCTCTGCATGCTTTTTTTCCAGCCTGGTGTCCAGTTTATTTTCTGAAACAAGGGCCACGGACTATACAGGAAATTCCGATATGAGAGCTCCGGCCGGTTTCATTTCGGTTCAGCCTGCATCAATTAACCAGAAACCGGATGAACGCGTTATTTCTGGAACTGATACAGGGCATAGTATTTCCGCTTCTGAACAGAAGCCTGGCTGATCGATGAAGCTCAACTAGAGTGACCATGCCGGACATGCCAGAGCACTAAATAAGCATGAACCAAACATATTATACAACTATTCTGCATATAAAGAGCACGCTTTGTGCCACAAATACCTCGAAAATACGAAGCCGTTAAAGTGTGCGCTAGCATTCATATACGCGGGTCGCGTCGCTTTTGGGCGTATAACAGTCGCTGCAGCTCGTGCGATCTTGCGATGCGTCTTCATATCTGCAACCGAAGATCTGCTACCTTCAACACGAAAGTGGAAGCACGAAATTAGATACATATACTGATAATACCTTTGTAACCATGACCCGCTGTGGAGTAGTTAAGGTGCCCATCTCTAGACCATGAGGTCCGAAGTTCGATTATCTTTTTTATTAATTATTTTGAATGTATTCGTGTTTTTTAATATTATTGCATGCTTTTTCCAGTCTGGCGACGCGTTTCTTTCCAAAAACGAGGGCCATCAACCATACAGGCCATTCTGGTATCAGAGCTCAGCGCGGGTTCATTCCAGACTTTCCAGGGCAGTACAGTAATCTCCTGAAATAGCCCACAATCCTGTATCCCAGATCTTGTGCAGTAAACCTGTATACGATTTCCTGTACGAATTTTATAGAGGATTTTTCAGTAGGGTGTAATAACAATGATTAGGCAATCCGTCACCCTCAAGACAAGGCTGACATATTTACAATGCCATCTGCTCTTCAATATAACTCTGCAAGCAATATGACCTGATTCCCAAGTGCTTGAGACTTCCACTTCGAGTTTGCACACCTTTTGGAAGATTTGTAACTGCGAAAGCTGAGAAGCGCCTGCTTCATGCCAGGATTAAAGGCACCAAAGACGATAATACTTACTAGAAAGTGGGATTTCCGTTGCGCAACGCATGCTAAACAAGTGGCTTGAGAGCGACTTACCCAGCATTCTTCTTCACACCAACAGCGCAGCTTCCACATCACAGCAAGAAAGAAGCTGAGCGCAAGAAGATAAGTTTTCTCGATCAGGTAGAAAGTGCTGTTTTCGGGGCTACATCTCAAGTACACAATCTGTCATCGCACCCTCTATACGTAGTGGAACGGAGTATACTAAGTAGGGCCTCAGCATCGATTTGGCCATTTAACCAGCGCTTAGGTAAAATTGCCAGCACTCTGGAGCAGGCTGTCCGCAAGGTTTATCTGTTGAAACGAGAAAATTGACGTCGTGCCATTGTAGCACTTTCAAAACATTCGACAAGACGGAATCCTTTTCTCCAGTTGAAATGCTAGCCTTAAAAAGATTCAAACAGAACAATCATATGGTTATCCTGCTTGCTGACAAGGGCAAATCAACGGTCGCCATGAACTACTCGGACTACATTGTTAAAATAGTGGCACTTGTTGAGGACGAGACGACATACAAAAAGTGAACTGAGACCCTACAAATAAGGTATAAACTGAGCTTGTTAGGTTACTTGCGGACGTCTTCAGATTCGTTCCTCCAGAGAACAAGCATCTCTACTTTCGGCTTCTGTGCCCCGACTGCTCAGAGCCGGTCGTTAACGGCCTGCCAAAAGTGCATAAACCAGATGTGCCACGACGTCCTATCGTAAACGTTACGCGCTCTCCCCTTCACGCCTTGTCCGGCTATTTGCATCAGGTGCTTCGTCCTCTAGCTGGAAGAACATCTACATATAGAAAACAATCGGTGCACTTTGTTCAGAAGTTGAAGGAACTCTACAGACGTCGAGGACGTGCTAGTCTTTTTTGAGATGAAGTCTATGTGATGTCAATCGCGGTTGACTTCGCAGTTTCGTGCTGCAAGGAAGTCTTGGAAAATGACGCCTGGCTCCCTTCAAGGACGCCTTTTGAAGTGAGTGATATATGACGTCTGTTGACCTTCTTTTTGTGCATTACGTATTTTGTTTTCCGAAATCAACATTACAGGTAGTTTTGATACAGCCATGGGTGCATCCGTCGAGATGATAGGGGCGAACATTGCTTTTGAATCCATCGAAATAGAAGCTCTGAGCTCCTTTAATTCGCCCCCAAAATTGATCCTCCGGTATGTCGATTGCTGTTTTTTGTGTGCTTTGCCGGCAAAATGGAATCCGATTACAAGACCACCTAAACATCTTCTAACCGACAATACAATTCGCAATAGAAAAACAAAATAATGGCATCATTTCTTTACTTAACGTGCTTATCTAAATGATATCCAACAGGATGGAAACTTCAGTGTAACAAAAACCAACTCACTCTGGTCGGTATCTGAGCTTTTGTTGGGCGCACCTTGTCGGGCATAAGCACTCTGCTGCGTACGCACTTTACAACCGCGCTTTCCGTCTGTGCTCCAGCCCCAAGAAACTCGGCACTGAGCTGCAGATCATCAGGAAGGATCTTTCAAAGTGCAGCCGCAACAGGTGCTCTAGACAATCGAACAACAAACTATCGTTAAAATTCGAATAAACATATGACTGAAAAAGCATGCGGGCAAGCATCCCGTACTCTCCAGGAGTCAGCGAGGCAATAGCCATAATAATGAAACAATAAAGCGTCTATATCACTCATGTGCCATCAAGCAAGCTAAAGCAAAAACGTGTGACAGTGAAGGACGCGATCGAATATAATCAATATTCCAGAGTTGTATACAAGATTCCGTGTAATGATTGCGGAGCTGCATATATTGACCAATCTGGTAATTTTTTCAGGTGTTTGCAGCAGCACCAGAGTGACATGAATGAAAAACGTGACCTTATTGAGAATGAAAAACAAAACCACCTCGACTGAACATTGCGACACTGGGGAGCAAATCCTCGATTGGAACAACGCTTCAGTCATCGCGACGGAGAGGAATCGGTCGTCACGACTACTCCTTGAGTCAGTGCATGTTAAAGCACGGGCACTAGTTCTAAACCGGATGCGGGGTAATCTCACCGACACGCGCACGCGCATTACACCGTCTAAGCTGTACATAAGCCCTTTCATTTGCCCTTCCACTTTCACTGTGAACAAGGTGCCCGTACTGACAACGAAACGTGAATGAGTTTGTGTTTGTTTTACTTTATCTTTTTATTATTTTGGCAACTGTTTGTTTTTATACTATGCTTCCGCCTCGCCAGACGAGTTACCGTCAAACACTATACTATATCAGGCAAACTCGTTAATTACTATCGTCTGCGCCTCTTCTTTCGGTTTCCAGCTTGCGTACTTAACTCTGCTCGCTTAATTGCCACTCCATTAACCTGAACCCGACACATCTGATACCTTCTTATCAGCATCCAGTTCTAAGCTACTACGTTATCGAGCTTCTCTCTGTAAGGGACCACCGGGCAGGGATTTACTGACCCGCATTATCGAAGCCGAACGAACGTGCCTGCATTTCTAGGAGTAGTGCACCTCACTCGCACCTAAGAGCTCTTAAAGATGGACTCCTATCACAGCGTCCACGTCAAACAGGATACCTGTGTTTGCAGCTCGTACCATCTTTCTGACAACGTGTGGTAATATTTCATCGCAAAATGCATCGACAAAACAGTGCTGATTGTCATCTGCCAGCAACAGAATACAAGTCATGCTTGCCATTTTTTTTCGGTCACTACGCATGAAATGCCGACTCCAGATAGTCTAGGACACGGGGCCTTTAACCAAACCTGAAACCCAACGGTGACAAACCAACATGCACTCATAGGAGCATGTCAGATAACATACCACACAAAGTGCGTTTGAAGAATAGCGACCTGTCATGAAGTACAAATGGACAGAGTACTGCAGTTCCAACAAGAGAAAAACTGTGAAGCTTGAAAAAGATAAGGAAAAACAGCTCCTTTTGCGCAGTTTTCTCTGATTCCTTCGCTTTTGCACGTCTGCTACCTTAACTCTCCCTTAAGCATTTAAATTTTTGAGCACAATCAGGAAAAAAAAATTGTGAACTGTAGGGTTTAAAATTCAGACGCCTCAATGCAGCTATGCGGGAAATAATAGTAAAAATCTGTGGATTAGTTTAAATGATAAGGTATTTTTCAAAGTGACGTGAGATGTCTTTTTTTTTCATTTTGAATGAAACAAAACTCGATCCCCGCAGCAGGGAATAAAGCTACGTGCCTGTGTTCATCAGATATATACACTCCAAGCTACACAGACACTGCGGCGGCCTACATAATCTTTGTGGATGATGCCATATACAAAACGTATTGATCCTATAAACGTATTGATCATATATCTCTCGCTAACGGGAGAAATGCAGGATGTGACTCCCAACGCCGGGCGGTAAAGACTGAGTACGCACATATGGTAAAAGCGTTCCCAGGACATGTTCGTTTTAGATAAGGTGAAATGTTTGAAAAATGTGTGTTTGACACCACCTTGGTTCAAAAATGCCGTTTATCATTGGCGCGTGCTGCGCCATGAATTTGTTTATCGTAATTATCAACATAGGTATTGTCGTCATCTCCAGGAGTCTCGGGCACCAAATGACTTGTTCGTATTGAATGTGATTACTTGAAAATTTTGCAAAGCTGGATAAAGCAAAAATGTTAATCGTTTAAAATTGCGAGCTCTCAGTGTTCCTTGGCCTGTCTCTGTCCAGTGGCCATCAGCCAAGAAGCCTCAGACGCGATGCCACTGATGGTTATGATGCATGAGACGTAAGAAACATAATCTAAATAAACAGCTTTCAATTTTAGGAATGAAGTTGATTTTGACAAACAGCCAAAAAGGAGTCAGGGCCAACTGTTGTCATTTTCTGCAGTGTTATGCTTTCCAAGGTGAAGTTAAATCATTTTCTTTTATTATTTAAATACAGCAAATGTTTCAAGCAGAATGCACCGCTTCAATATGTATTGTGCACCTCACTAGGTTATTAGTAAAAAGGTGAGTTCGAAATTCTCGTAAATCCGCTCGGAACTGCAAGCGAAGGACATTGTAAAGCAGCCATTGAAAACATTGATCCTAAAATTCGATTTGTTTACAGCTGCGGCTGCTAGTTCTGCCAAAGGAAATCTCATGGGTGTGATTCGCAAATACGTAACTAGACGCTCCTCATTTCCAAGTAGATAAATCTACGTTATCTTGATAGAAGCTATTTCTATAAAAATGCTGGGCTGTGTATTAACAACTTGTAGGTTCAAAAGAAAGTTTCGAAAGATGTAGACGCGCTATTGGTATATTTCGGCGATACTTCGAGAAAACAAACGTAATAAAAGGTTTCCTAACATGCTTTTCCCTGTACCTGTAGCAGCATTCAGCTCTGTCTCCATAACGAGCGCAAAGTATTTACCTCTCCCCTCCCCCACCCCATGATATACTTACAACAACAATAATAATAAATGTACAACAGGCAACACGTCGTGATGAAACAACAATGTCCAACCTGCTATTCCTGCAGTGTGGTGAAGCTGTCGGGCACCACTCAAAATCGCAAGCAATCGCCACGTCGAAGCAGCCTCGAAAAAGTAAGATCAGGGAGGAGAGAGATAAGCGGCAAACGTGCCCTAGCAGTGACAGTCCGAGATAACGGATTGCTACGAACCGAAGGAGAATGAATTTGCCAATCAGCTACAATAGTGATTCATTACTACCGTTCGCGGTGAGGGCACCTTAGCACAAAGGTAGAGATTCTGGTGTGCCAATTGTTCTCCTAGGACAAAGCAAAGTGCCCACGAGATGATCAGGTGCGGCCGTTCTGACCAGCCCAGCTTACTTTTTCTTTTTGCAATGAAGTGAAGATTGTCTGAATCTAGGAAATCAAAGTTTGTGGTTATAAAAAAAGTGCTCTGCTTCAGTCCAGCTAGTAAAGAAAGGTAATGTTCTCCCGTTCTCACGGTTTGTTACTGCAAAAATCAAATAAAGAGTCATTGGGTTTTCTTTTGTATCTTGAAATACTTAATTCGTGTTAATTTTTTTTGCACTAACTCGTCTGAGATGTGGTCTATTAGCTTTCGACTTTTTTATATTAATTATGTGATAAATGAATAGACTACATTTCACTGAGTGCACGTAGCCGCCTGCGTCTTACGAGTGCAATTTATTGAAGCGAAAAAATTCACCAGGATCAAAGGAATTGTTCTCAGTTATGCATTGCAGAGAGCTGGAGATCAATACAGCCATTCTTGGGCTTCCTATTGTCGTCTATGTGGTATTTAGTAATGCGTGTAAGAACATGGACACTTGTTTCGCGTAGCAATCACTGTGTTAAAACAGTACATGATCCCTTTTTTTGTTCGCATCACTGTTTATTCCTTCATACATAATGCGAGTAAGGAAATACAATACTTGCAGCCCCTGCACAATGTATCTTGATTTATTTACCTGCTGTGTGCTCCCGTTCATAATGCCTAATAACTCTTAAATTACCGTGATTGTTAATACCTAATCATTTTAAAATATTTATTTCATTCACTATACAAGTTTATATATCGCTTTCGCTGCTATTGTGGGTTTGTATAGTGTATGCGAAGTGTCTTCAGCTTTGTATTTCATTTTTTGGACCCATGATTAGCTTTTGGCTAAGGATCCACACAATGTTGGACAGATTTTTATTCTTTTTGAATGATAAATAAACCATTTGAGTTTACATTTCAATTTCAATATATTTAGCCGATAAATTCACTACCCTTATTTTCTGCGACAGCAGAACAATGTTCTTAGCACTGGCAGTTGTGATTGCATAGAAGCATAAAAGAGCACTTCTGCATCCCAACAACCTAATGAATTAGCACTGAGTTCTAGTGTCAAGCAAAGTGTGGAATTCTTAGTTATCATCAATTTTGTATTGGCTCACCTAATGTTGGGAAACGTAGCATTTGTTAGACAGGAAAATCTATACGGCTATTTACATGAAGAATATAACTTTTTTAGAGCCGTCCATGTATTAAACTTTCTTACTCATACAGTATATAAAATGCAAGCACGCACGCAAACTGGCGCGTGGAAGCGCAACAGCGAGCGGGAGTTAGGCTTGAAGTTTACGCTTTAGGGTAAGTTGAGAAACGCTTGCCAACTTGTCATGACAATTAAGCAAATTGGGAAATACCTCGAGTCCTTACGAAAATAAAAAAGTGATAAGCTTACCGTGATTTATGCAGCCGGTGCTGCCGCTGCGGCACAAGTTCGTTCAACATAGCATAGAGTACGCTACAAACCCTTCACTCTTGCATTAGTTTCCGTGACTGCGCAAAGTGGTGCTATTGCATTCCCCTCCATATTATTCATATTGATCTCGCTCGAATATTTCTGGTCACGTTCTTCTCGGCAGCTGCGTAGTGTGAGCACAGATTTTCGGCTTGGTATATTCATTAACGCCGGCAGGAAAGAAATGCGCGAAGAAAACCCAGACTGAGAAGAGGCGGTGATGTGCACTTGTTTGCCTGTTCGCCTCTTCTTCGCCCGTGTCCGGGTTTTCTCGGCAGCGATACTTCGGTCTGATATGCCTACATAGTTATTGGAAGGAAGTTGGGTGTTAGGGGTTGGCCTACCTGGAGTAGCATGGTCAGAGTAGGACGGCACGTAATACAAGCGTAGGGGTTGTCAATGACATTCTGTTGGTTAAATTTTTTCAGGCATGATAAAAAAGTACTGCTCCTATCCCTCAAGCTCGATATTTATGTAAGGTGAGGTGAATACATGTATTCAGATTACAAAACCATATCAACTGTAGCAAAATGAGAAGGGTGTTACTGTATGAATGGGAAACAAATAATTCCTCCCTGCTACTTTGGAAAAGACGAGACATTGTAAAACAGGATTTTTTTTTCCTCTTACTAGCCAGATTGCAGAGCAGCTTTCACGAAATGTGGAGACTTTATCTCGGGTACCGAAAGCTATTGCATGGTTTTGTTGGGTATAAATTTAAGTTCCATCTATGCAATAAAAACTTTGCTTTGTTAATAATTCTCTATATGCTGGCAATAAAATAGTATTCAAAATAGTGTACTTATTTCTGGCGACTTGTAGCGGCTGTCAGGTGATGCGAAGTACTTTGGCACTAATATAAGTTCGCTGTATGTCTTTTTATAATTTAATTTTCTCTACGTGTAAAGATGTATAGAATGCTGGGAGGGTACACTATATATTGGCTACATACCCTAACTTCACAAGCAGCTAAAGCGTCAAGTAACTGTTCATTATCAGCCGCACTTTACCCACTACAAGGCGAAGGCCCCTTCGATATTCCTCTAATTAGCCCGGTCCTGTCCTAGCTGCATACACTTGACCTCTACGAACGTCTTGAACTCATTCTCCCACCTCTCTATGCCACTCCTTGCTACGCTTTTCTCCTCGTGAATCCAATTTGTTGCCCTAAGCGACCCGTCGGTTATCCTCTACTCGTACTACATGCCCTGCTCTTGTTCATTTATATTTTTGATTTCCCCTGGAATGTCATTAATCCTAGTTATTTGTCTGACCTGCCTTTGCACGCTTCCTGCGTCTTAAAGTTTTACCTATCATTTTTTGTCCATTAGCTCACTACATTGTCTTCAATTTAAGCAGAACCCTCTTAGTTATACCTTAATATTTCAACCTAATAGATGAGTACAGGTAAGATGCAAATATTGTATACTTTTCTTTTTAGTTATACTGGTACGCTGCTGGGCATAAACTGCGAGTACTTGCCAGGTACGCGCCATCCCAATCATATTCTCCTTGTCATTTCCCCTTCGTGGTCAGGATCTGTGGTTGCTACCTCTCCTAAGTAGACATATTCGCCTACCACTGCCGATGCTTACCTACCTATTGTAAACTATTGTTCCTTCCCAACGCTGTCGAACGCACATTAGCCATCTGTATATTGATTTTCCAGTCCGTCGTTATGCGTTTCCTATCTAAGCCATCAATCATTATTTGCCGTGGACCCCAGAGTCACTTAGCCAGATAATGTCATCAGCGAATCGCCTATTACTTAGTTTTTTTTTTTCTATCAGCCCTTATCCCTGACTGCTCCCACTCCATAGCTCTGTATACTTATTCTAAGCAAGCTGTGAATAGCAATGGGGAGATCGTGTCCACTTGCCTAGCACCTTTATTTATTGGCAATTTGTTTTTTTTTTTGTTTATGCAGAACTATGGATTCTCTGCAGCCACTTCCGGTATTTTCACACGTGGCTCGTCTATACTCTGATTTCGCAATGCTTGAATGGCTGCCGACGTTTCTACTGAGTGAAATGTTTTGTGTAATCAATGAATGCTATGTACAAAGGCCGGCTATATTCTAAGCATTTTTCTATCACCTCTTTGATGGTACAAATATGATTGACAGTAGAGTACCCTTTCCGAAAATCCGCTTGATCGTTTGCTTGGTTGAAGTGCAAGGTTATCCTGATTCCGTTAACCATTAGCTTGCTAAATACCTTATACATAACAGATTGCAAGCCTAACTGGTCTTGGCCTCCCCTTTCTTACGATTTACATTAACGTTAGCCTACATCGATGATGCCGGTATCGTCGATGACATCAGTCATTGCGTATACAGTGTGGCTGATTTTCCTAGCATGATATCACCCCCGTCCTTTTACAAATCGACCTGACCCTTCTCAGCTGCTTTTTTTTTTCTCTTTTCATAGTTTCTAAAGCTGTCTTAACCTCGTCCTTCGCCACTTGCGGAACGTCTGACTGCTTTTCAATGCTTCCAGCCTCAGTATTGACCTGAAAAATTCGGCTTCTGTCTAAATCAGTACAGAGAGAGAGAGAGAGAGAGGAAACTTTTAATTAATAATCAGTAAGAATTCGCAGGAGCTGGATAATCGGTGCCCCTAGTCCAGGGCTCCGCTGGCAGCAGCTGACTTGCGGACTAGCTGGATAATCCAGGCTTGCTGGTCCAGGTTGTCGCAGGTCAGGGCCGCCTCCCACTGCTCGTGTGTCGGGCATGGCACTAGTAACGTTGGGTCAGGTTTGTCCTGGCATTCCCAAGATATGTGATAGAGTGTGGGACTTGCACCGCACCAAGGACAGTAACTCGTGTATATTGTTGGGCTTATCTTATTTAAAATGTGAAGATTAGGGAATGTGTTTGTTTGTATTTTTCTCCAGTCTTTAGCGTCCGAAGAATGAAGTTGTTTGTGTGGTGGTGAGAAAATTCTTTCTAATCGTAGGTGTTCTAGCCTGTCGCCGTAGGGTCCTAGGAGAGGGGTGGGGTAGGGATGGGGATCCGCCCGGTTTGTGAGACCTCGGGCTAGATCATTCGCTACCTCATTTCCTTCTAGGCCTTCGTGTCCAGGTGTCCATGTAATTGTGTGCGTCTGGGGGATGGAACGTAATATTGCACACGCTTTTCTACGAGGTTTTCCGGCTAGGTAGTCCCTGCTGGCTGGTTGTGAGTCCGTCACTACGTGTGATGACTTCTTTTGGTGGTCTTGTGTTTTTATGGTGACGGCTATTGCCAGTGATTCCGCTTCCGCAGGATCCTTGGCATAGATCGAAGCCTGAATAATTGGCCTCTTCTGGTGGTCAACTGCAGCTATTGTGAACTTGCCAGGCTCGCCGTAAGCCCCTATGTCCACGTAGACAACTTCCGCGTCTTTAGAAAATTGTTTTTCCAGTGATTTGACTCTGGCTTTCCTTCGACCTTTCTGTAACTCATGGTGCATGTGCTTGGGTATCGGGTTCACATAGATGTTGTTTCTTGTGGATGTCGGAATTTGTGATTTGATCTCGGAGATTCTTAGTGCTTGCAATAGCCCTAGTTTTGACAGGATTTCCTTACCCGCCTGCGTTGTTGTTAGGCGTTGTTTCTGACTCTCTATAACCGCCTCCCTGAGCTCCTCGAAGTTGTTGTGCACCCCGAGTGCCCAAAGACGTTCCGTAGATGTTGTTGGCGGGATGTTTAGGGCCGTTTTATAGGCTCCTCTTATGATAGTGTCAATGGCCCTTTTATCAGTGATTCTAATTTCGTGATATGGGAGGGCGTAGGTAATCCTGCTAACGACTAGGGCTTGTACAAGGCGGAGAGTGTCCTCCTCCCTCATCCCTCAGTACAGTACAGTACAGAACTCTTTGGCTACTTTGGCTAACTTTGCTCGTCCCTATTTGTGATGACATTACCCGCCTTGAACCTTAGCGCATACAAGTGATGCTTGTCTATGCCCAATTTCCTCTTGACCGCTTTAAGGCTGCCCCCGTTCTTTACAACATGGTCAATTCTTCTCCTTGGTATATTTCCTTATATCGGCCACTTTACGTTTATTCATTGGCTTTGATATATGGGTCATTTCTATCTGTTCTGTTATTTGCAAAATGGTTACTAATTCCTAATTACGCAATAATTATGTATAATTGATTTTTTTATAACTATTATTGTAATGAATTTCTTTTGCTTCGAGGTCTTCTGATTGTTGCCCATCATCATCCATAATTCTTGATTTTCGACACATTTTGACCAAAGTGGTAAGTCCCTGGGGGTTTGTAAGTATTATGTTTGTTCAAATACAAAGGTTTTAAGCTGATTTGATACAAAACCTGTGTTTTGCCGCCTATTTTCTGATATTCTTGCGCTGTTTCGACGCCTTCTGGTTGATGTGACGTCACAACCCAAATTTTTCGCTTTTTGTTCCAAATATATCTTTGTCGGTGATGATAAGATTAAGAAGCCCTCATTACCTATTCCTAATCTAGTCTGACACTAATTTGGCTGTTCTATTTTTGTTTAACGTTTTTTGTGCTATTCTGACGTTCATGCTTTTGCGCGGCAACATGGCTACATGAACATCCGCTCTATTTCGACAGAAATAGCACGTTTTTGGCTCTGGCTAATTATTTTCCCACAGTCGTTGTACTTCAGCACTAGAATCACTTTTTATTTGTCTCTCTGATACAATTATTATTTTTCTCCTACTCTTCTGATTTCGGCCGTAGAGGAAGTGGATGGTTTATGGACAGCACACGTTTTGTGCGCACCCATGATTGTAGATAAGATTTCGCAATAAAACGCCTCTGCAAATCGAAACGATAATAAATGCTAAACTTTCTGTACACACTGAAATGTCATGATAAAAATTTTCGCTCAAAAAAAGATTTGATGTGCCTTTATTATTAGAAAATTGCCAAAGTTTATAATATGGTTACGAAGCCTGCACTGGCAGAATAACATATGGCTTGCAAGCTGAAAATCAGTTTTCAAGCGACAGCTTTCTACGCCATATAAAACCAAGGTTACCTTTCCTTGCGGGGCCACAAATGCCATGCTCTCAGTATTCTTCTTCTTCTCCTTCTTCTTCTTCCTTCCTCTATTCTTTCACTTCTTCTTGTTCTATTCTTTGTCTTCTTTTTCGTCTTCTTCTTCTTCCTTCTTCTTCTATTCTTTTTCTTCTTATTTTCTTCTGCTTCTTCTTCTTATTCTTCTTCTTATTCTTGTCCTTCTTCTCCATCTTCTTGTTCTTCGTCTTCTTCTATTTCTCCTTTTATCCTTCTTCTTCTTGTATTCTTTTTTTTCTTCTTGATGTTCTCCCTCACCTCATCGTCTTCTGCTTTAAATAAAGAGCCTTATCACGTGTAACTGTTATTAACGAAGCCTTCGCTTACGCACTAGGTTTAATCAAGCTAAATCCTCAAAACTCTTTTCATACACGGAGCACTATACGTCAATCGTTTATATAAGAAAATTACAAATCCTGACTGAGTTGTACACGTACCGAACATCAGCACAGTATTTTTTGCGCGCCCAAGGACTCGTTCCGACTCAGCCGACTATTCGCCGTAAGATCAACCTAGAGGTGGCGCCACCGTCACTCCGGTAGTGTGGATCGTCAGCCGGCGGCGCTTGCAGAAACGCACGCAGCGTAAGTCTGCCTCCGAGTTTACGGCGGGTTCGTTGGCGATGAAAACGTGTCTTCTGCAGTATTTCTGCAATATTGCAGAAAAAAATCTAAGGATTTCGCCAATGCAGCAGACGAAGAGCGGATTTTAGGAAAACAAAGCACGCAACTACCAGTCTTCTAGATTTACTTTGCACGTTTTTTGCGCTGTACCACGCTCACGCGCCTAATGCTTGGGCCTGCCTAATGACAGCTTTGTTTTTCTTATCGACTTGTAAACAGTTTGCACGTGTCTCATGCAGAAACAAGGTTCGTGCTCTGACCTGCAGCAATTTAGATTGAATCGAGGCAGCCTGGTTCACTATATCGTACTTGACTCGAGGATTAAGCAGGTTAAATGTAGCATTGGCAGCGCACTGCATGGCGAGTTGCATTAGGCTGAGTGCACATCAACTCTGGCCCAGACAACCCCGCACAAGTATTCCCCAAAATTGAGATCACGCCGACACTATACAGGAAACCGCCGCACAGGAAAGCTGATTGGTCACGTGTACAGCGCTGAGTGGATTGAATTTGCCGAGATGCTTTTTGCGGCCACAGTCAAAGAATGTGATAGTGTATTAGTGCATGCGCCACTGACTGTAAATGATTTGCAGAAACGGAGGAAAGTATAAGGGATTTCTGATGTGATGTTAATATATATAGGTAAATTAGTAGTGTAATTATTTTGTTTTGCAATGCGAATAAATTTCACCCTATGAGAGAACTTTTACACACTTGACAGAATTTACAATAATCGGTGATTAATTTTTAGTAACGTTAAAGTGCAAGCTACGAATTACTCGCTGCGAATACATCGTTATAAACTGCGCATGGGCACTGTCATGTTCTGGGAAGCAATTTTACGGGCCGAAAATTTCTTTATCACTAGTTATTTAGCCGCGCCTAAATCTTATGCGAAGTAAAATCCTAGGGTTGCTTCCAAAACGTATGCTGGATATAAAACTTTTCCGAAAGAAATGGAAGTCATCTTATAATGCGACTATAAAAATGTATTTGTTCCCGAACTAAACATTGATATTTAAGGCCACATGAAGCTGTTTTACTCCCCTGGTCAGAAATGACGAGTTTTTTCTGAAGGCAGCACTTTGACGAAAAGGGATAATAATGATTATAATAGGCTACCAGTATAGCAAATTGATCTAGGTGTAATATGTAAAATTTAGGGTAACAATTAGGTGCAGGGAATATGTTTCCCAAACATTCGAGCATTTCTCTAAAGCAAAATGTGCTCGCTAAAACCTTTACTGATGCACAGGAGCCTTCAGCAACAAAAGAAGAAGAAAATAAATGCATATTGCCCGGGTTTAACGCATGAAAGCGGCATCGGCTATGACGGAACGGATGATTGCAGAGGCTGGTTTTGGTGCCATTCTTTTTTTTTTCATTATTAACACCACATTTACCACGTGGATTGTTTATTGTGCAGTCAAATCTCACAGCAGAGGAACGCCTTTCGAAACGGTTGTAATTGAATCCCCCGTTCTCGAAATCATCAGTCGTGCGCCCTTACCATTGAGACACCGCGAAAGAGGTTTAAAAGCAAAAAAAAGACAAAACAAAACAAAGTACTCACACAACTCTATCGTGCATACAGACGGCATAGTAGGCATAGAGTTCTCTGTTCAAAGTGCATTCTGCTATATGAAGCAGTCTGCGGTGGCATGTTTTAGTAGCGCCGGTATTCCAAACAGAATCGGAAATATGCGATTTCTGAGTGTTTACATTAACTTTTATTGACGGAAACGACCTTTTTTGCTTTGACACGGCGGTAACGACAGTACCACTTCGTTTGAGACACTGCATGTCAAAGGATCTCAAGCGCCGAAGACCGCGATGGATGATGTCCTTATCCAAGCATGACATGCTCGATACGGACAAGTATATAATTTTTTTTAATGAAGCGTGAGGTTAAAGACTGTTCATATTTCTTTTTAAAGAGGCATATAGGTAAGCAAAAGCTCACAGGAACTGCGAAACAAACAAAAACACGCCGCATGCGCGCGCGTAAATCACTGCGGGCTGGCATGCGACGCGAGAACGCATCCACACTGAGTAGGTTTCGCCGCTGAGCCGCAAGGTGGCGACTCTGCTCGATCTCGAGGCCAATAGACAGCAAACGACTCGATTCGGCATAAATATGTCACTTACGGACCATTGAACTGATTGTGATTTTCTGTGTGGTTTGGGAGATTGGAAGCTCCCATTTTCGAAGCGTTTTCTGAGGTCACGATATCACATACTAGTTTGCACATGAAGCCAGCTCATTGCTACGATAAACAAATTGGCAAATGTTTAAATCAACTAAACCTAAGATACCAAAGCAAAAGCGGCAATTTTCCCTCAACCCGCCCCTCTTCGTGTCTGTGGGGCAGCCTCTTGGCGAGTTACGCCCACTGGATGGCGGTGGTAACTATAGCATATTTGGCGGGAAGGGGCACTGGTTGTGGCCTACACTGGCCAACACTGCACGACGACTGGCGCTGTTAAAGTGGCAGCAAAGTCCATTTATGCCGATTGGCGCAATGTAGAGAGCTGTTGCAATGCGGCGGTTCCGGAGGAGAGGACGCGGGTCCGGCTGAGCGATTACCGAGCGATGAGCGCGCTGCTCCGGTTCCGGCTGTTGCGGCCGCGCGGCCCAGACGGAGCTGCTGCTGAGGGTCGTCACGTTGTCAATTCGCGTTTTGTCGGTTCAAGGTAAATCTTACATAGTCAGGCAATAAACAACGCATGGGCTGATTAAAACTTTCGCTTCAGAAATTACCCCCTATGTGATGCTTGGATTTAAATTGAGGCATGACACTCCTAAACAACGCAGGAATATCCACTCGTCTTTCTAACGGAGGACTGAAACATAAGTCGGGTGGTCTTTCGCACAATATGGTATGTTACATAGGATGCGCAAGTGCATGTTTGAGGTCTTATAGGCAGAACCTAATGATTGTTAATAAGCGATTAGCATAGTACCCAGAAATGTGTTTATGTGTCTATGTGTGTCTATGTGGTCGACTTTGTCACTGTCCTGCTTGGATGATGGTTGTGTTATACTGGGACGAATGTGGAAATAGCACCTGGACAAAGAAGAGGTGTGTGGAGATTTACTTAGTTGTAGAATTTGTGACTGTCATGCTTGGACGATATTTGAGGTCTGCAGGGAAGAATGTGCTACTATCTTATTGGCAAAGAAGAGGTGTGTGAAGAAGATGTACTTGGGTGTAGAAGCGGATGTGTGTGTTCAGATCCATATTATAGTTGGTAGTGTGCGCCTGTGTTGTGTTCCTTCTTATGTGATTGTGTCTGTTGCGCCACATTGCTGGGTACTATGCACCACCAACTTGCCCCTCAAGCTGTTATTTTGAAGCGATTAGCAGTGTGTTGGTACGAGAAACCGGCAGACGGCCAATAACGATGCCGCACTATACTTCCTAAAGAATGTTCAAGGTCATTCACTCATATTGAAGTGAAATGGTGATACAATATATTCACTACCAAAGCCCTATATATCGGCGCGGTGTGTTTGAGCTTCCTATTAGCCCCGATTTCCTTCCGGCTTCTGTTAACCTTTTCATATTTTATTAACACATGTATGTCACAGGCTGAGAAAATGATCTGATGCCACTTTGCAAATATATTTTTGCTCGAACTTTTCAACGCATTTATTAAATGTCGTGCTATTATGTAACTTTCCCTAAACAATGCCAAATTAATCGGAGGAAAAAAACTTTCGCAGTAATTCCGACGAAACTAAGTCACAATAATAGACAGGATTTAAATCGAAAGCGGAACCGAGTACTTATTGTAACAAAAACTGGTTCGGGAAAAGGGGCTCTACAGCGAGATTGCAGTGTGCCCTGGAAAAACCAGCACGCAAATATGTAATGGGCGCTGTGTAGGCAAAACAGGGATCGTTCGAACGGTGTTCCCTTCGCGATTTCTTTTAACTGTTCATAGACGAGAAAACTGACAAATGGCTTTTGTTTTTAGAAAAAGCAAGCACTGCCTGAAAGAGACACTGATTTAGAAGAAAACCCGAGATCTCTAGACTGATGCGACAGAGGCCATGCCTATTTTTTTTTTAATTTGACAGAGCGAAAAGAAGCTAACACGACGGATGCTGGAATCATCCTAAAAATAAAAAAAAGAATGAGACAACCACAGGGAAAACATTTTGACAGCAATTAGCTGTCAATCAGTACACATGAAAAATTATTTCAAGCTCTTTTTTATGAGCTACAATGTGATGCACGTCGGAGCTCAGAGAAAAGAACATAAAATATTATAATCTCTTCAAGGTTACCAAGCGGAAGACGTGTGTGATAGGCTTTCCGAGGCTTTGCAAAGATAAAAATTGCTGATCTCCAAAATCCTATGTTAGAAAGGAACGAGAAGGATGCGACTAGGCCTGCTGGGAATAAAGAGGCACCTGCATGTGCTCAGAGAAATATACATGTGCGTGTGTGTGTTTGTTTGTGCGTTTGTGTGTGTGTGTACGTGCGTGTTCGGGACGCGTGTCAAGCAAAAGCTAGTTGCAGTCTTGCTGTTATCCGTCGCGTGTCGTCTTCGTTTTAGTTGGTTTTCAAAAAGTCTCGCCATAACACAAAGATAGTGTAATGCGAAAAAGTACTTCAAGCGTTATTACCTTCGATAAAATAGGTCAGCAACAACATAATTTCAGCTTATGCTTTGGCAATGCATCTCGCAAACTAGATGAACAGGGCATGACCAATGAAAGATTGCTTTCACGTGCAAATGACCTTGCCTGTTTGACTGTTTTGGGTACAGCGTAGAAGGAGGAGAAGGAGGAGGAGGAGGAAAGGCAGGGAGGTTAACCCGTAAAAGAAGCCGGTTTGCTGCCCTGCACTGGGGGAAGGGGGTGAGTGGATATAAAAGTTGTGAGAGAGGGATGAGGGAAGTTAGTACAGTCACATCACAGACATGCCACACCACATCAGGGCATAGTCATATCACGTAACATAACAGCAACATAACAGCAAACTCATATTCTTTCGATTAGGCCTGTGATTTTCATAAAGCATAGATAGCCAGAAGAATGGTTGCTCTGCTGAGGGTCAGTATGCTTAGTGAAAACATTCACCAGATCATGCCGATATTCTGTATTATTATTTCCATTATTATCGGCGAGCTTCCAGGTTTGCAATGACTAAATGTAGCTGAAAGTAGAATTTTGAAGCACCTCTCTCAGTTTAGGTCCCTTTGATATTTTCAGGTCGTCCATCTTAGGCCAGCTGAAAGCTTGTCACCCTCCGGTGACGAAAATAAATACTATGCCCTCAGTTAAAGCTACGTAAAGAAGGAAGAAAAGATCACCGACCCTGACCTCATGGCTGCCGCGCGCCAGCCTGGACGACCCCATTATTTCATGACATCCTATTTATTCGAATCTCTAGTCCGGCACGGGATATGTGGCGACTGCGTACTTTTTTCGCCTGGCAGCGCCTGTACAGGCAGGAGTGTTACAAGGCTTTCATGCTTAACCATGTTTGGCACCACAACGCTGGTTAAGTGTTTAGGGCTCTCAAAAACTGTGCGCAATACTGGGAGACGTAATGGCTGCGGCAGCCGCTTTTGAATTGAGTGAAAAAGCCAGACGCCTCGTGTGCTTTGCGATGTCAGTGCGAGTTAAGGAACCCCAAGTAGTCGAACTTTCTGTAGTCCTCCCCTAGGGCGTCTCTCATAGCTTGAGTCGCTTCGGGACGTTAAACCGCATCTACCAAATCAGGCCAAACCATTTTTGATTGCCTTCAAAACAATGAGACAAAGAACATATTGTCACGTACAAGGTGATTGAGGATATCAAGAATAGCAAAGGGTTAGCTCCGATACAACAGCGGTGAACACCACAGACGCAAAACCCGCAAGCGACACTTCGTCGTCCTTCACTCAGTCATGCGCCACCTGGCCGCGCTAGGTGGCATTACCCGCCCTTCCGAAAAAAAAAATGGAAAAAAAGTGGAGACGGCTAGTGAGAACGGTGTGCAAAGTAAGAGAGTGGTCATTAGAGGTGGCCGTGCGTTATCGTTGGTAGTACGGCTTCAGCCGCACAATGTGCACAATGTCCGAGCTGGGCTTTCGACGTTTTGAAAGTTCGGCGCCGTCTGGAATAACTTCAAACCTGAGGTCACTCACACGACGTAACACTTTGTACGGCCCGAAGTAGCGGGAAAGGAGTTTCTCTGACAAGCATGGACGGCGAACTGGTGTCCGCACCCAGACTTGGTCCCCAGGTTTGTAGTGAACCTGGCGGTGCCGGAGGTTGTAGCGGTGCAGTCAGAGGTCTGCTGCCGCCCGATGTGCACACGGGCAAGCTGGCGGGCTTCCTCAGCGCGGATGGCATACTGCTGGGCATCTGGGGGAAGCTAGTCATCATCTGGGCACGGGAGCATGGAATCGAGCATGCTCTGAACTTATCGCCCGTACACAAGTCGAAATGGTGTGAAGGGCGTTGTTTCTTGTTGGGCTGTATTATACCCAAATGTGACGTACGGCAGCACCTCGTCCCAGGTCTTGTGCTGCACATTGACGTACATTGACAACATGTCAGTAATCGTCTTATTTAACCTTTCGGTAAGACCATTGGTCTGCGGATGGCACGCTGTGGTCTTGCGATGGGTCGTGTAACTCAACTCAAATATGTGGTCGATGAGCTGCGAAGTGAAAGCTGTCCCTCTGTCGGTAATGACATACGAAGGGGCGCCATGCCGCAAGACTTTGTTATGCATGAAAAACTCGGCTACTTCGGAAGCTGTGGCATGAGGGATTGCCTTTGTCTCAGCGTATCGGGTCAGGTAGTCAGTAGCGACTACTCTCCGTTTGTTTCCAGCCTGCGGCAAAGGGAAAGGGCCAAGGAGATCCATGCCGGTTTGGTCGATCGGAATACGTGGTGCTCTAACGGGCTTGAGAAATCCGGCAGGCTTCAGGGGCGGTGTTTTACGGCGCTGGCATTCGCTACAGCTTCTTACATAGCGTTCACAGTTGCGGTGAGTCCTGGCCAGTAATACATGTTGCGGACTCGAGCAAGCGTCCGTGGGTAGCCCAAATGACCAGACGACGGTTCGTCGTGGCAAGCAAGTAGAATATCCGCACGGAGCTCGCATGGTACTACCAGAAGGTAAGCTCTTTCTTGGCCTTGGGAGTGTATTTTATACACGACGCCTTGCTGCATACAGAATGAACCAATGTGCCGAGATAGGCGTCGAGGGAGCGTAGTATCACGGCCTTCCAGATAATCGATGAATGGAAGGATGTGTGGATTGGCTCTTTGTCAATCCCTGAGCTCAGATGCACTGAGAGCTCCTAGAAAGCAGTTGTCGCCATCGGCTGCAGCATCGTCAGTGTCAACGGGGCTCGTGACAGTGCGTCAGCGTCTTCGTGTTTGCGGCCTGACTTATAAACAATAGTTATGTGAAATTCCTGAAGCCGTAATCTCCAGCGTGCAAGTCGTCCTGATGGGTCTCGCAGATTTGCCAACAAGCACAAACAATGATGGTCCGTGACGACTTTAAATGGTCGGCCGTAAAGATAGGGGCGAAACTTCAAAGTGGCCCACACGACCGCCAGGAATTCCTTTTGCGAGGTGGAGTAGATCGTTTCGGCGCGAGTGAGTGCGCGGCTAGCATATGCTATTACTCTCTCAATCCCGTCTTGATACTGAACAATGACCGCGCCAAGAACGATGCTACTGGCGTCAGTGTGCACCTCTGTGTCAGCCGCTTCATCGAAGTGCGCCAGAACAGGGGATGTTTGAAGGCGCTCGCGAAGCAAAGAGAAGGCCATCTGCTGCTCAGAGTTCCAGACAAAAGATGTGTCCTTACTTGTGAGGCGCGACAGAGGTTCCGCAATTTGAGAGAAGTCCTGAATAAACCGCCGATAATATGCGCACAGGCCGAAAAAGCGCTGAACAGCCCTCTTGTTAGCTGCAACGGGAAACCGTGCGACGGCAGCAGTCTTATCGGGATCCGGGCGCACCCCATCAGTGCTCACAACATGGCCGAGGAACTTGAGTTCTGTGTACCCGAAGTGGCATTTCTCGGGCTTCAGCGTGAGATCAGCAGAAAGGAGCGCTTCCAGTACAGCTCGAAGGCGTGAGAGGTGTTGGTCAAATGTTTCGGGAAAAACAACTACGTCGTCCAAGTACACAAGACAGATCTGCCACTTGAGGCCAGTGAGGACGGTGTCCATCATCCTTTGGAATGTAGCTGGGACAGAGCACAATCCAAATGGGAGTACTTTGAATTCATATAGATCATCATCATCATCAGCCTGATTGTACCCACGGCAGGGCGAAGGCCTCTTCCATATTTCTCCACGCAACCCGCTGGGGCAGAGCACAATCCAAATGGGAGTACTTTGAATTCATATAGACCATCTGGAATGACAAATGCGGTTTTTTCTCCGTCTCTTTCGTCTACTTCGATTTGCCAATAGCAGCTTTTCAAATCAATAGATGAAAAATACTTCGCACGTCGCCATCTGTCCAGTGAGTCATCGATGCGCGGCAACGTGTATACATCTTTCTTTGTCACATTATTCAATTTCCGAAAGTCGACGCAAAATCGAATAGTGCCGTCTTTCTTCTTGACCAGGACTACTGGTGAAGACCACGGACTTTGTGAAGGCTGCACAACACCATCATCCAGCATCTCCTGAACCTGCGTCTGGATCACTTCTCGTTCTTTGGCAGACACACGATAAGGCTGCTGTCGTATAGGGCGAGCGTCTTCACAAGTAATGATGCGATGTTGTGTGATGGGCGTTTGACGAACCTTCGAGGAAGAAGCAAAACAGTGCTTGAAGTCCAGCAACAGTAGCTCTAAGGCCCGCCGTTTCTCCTTCGGCAAGTGGCAGTTAATGTCGATGTTGTCAAGAGATGGCTCATTAGTTTCGACTGCCGTGGATGCAAAACAAACCGGATCGTGCGTAACAGGGTCTGCGAAAGCGATTGCAGTTCCCGGAAACAAGTGCCGGTGCTCATTAGAAAAATTTGTGACAAGGAGTGCAGCCCGGCCATTGTGAAGCGACAATAAACTTCGAGCAGCGCAGATGCCTTGAGCAAGCAGGAGTGAATAGTTCGCTTCCGCTACAGCATCGCCGGCACGGAAATCGTCACAAGTAACTTCTACAAGAACACTGCTTCGCGGCGGCAGCGAGACGCTCTCGGCGGAAACGGCATAGCAAGGACTGCTACGGAACAAGGACTGCTAAGGAATCGGTTTATAGTCGACGGTGGGTTGCGCACAAGGCCTGCGAACAGTTGCTATTTCAAACCCTGCATCAAGTGCCTGACCTTTTTGTCCTCGGACATGGCGGGATCGGCTCGCCTGAAGAGGCACAGGCCTAACTAGACACATGTTAATCACAATCCCCTACGACTTGGGTATCCCGTGGTGCCCAAGTTCTCAAGCATAGGGCGCGCACGCGATAAGCACTCACGGCAGATATGATTGCCGGATGGCGGTCGAATTCAAAGCCTATGCACCATGACCTCACAGCATAGCCCGAAGATCGGCAAGATTACGATGACGAAATCGTGGTAGCAGTTATAAGCAGAAAATGCAACTTGATGTTCTCCAAACAATGCAACCCATATTGTGCGACAGCCTGGTTACCACAAAATCGAATAAAAAACCCCACTTGACCACACTGTGATTGGACAACACTGAGCAACGACGTTGCTCGGCCCCGAGCCAGGCTACTATCTCTCTGGGAGTTTGCACGTCAGCCAGGCATTGATACTAAATTGTTAGCTCTCTGATTTTATTAACGCTCTCGCTTGAATAGGTCTTCGTGCCAGCATTATCTGTTACTAAATACTACTCACTATGTACATTCTTAATGCCAACAAATAATGTCCAGAGTTCTTTTATCAATTATAGCCAATAATGAACGTCCAAAATTTAGGAAAAGGGAGTTTGGCTGCACATAGCGGCCATTCGGTTAGACCAGTCAGTTGCGGAAGAAAAAGCAAAATGATTTCACTGTTGAAAAATAGGCTATTAGATTTTGCAGTTGGCGCGTTCGTATTTCGTTTCGCGCCGGAATTTAAACCCCTCAATTTTGAAATGGTAGCCTAATATTGTCCTGCGCTGTGAAATACATCACTACACATCCTCGCAATTCACGTCAAGCCAATTGACAGTGTGATGATAAAAGTGTTACAGCGAAGTTGTTCGTGCCTTTCTATTTTCCTTCCTTTCGTCCCCGTTTGTTCGCGCTGGTTTTTGGAGGATGTATCGCCAACTCGCCCGCTTTACGATCCTGTTGAATTTCTATTTTTGTCAGCGATCACCGTAAATGGTTGACCTTGCCGTTCGGCTCGCTTCAATTATATGTGATTGGCCAAAGGGCTTTAAATTTATTTCACAAACTGAATTTACAGGGGTGATGCCCAATGCGAAGTAACAACTGCAACCCAGGTGAGATTTCGTTGCCGGTTTATAATTATTGCGTATATTTATAACGCACAGCTTCATGAGCTTATGTTCATTCAGTTAATAAAAGTGAAGACAAGATGAATTCATTATAAAAGACAGTAAATTTCTTTATTGAGAAAAAATTCAGTTCAGTTCAGTTCAGTCGTTCAGTCGTGTCCGACTCTTCGTGACCCTATGGACCATGTCACACCGCGCTTTCCGGTCTCTCACTGTCTTCCTAACATCACATAACTTCATCTGCAGTGCCTCGAGGATGCCATCTAAGCATCGCGTTCGCTGCCTACCCCTTCTCCGGCGACCCTCAACCTTTCCCAACATCAAATCTTTCTCCAGCGACTCCTCTCTTCTAATCAGATGACCAAAGTAGCTGAGCTCTGGTCATCTTCGCCCCAATTGAAAAAAAACGGAACATTAAACTAACGGGCACAGACATGCGATTGTGATATTTTTTGCCAGCCTAAGCAATCATTATCAAACTTAAGAACATGTAAAGACAAAATGTATACACGTATGTCGGCTTGAAAAGGAATTTTGGACTTTTGCCTGTTAATGTTATTTATTACGCGTGCGAGCTTTCCACACATTGAAAGAAGTGAACAATATGCCCGGACGCTACCAAAATCAATGAAAGCACTCCGTAACAACTAAAAATAGGATCTAGGAATCGCGCATGGTGTTCAAATAGGTACTGTTGTGTGGGCGTTCCCGTGCTGTCCTGCCGGGAGGCGACCCCTAGCCACGAAGCCTTGGAGAGAGAGCCAAGCAACCAGGCCGCTCGCGAACCAAACACAAAAGTGCTTTATTCAAATCATCCCGGCTAGGCTGCAGCATAGAGGGCGCCACTGGTAAGTTATTAGGTGGCGACACTAACAGGTAAAATCTCCTATTATGCCCAAACCATGTGTCCCAGCTTCGCGCCATATTGCGCGCTTGATAACACAGGTGTGCGCCCAAAGGATCACATTAAATGTGATGTCATGATGTGTAACTCCCACTATCAGCTTCTTATCATTGAACTGTGTTTGTTGTTGAGTTGTGCGCTGGTAGAAGGCATCGGAGGTGAATAAAACTGTAGGCCTTCAAGCTTCCTCCACACCGAGTAGGACAATACATAAATATTCCGCAAGAAACAGAAAGGTGCAGCTAAAAAACTTGTCTTGCTAAGTACGCAAGCAGTTTCTAATCATATGTAATCGTATGCTGAAAAACTAATAATGCATATGTCCTCGTTCATATAGACATTCGCAAGTACCTGACTACGCTTATTTAAACTTTTCAGCGGTATAATACTAAATTAATTCTCCCACAACCCTACGACTGATGATCCTTAAACATTTAAATTAATGTAGAGTTAAAGGGCCACTGTCCAGACAAGGACCTTTTGAGCAAAGGAGCCCAGTGTTTAGAACAAGTACAGGAGATTGTGCAAAATACTGCAGTGACACGCGCGCCGCAAAGTAACGAAAATACAAATCAAAGCTCTCTCATGTTCTCCTTCGGAAAGCAAGCTTCCCCGTTCCCTGCGCTGGCCCGTCGAGCCGCAGCTATGACGTATTAGTCGAAACCGACGTCCAGTGGTCCGTCTCGCTGTCTCAGGGTGAAGGATGGGTGTCTATCGCTCGCTGCGCGCTTTTTCCTTGCCACTGCCCGACTGAATCCAGCGGCGCGCGCTCCCTCTGCCGTAGTTTTGTTTTTTCACGCACGCAGAGTGCCGCGCCCCACCTCCCGCCAAACGCGGAGGAGGAAGGGGAATGTGTCTTGCGGATGCTAGACTATAGCTAGAAGACCGGGCAGGAGAGTGAAAAACCTTTGCTAGGGAGGAGGAGGAGGAAAGAATTTTATTTAACGCGCGTTAAGAATGTCCTGGGCCAGGGTCACCAAGGCCAACTGATCTTGCAGCTGGTCAGAGGCTAACCAAGGCCGCCACGTTGGGGGAGGAGGGTGTGGAAAGTGAGGAGATTGGAGGGCGACAGGGCATGAAAAGATGCAATGCTCCAAGTTTGCATAGTGTTCTGGGCAATTTGGGCATGCAGGGGAATATATGATTCTGTATAGAAAAGACTGGGCAGGAGTAAGCAGTGTATTTAGTTGTATGCGTCTAAGAATGCGGATTTGCGTGGTAGTGAGATATTTATCAGGAAGAGAAAGTGCACGGAGAGTTTCTTTAATGTTGTCGTAGTGAACGTTGATTTCTTTTTTGTAGTGAAGAGTAGTTTCCCACGTTGGTGGATAAGGCCAGGGAATCCCAGGCACCCGGTAACGGGAGGAGAGAAACACGAAAGAATCGGCTGTTTGCGGCGGCTGTAACTGCGTTATTAGTTATTGTTTTCAAAAACATTTAGTGGCCTGGCGTTCCGGGGGCGAAGTCTCACACTCACCGTGGAAGAAAATATTTTCGACCGGAGGGTAGACAGTGGGCCTTTAAGACATTGATAGTGAAATGTTAAGGTATATTAGCAGTCATAGTTCGTTTGTTTTGATACACCACCACCTCGTGTTTCTCGGCGATATAGGCCCGGCTCCCGCTTTTTTTTTCGGCCGGCGCTTGCGCATTCTCTCGCAGCATATCAGATCTAAAGAATCCTCCCTTCAAGCACCAGCACAAGCGTGAGGATCTGCTGTTGCAGAGATTTATTTACAGCGATGGCGTTAACTGAGAAAGAATCACAACGTCACGTCTCACGATTCCAAAAAGACGGAAGAAACTGATCCTGCATTTTTATAAGCGCGTCGCTGAAGGCAGACTCTCCACACTCAATAAATTGGCGGATTTGATCCGTAGACGATGCTGTGCAAATACCAAGCTCTTCCGCCGTTCTTGTTGTCTGAGGGGCCCATCTTTATATAATTGTCTTCTATAGCACCATCAACAAGCTGTTTTGTCAAGAGGCTATATCGTATATAAACGCGTTGTTTACTATCACCTTTGTATTCCAAGCAACACCTGAGTTTATTGTGAGGCTTGGGTGCCTTATCATATAGAACAACTCCGAAGACGTTAACCAGACGCACTTTTTAATAGTGGGCGCATAACAATAGTTAGGAAATCAACATGTGCAAAATATAATAAGCCTGCTTTTGAATATTTGCAGGCTAAGTACCGAATTTCAACAAATATTTCTTTTTTTTTATTATTAACATGCAGTGGTATCATATTTGAGGCGTTAACATCACGTAGTACCGAAAACTTGCGCTGCCTAAAGCAGGGAGGCAACATTGGCTGAGATGTAAATGCACTGAGGCAACCACTGACAAAAACGAAAGGCAGTCATGACCCTTCACAGAGATAGATGTAACGCTGTAAGGAAAACCAAGGTGGTACAGCAGGGCAGTTTCTTGAGCTTGCTGGTAGAGATTCCTCATTTTAGCGAAGCCTGAAGCGCAACAAAGACTGGGACGTGAGCAACACAGAGTACGAAGCTCTTAGCAAGATGTGTACAGACCAGCTGGAGCCTGCCTGCGGTCAAATGTTTTTTGTCCTTAGCAAACTGCCTACAACGAGCTTCAATGTTTGGCATTTCAGATTGTGGCCGCGGTCAGCAAATAATTCGTCCTCTCAAAGAAGTCTCTTACAAAATCCTAGCGGAATATTTATAATGTAATATGTGTCAGGTAGTTTTCAAAAGTCTACGGAAGCTTCAGACGACAGAAACACAGGATGTTCTCATAACTTGACCTCGCAAGTTACCGTGATTTTGTGAATACTCAACACATAATTCTTCCTCGAATCATCGCAAGTGCCCCTCATACAGGACGCCGTCTTGTCAGTTAGATTGTATAAAACTACTGTGATTTCATTATTCTTTCTGTAAATTTGTAATGTCGTCGCGGCACCGCCATGAAAGGGCCACCATGAGGGCAGAGAGCGTAGGACGATATTAAAAACTAGTCACAAGTGCTCAGTGGCGCTCCCAAGGTTGTGTCGGACGCAATGACGCCTGATTACACTCGTTCTCACGCGGCGGGCGGGGGAGGAAATAGTCGATAATCCTCACGGCGCTTCCATTAACGGGCGGAAGCTGCGAAAGTCAATTCCTGGGACACACTCGCAATAAATAGCCTATAAATAGCCTACCCCGGCGGCTTCAAACCGTGCCCTGGGCCGTAAAGGCATCAAGTTCGCCACTCGTTTCTGTCCTGGGCGCAATTAAAGTGACGGACGTTCCACCATGGTAATGTTGTAGTTGTTTTATTGATACTGTCTTACCTTTCTCATGGCACTTGCTATAGGAAGAAAGAGGGAATAGCCTTGGGGGGGGGGGACAATTTAGCGGGAAGACAGGAGAACGTGTTTGTCGGGAACAGGGAGAATGGTGGCAGTTTCCTTCGCTCAATTTTCATGAATTTTATGCATGAAAACTGTAATATATTTTCTGAATAATTGAATTGATTTCCTATGCAACTGTAATGCAATTTAAATATATTAGGGATCAACCTTTTGCAATATATTTAAATGACCTCTGCGGGAGTCTATACAGAATAATTAATAACATAATTACTTAGTTTTCATAAATAATTTTGCCATGTATCATAAGGAATGACTGGCGCATTTTACAAAATATATGGAGTGCAGTCCACATATGGCGACTTGAGTTCGCCGACATTCAAGAGTCTGCAAGGATAGCAGTTTCGAAACAGTTTTCGGACATTTACTGTTACTTCGTACTGCTTAACGGACGTTTCACGAATATTTGCTTTACGGAATGATTTCCAATATACTCTGAATCACAGGCAGTACAAAGTTTCATCATCATACTTCTACCTCATGAAGAAAGGATAATGCGGCTTTTCTTCTTGTTGTATTCGTATTATTTTGCATGTGGTGCATCTTATTCCTAAATTTACACGACACATACACTATTAATATACATCGTAAAGTAGAAAGAAGTATATGTTTTAATGCCTTTTTTTTGTTTCAAGCGTATCATGTAGTCAAATAGCGGATAATCAAGATAATCAAGATTTGCGTTTGTTTTAGCAAAATGGGTGCCTCACAAAGGCACATTTCTTGTGAAATTTCGTGTTCTGCCTATTGTAGATCGCTGAACGTTTACCCGGTAGACGGCTACGCTCATACATGTAGATACAAGACAAATAGCGACAGCCTATTGGTGAGAGATGAATAAATTGCAGCCAATATCAAGAAGAAAGCTGCCAACGTATTAAGCCTTACGTTTGCAAAGCCGTCAGCCTATTTCAGCACACGGTTATTTCGCGGTAGCAAGCCGTCCTTGCAGCAACAAAACAGTGCTATTGTTCATTAGGGGGCTGGAAATGAATAAACTATTTTTATTATGAGCAACAATACAGCGTAGGAATATCTTCGCAATAAACTATGAACTGTTCATCATTATGCTAGCTGCACATATTGTAACAAGGAGGAGCACGTAAGTTATGAGAGAAAATACAGAAAATGTGTTTCTAATCTCCAGGTACACATGTTTACACTCTTCGATTGTTATGCAACATTAAAATATCAGCATTTAATGCTTTTGGTTCAATCTCGAAATAATTTCAGGTAGCGTCTTCAAAGCAGGGGTTTCTTATTTTTCAAAAGAGCCAAGGCAAAACATCTGACATGGTCAAGTGGGCTGAACCGAGTTGGGCTTTGTGGCTCGCCCGCTCCTATCCCTTCCGTTCAGTATTCTATCTGCAGCGCCTGTAAATGCTTCAACTGGAACTAGAATAATCTGGAAAGCCACGCTTGTTCTGCATGAACCTTAATTGCCAATTTATCACGCATAAAAAAACTTATTTCAAATATAATTTATTACTTTGCTTCTTTGCTGTAATTATCTGTGTTTAGTTTAGCATCGTTCTGAAATTTTTATTATTTATCTGTTGTTGTGTGGCCAGCTGTGCGTTGTGTATTTTGCTTCCTGTTGTGTCACCATTGCTCAGTGTATATTTCTTTTGCATACCGTTCTTTTAAATGCCTCCCTCTTAAAAAATGCCGCTTTGGTAAATGCACCATCTGTAAACTGGGTACCTTTTGGCAAGGTTGAAAGTCATTGAAAACGTAATGACCAGTAATAATTTTTCAAACTACAGGCCCGCGACCTACATATGGTCTTCGTGCATAGGAAAAGCTAATTCTGTACACATAGCTTTAATTCACGCTCCGTTTCTACCAATTTCAAATGGAGCTTTTTCGACACCTTTATCAAGGCGATCCCTTACCTGTAAATATCAGCTTATCATCTTCACCGGAATTTATCAAAATCTACCACGTAATTGGAAGCAGCACTGATTTGATTGACCACCTGTTCCAGTAATTATATATGTATCGACGAACCGCATGAAATATTCAATGCTTGTATTACTACTGCTGCACTCGTAGCCATGTCTGAGTCTTTGGAAGTAATACTCATACACTTCAGTGCAGAAAATGTGGCAAAGCAAAAATTACCAAAAAAGGGGAAGGAGTTTTTCCGGTCATATAAAATAAATGATCTTAATCAATTTTAAAGCAGCCTGTGCAAGCCTCCTGGTCAGGCAATTCATGGGCCGTAAACAGTCCACTGTAAAAAAAAAATCTGGGAGAAAGTTTTCAAACCTTTTTCAAACCAAATGGAGATGTACTAGGGGTCACTTCTCCTATGTTTTAACTCCGTAGCACTACACATACCTTTTTAATCACAAGAAGCAGTTAAAACACTTTCAAGAGATGGTAGCACCAACAACGCCTAGAAGTAGCTATATTAGTCCTTCAGTCATCATATATAGTGCACAGACTCATACTGCACCCTAACCTACTGCGCCGTAACCTGAAGCAATTAATTAGAGATGCCATCACTCTTCACAACCTTCTTCGGCCTTCATTTGTACATCGCGATGACCGTGCACATCTGTATGAACCTGTTTTGAAGGCCTTTTAATTGCAATATTCATTTCAGGTGCGAAAAGGGCCATTTCTATGTAGAGTTCTACAAGCCTGCAAATCGCACAAACAAAACTAGTGAATTTAGGGCAATAGATTGCAGGCGGTTATATCTTAATTCTTCGAAGGTGTCCTGAATACATTTTATCGGCATAGCATATACTGCTCGTTCCGTCCAAAGAGCCTCGCCTTTTCCATGCCCTGAACGTTTTGCACGCGTGACGGAAGTATACGACGATGATTTGGTATGAAGAGTTTCACATAACCATTTATTACTCAGCATTTGGGGTTATTTCATACTACATCGCTCATCATACAGAACACATCTGCTAGTCAACTTGGAGGAGACGTAGGGATAAGGATTCAGAGCGGCTACTTGTGTTGCTGCAATTGTATGCCGTCAATGGTATATAGGTGTGCACCGAAGATTTCCTTTCCTTAAAAATCTAAAGTAAACATGTTTAACATTTTGCCAAACTCTGTGAGGTCTGTCAATGCCAAAGCTTGCCGTTGCAAACAGTGTTTTGCAGGGGAGCTATATAGACACAGGTTAATATTATGCCAAACCACATTAAGCTCGTTCTGCCGTAAGGATGCTGCCGTCCTTACGAGTAACTCAGAAAAAACTAGCCAAGCTTCTTTTTTAAACATGCACTTTATCGCGTCAATTTTTGTTGGTATACATGAGCGTCTCCCAAAATTTTCAGTTTATTCTCAAATCTCGTGAAGGTGAGGGTAAATACTAGCTAGATATATCAAATTCATGCTCAACACTGACAAGCTCTTTAGGCTAAAAAGGCATTTTGGACAACATTCGTAGCGACAACACAGTGTGGCAGCCTTCTGTATATAGAGACACATAGTGATACAATTAAGTGTTATGCAGTTCTCCATGATCGTGTACTCAGTACGATGCATCATTTCTTAGAACATTTCTTTTCCGACAATTCATTTCATACCCAGGATGTTAAACGATGTCAACTATTTTCTTTGAGGAGAATAGCGCACATCAGTTGCGCATTTCAAGCATTGCATTCCACAAAGTAAAACGCGTTCTATAGAAAAAACGAATCCTAAATACCAATAGTAATCAGTCTAAGTCGTCAATCGTCATTTAGCGTGTTAACTTTCACCATGTGAACATATGGTCGAATATCAATGTGGCAATAAATAAACTACGGAGTTAGGAACGCAAGAAGGAACTGAAGCGCTCCACAAAACATCAGTGAAAACTGTTTTAACCAAAAACAGGCTTCCATTTCAACCCCACCTTACATATTAACAAAAACCTGTAAAATGAGTGTGTAAACCTGGAAGCCAAGCTTTTCAGTTTTGCATACTCAGTACAGATTTTGTGAAATAAACTTTGGTACACCTCTGGCGGACTAAACTCATGTAAACTTGATATGTAAAAACAAGAGACGAAAATCTTCCAATCCCTACACATGCCGAACGATCTAAAATATTCGCGGGGGGGGGGGGGGGGGGGGGGTGTAATATACGTCTTTTCTTATTGTTAAGACATGCTTTTTACACTGTTACCCTTCTGTTGCGTTATTTCCCTAAAGTAATGGTCCGTGAAATGTTAACTTAAAATCCTCCTACCTGCTGCAACTAGGTTCATTGTATAATATTTTTGCGTTTTCAACTGATGCATACTGAGAATTTCCTGAAACGTTTCTTCACGCAGTGAAAAATAAACAATTGTCTATAAAAGAGGAAGGCAATGCTTATTTCTTTTGCTTTGTTGAAATCCGGTTCCTACCTAAATGGTTACGTTTCCTTATGCTTACGAAGTGCCCCTCCAGAAAATATATAACGAAACTTACTGCCAATAAACTCTTTTCTACTACGCTTCGGAGATAAATTCAGAGAACACCCAATAAAGCTGTCATCGTGTATATCTTTCATAAATAATTAAACTTCATACTATGTAGCTTTCGCAAGAATCAGCACACTGCACGGACATTGACTAAGATAATACTAGCTCTCAAGCAAAAATATAGTAGTGAGACGAAGCTTACAAGGATGGCTGAAAACAAGAAGGTACCTTAGAAACGCAGCAGTAGCAGGGCGGTTAGAAAACGTAGCAATAGTGGCGAGCTGTGAATTATTTTTCAGCACTGAATGTTTAGATAACACATAGCTGTAGAGAAAGTAGCAAATGAAAATGCTGAGAACAGCGAAATTCACTCTGAGTCTGTTATCCTGAGTGCGGCGCTCCGTTCCGGAAGCGCATGTTTACATCATAAGCGGAGATATCTTTTACAATTGAAAAATTGCCGCGAACCATATTATTTCCTTGGTTGGAAGCCCCGTTAGCACAGTGGCAATGAAACTAACCTATATCCGTGGACTGCACAAGCTTGTCCGCCAAAAGTCAAGAACATAGGCATCTTTTTATATATTGTATGAAATTTGCATATTGTAAAACTGCCTATAAATTCCCAAATAAATTCAATATTGCAGTCAGTATTTAATTAGATTTACTAGAGCCTATCATAGAAAATGAAACTTATGCTCACTAGAGATAAGTTTCATCGAGATTGTATTTCTTTCTTTCCGCATTAGGCGCGAAGCTTATACAAATTTTTGTTTTTTCAAACACAAGAGGAGCTTACATGCGACGCTTCTCGGGCAATGATATCTATAAGCCGCCTTTCATGTTTGGTTTTAGTTGCGATGTTTAACGTCCCAAAGCGACTCAGGCCAACACCCCCTAGACTAAGAGTAAGAACGAGCAAGTCCCCCTTTCAACTGGTCCTACGTCACGACAGCGAGATCTGGAGATAGATAGGTGGCGCCGAGTGCAAGCGCACGCAAGCAATGCGATCTGGAACGACTCGGCCTGAGTGTGCATGTTCTCAGCCTGTGTTCTGCTGTGTTCCTAATCCGTGCTGCATGGCACTTGCGAGCAAGGTATCTACAATGTCTGGGTGTTGTGCGCTAAACGGTCGCTCTAACTATGGCAATGGATCCAAAGCGCAAGTGTACAAGTTTCCGTCGGACTCGACTCAAAATGCAGCGTGGACAAAGGTTGTGCCGTGGAAAAACTTATTACCGATGAAGTGCACTGTGGTAAGAAAGCTTTCTTGTTTCCTTCGTGCTGCTATTCACCACTATTTGATTTAGCACAGTGTATCAAAGCGTAGGCGCGGCCATATCGAACACACAATTTGGACAGCACAGCTACTAATTATCGAGTAGCATTCGCCCTGTTTTTATTGCGGAACAACATTTTTTTCAACCTAAATTATTTTGTTACGGAAACAATTTTATTTCTCTTGTGGCCGCGTGATCGTAGTTGCCGCAATAAATGACTGGTTTAAAGCCGAGTTAGCTGCTCGTTGCGTTAATATAC